>NW_024070207.1:12776491-13175382 GCF_014754425.2 Oryx dammah
TGATTATCTGGGTCATGAAGATCTTTTTTGTACAGTTCTTCTGTGTATTCTTGCCACCTCTTCTTAATATCTTCTGCTTCTGTTAGGTCCATACCATTTCTGTCCTTTATCGAGCCCATCTTTGCATGACATGTTCCCTTGGTATCTCTAATTTTCTTGAAGAGATCTCTAGTCTTTCCCATTCTATTGTTTTCCTCTATTTCTTTGCATTGATCACTAAAGAAGCCTTTCTTATCTCTCCTTGCTATTCTCTGGAACTCTGCATTCAGATGCTTATATCTTTCGTTTTTTCCTTTGCTTTTCGCCTCTCTTCTTTTCACAGCTATTTGTAAGGCCTCTCCAGACAGCCATTTTGCTCTTTTTCATTTCTTTTCCATGGGGATGGTCTTGATTCCTGTCTCCTATACAATGTCAAGAACCTCTGTCCATAGTTCATCAGGCACTCTATCTATCAGATCTAGTCCCTTAAATCTATTTCTCACTTCCACTGTATAATCATAAGGGATTTGATTTAGCTCATACCTGAATGGTCTAGCAGTTTTCCCTACTTTCTTCACTTTGAGTCTGAATTTGGTAATAAGGAGTTCATGATCTGAGCCACAGTCAGCTCCTGGTCTTGTTTTTGTTGACTGTATAGAGCTTCTCCATCTTTGGCTGCATAGAATATAATCAATCTGATTTCATTGTTGACCATGGAGTCTTCTCTTGTGTTGTTGGAAGAGGGTGTTTGCTATGACCAGTGCATTTTCTTGGCAAAACTCTATTAGTCTTTGCCCTGCTTCATTCCGCATTCCAAGGACAAATTTGCCTGTTACTCCAGGTGTTTCTTGACTTCCTACTTTTGCATTCCAGTCCCCTATAATGGAAAGGACATCTTTTGGGGGGTGTTAGTTCTAAAAGGTCTTGTAGGTCTTCATAGAACCATTCAACTTCAGCCTCTTCAGTGTTACTGGTTGGGGCATAGACTTGGATAACTGTGATATTGAATGGTTTGCCTTGGAGACGAACAGAGATCATTGTGTCGTTTTTTAGATTGCATCCAAGTACTGCATTTCAGACTCTTTTGTTGACCATGATGGCTACTCCATTTCTTCTGAGGGATTCCGGCCTGCAGTAGTGGATATAATGGTCATCTGAGTTAAATTCACCCATTCCAGTCCATTTTAGTTCACTGATTCCTAGAATGTCAACATTCACCCTTGCCATCTCTTGTTTGATCACTTCCAATTTGCCTTGATTCATGGACCTGACATTCCAGGTTCCTATGCAATATTGCTCTTTACAGCATCGGATCTTGCTTCTATCATCAGTCACATCCACAACTGGGTATGGTTTTTGTTTTGGCTCCATCCCTTCCTTCTTTCTGGAGTTATTTCTCCACTGATCTCCAGTAGCATATTGGGCACCTAATGACCTGGGGAGTTCCTCTTTTGGTATCCTATCATATTGCCTTTCATACTGTTCATGGGGTTCTCAAGGCAAGAATACTGAAGCAGCTTGCCATTCCCTTCTCCAGTGGACCACATTCTTGGGTCGTTTATTTTTTCTGGAATTGAGCTGCAGGAGTTGCTTGTATACTTTTGAGATTAGTTTTTTGTCAGTTGCTTCATTTGCTATTATTTTCTCCTATTCTGAAGGCTGTCTTTTCACCTTGCTTAGAGTTTCCTTTGTTGTGCAGAAGCTTTTAATTTTAATTAGGTCACATTTGTTTATTTTTGCTTTTATTTCCAATATTCTGGGAGGTGGGTCATAGAGGATCCTGCTGTGATTTATGTTGGAGAGTGTTTTGCCTATGTTCTCCTCTAGGAGTTTATAGTTTCTGGTCTTACATTTAGATCTTTAATCCATTTTGAGTTTATTTTTGTGTATGGTGTTAGAAAGTGTTCTAGTTTGCTTTTACAAATGGTTGACCAGTTTTCCCAGCACAACTTGTTAAAGAGATTGTCTTTTCTCCATTGTATAGTCTTGCCTCCTTTGTCAAAGATAAGGTGTCCATAGGTGTATGGATTTATCCTGGGCTTTCTATTTTGTTCCATTGATCTATATTTCTGTCTTTGTGCCAGTACCATACTGTCTTGATGACTGTGGCTTTGTAGTAGAGCCTGAAGTCAGGCAGGTTGATTCCTCCAGTTCCATTCTTCTTTCTCAAGATTGCTTTGGCTGTTTGAGGTTTTTTGTATTTCCATACAAGTTGTGAAATTATTTGTTATAGCTCTGTGAAAACTAACGTTGGTAGCTTCATAGGGATTGCATTGAATCTATAGATTGTTTTGGGTAGTATACTCATTTTCACTATATTGATTCTTCTGATCCATGAACATGGTATATTTCTCCAACTATTAGTGTCCTCTTTGATTTCTTTCACCAGTGTTTTATAGTTTTCTATATATAGGTCTTTAGTTTCTTTAGGTAGATATTTTCCTAAGTATTTTATTCTTTTCATTGCAATGGTGAATGGAATTGTTTCCTTATTTCTCTTTCTGTTTTCTCATTATTAGTGTGTAGGAATGCAAGGGATTTCTGTGTGTTGATTTTATATCCTGCAACTTTACTATATTCATTGATTAGCTCTAGTAATTTTCCGGTGGAGTCTTTAGGGTTTTCTGTGTAGAGGATCATGTCATCTGCAAACAGTGAGTTTTACTTCTTCTTTTCCAATCTGGATTCCTTTTATTTCTTTTTCTGCCCTGATTGTTGTTGCCAAAACGTCCAAAACTATGTTGAATAGTAGTGGTGAGAGTGGGCACCCTTGTCTTGTTCCTGACTTTAGGGGAAATGCTTTCAATTTTTCACCATTGAGGATAATGTTTGCTGTGGGTTTGTCATATATAGCTTTTATTATTTTGAGTTATGTTCCTTCTATTCCTGCTTTCTGGAGAGAGTTTATCATAAATGGATGTTGAATTTTGTCAAAGGTTTTCTCTGCATCTATTGAGATAATCATATGGCTTTTAGTTTTCAATTTGTTAATGTCATGTATTACATTGATTGATTTGCAGATATTAAAGAATCCTTGCATCCCTGGGATAAAGCCCACTTGGTTATGGTCTATGATCTTTTTAATGTGTTGTTGGATTCTGTTAGCTAGAATTTTGTTAGGATTTTTGTATCTATGTTCATCAGTGATATTGACCTGTAGTTTTCTTTTTCTGTGGCATCTTTGTCAGGTTTTGGTATTAGGTGACTGTGGCCTCATAGAATGAGTTTGGAAGTTTCCCTTCCTCTGCAATTTTCTGGAAGAGTTTGAGTAGGATAGGTGTTAGCTCTTCTAGAAATTTTTGGTAGAATTCATCTGTGAAGCCATCTGGACCTGGGCTTTTGTTTGCTGGAAGATTTCTGATTACAATTTCAATTTCTGTGCTTGTGATGGGTCTGTTAAGATTTTCTATTTGTTCCTGGTTCAGTTTTGGAAAGTTGTCCTGTTCTAAGAATTTGTCCGTTTCATTCAAGTTGTCCATTTTATTGGCATATAATTGCTGATAGTAGTCTCTTATGATCCTTTGTATTTCCGTGTTGTCTGTTGTGATCTCTCCATTTTCATTTCTAATTTTGTTGATTTGATTTTTCTCCCTTTGTTTCTATATGAGTCTGGCTAAAGGTTTGTCAATTTTATTTATCCTTTCAAAGAACCAGCTTTAGGCTTTGTTGATTTTTGCTATGGTCTCATTTGTTTCTTTTGCATTTAATTCTGCCCTACTTTTTAAGATTTCTTTCCTTCTACTAAGCCTGGGGTTCTTCATTTCTTCCTTTTCTAGTTGCTTTAGGTGTAGAGTTAGGTTATTTATTTGACTTTTTTCTTGTTTCTTGAGGTATGCCCGTATTGCTATGAACTTTGCCTTTAGAACTGCTTTTACAGTGTCCTACAGTTTTTGGGTTGTTGTGTTTTCATTTTCATTTGTTTCTATGCATATTTTGATTTCTTTTTTGGTTTCTTCTGTGATTTGTTGGTTATTCAGCAGCGTGTTGTTCAGGCTCAATATGTTGGTATTTTTAATAGTTTTTCTCCTATAATTGAGATCTAATCTTACTGCATTGTGGTCAGAACAGATGCTTGGAATGATTTCAATGTTTTTGAATTTACCAAGGCTAGATTTATGGCCCAGGACGTGATCTATCCTGGAGAAGGTTCTGTCAGCACTTGAGAAAAAGGTGAAATTCATTGTTTTGGGGTGAAATGTCCTATAGATATCAATTAGGTGTAGCTGGTCTGTTGTATCATTTAAAGTTTGTGCTTCCTTGTCAATTTTCTGTTTAGTTGATCTGTCCATAGGTGTGAGTGGGGTATTAAAGTCGCCCACTATTATTGTGTTATTGTTAATTTCCCCTTTCATACTTGTTAGCATTTGTCTTACATATTGTGGTGCTCCTATGTTGAGTGCATATATATTTATAATTGTTATAATTGTTATATCTTCTTGGATTGCTTCTTTCATCATGATGTAAAGCACCGTTGACAAAACATCTAGGTTAAAAATGAAAAGTTTCTACACAGTGAGGGACACCCAGAGAGGTTCACAGAGTTACATGGAAAAGAGAAGAGGGAGGAGGGAGATAGAGGTGACCCAAAAGAGATGAGGTAGAATCAAAAGAGGAGAGAGCAAGCTAGCCAGTAATCACTTCCTTATGTGTGCTCCACAGTCTGGACCGCTCAGAGATGTTCACAGAGTTATACAGAGAAGAGAAGAGGGAGGAAGGAGACAGAGGTGGCCAGAAGGATAAAGGGGGGAAACAAAAGGAGAGAGACAGATCCAGCCAGTAATCAATTCCCTAAGTTTTCTCCACAGTCTGGAACACACAAAGAGACTCAGAGAGTTGGGTAGAGAAAAGAAGAGGGAGGGAGGAGATAGAGACGACATGGTGGAGAAAAAGGAGAGTCCAACGAGAGCAGTCAAGCCAGTAATGTCGTTCCCAAGGAAAAATGGGTACTGAAGATTGGGTTCTTAAAGGTACAAAATTGATAACCAATACCAAAATGCAAAGATTAAAAATCTAGAGCAGAGGTTGGATTTTCAAAAATACCATATTAAAGAAAAGAAAAAAAAAGTCACAAAAATTATCCCCAATATATATATATATATATATATATATATAAAGTGTGCTTTAAAAAATAGGTCTTTTTTTTGCAAAGTAATAGTAGGTTATAAAAATGAAAATTAAAGGAGTTATAGAGGACTTAAAAATTTTTTTAAATTTAAAAAAAAGAATGATAGTAAAAATATATCTAGGACTTTCTCTGGTGGTGGTGTGGCCAGTGTGGGGTCAGTTCATTTTCGGATAGTTCCTTGGTCCGGCTTATATTTCTCAAGATCCATAGGCCCCTTCCTATGTAGTCGGTACTAACTACAGGGTTTTAATCTATTGCACCTGTCACTTCCAAGGAGGTTCCCTCTGTTTTAGTTTCTTCTGTTTGCTGGGCTCTTCAGTGTCTGATTTCCGCCCTGACACAAGGGGGCGGTGGTGAACACTTAGGCTCACTTGTGTCGCACTGTGGGGAGGGAGGGATGCTGCAAACAAATAACAGTGGCATGTGCTCGCAGTGTCTCAGCCGTATTGGGTTTGCCCCCGCTCATGGTGCGTGTGCCGTCCCTGCCGATACTGCTCAGGCTCTAGGTTGCTCTGCCGGGAACCGTCCGAGGCCAGCCCTGGGCTACATGCACCTCCCAGGTCTAAGCCACTCAGGTTCAGGTACTCGGGTAGTCCTCAGAGGCGCAGACTTGGTTGGGCCTGCGTTTTGTGCCCTTCCCAGGTCTGAGCAGCTCAGGTGATGAGGTGTTTGGCGAGCACGGTCACTGCGACTTATCGCCTCCCCCATCCCTACTGCTCAGTTTTCTGGGTATACAACCAGCGCACCTTCTCAGGTGGTTGTTGACTGTCCAGAACCCCAAGAAGTCTTAGTAAAGAAGCCTGCTTGCAGTTTGGTAGATAATGTCTCCCTGGGGCTGCGATTGCCCCCTTCCGGCTCTGGCTGCCTGTCACCAGAGAGGGGTGGTCTGTAGCTGGCTAGCTTTAGTCAGTCCTTCGTTCTGTGAGCGGGCCTGATGGTATCTTAGGTTAGGGCTTTTCTTGTAGCTCTAGTCAGTCCTTTGTTCTGTGAGCGCGTCTGGCGGTGTCTTAGGTTAGGGCTTTTTGCGTGGTAGCTATCCCACAGTCTGGTTTGCTAGCCCAAGTTAGTTCCCTCAGATTGCCCTCGGGGCATTCAGGCCAGATCCTTACTCTAAGCAATGCAGCCCCTGCCTCCCTGCCCAGCCCCTGCTTGCTAGTGGGGGATGCAGGTATCTGCGCAGCTTCACCACTGGGGAAGTTACCGTTGGGCACATAATCTGTGGGTTTTAATCATTTATTTATTTTTCCTCTGGGTTATGTTGCCCTCTGTGGTTCCAAGGCTCGCTGCAGACTTGGCAGTGAGAGTGTTTCCTGGTGTTTGGAAACTTCTCTCTTTTTAAGACTCCCTTCCCGGGATGGAACTCTGTCCCTACCTCTTTTGTCTCTTTTTTCTGTATTTTCTGTTTTTCTCTACCTCCTTTCAAAGACACTGGGCTGCCTTTCTGGGTGCCTGATGTCCTCTGCTAGCATTCAGAAGTTGTTTTTTGGAATTTACTCAGAGTTTAAATGTTCTTTTGATGAATTTGTCAGGGAGAGAGTGGTCTCCCCATCCTATTCCTCTGCCATCTTAGGACCGCCTCCCCGGTATTATATCTTGTATAATTCATTCAGAACTCAAATGTATTAACTCTTAATGATGTAAACCTAAAAGGAAAAGCTTCATTTTTAGTTTGTTTCCTTTTTATGTCATTTATTTTGGAGCAGTCTGGACTAGAGTCACAGCTTCTGATATTCCCCTAGGCCCTCCAAACTTGGTATCTTGTCTTTGCTTTCTATGTAATATGAGCCCGTCATGATAGCCTTCATTTAGATTTCCAGGTGGCATTTATGATTACATTCACTTCTTACCTTTTGTCCAGGCCGAAAGTATATGTACATTCCCACTGGAAGCTTTTAGCTCTATTGTCAGACTTGGCAATTCTACCCAGATTTTAGTAAGAGGTAGCAATGACTCTTGGAGGATAAATGCTGTAGAAGAGGCCTCTTCTGGACTTTAGGCAAAATCAAGACAAGTTAATTTTTTCCATGAGTTTATATTTTTAAAAGTTATGTCTAAGATTACTATTCTTATGGAAAGAAGCATCTAATCCAACTTTACAGTTATATAAGAAAGAATTTTGTTTATCTTTTTGAAATATGTTACTAGCAGTTAGATTAAGATAAATCAACTTTATAAAAGCATTGTTATGATTACAAAGTTTTGTCACAACTCAAGTTACAAAAAATGAATACCCTAAAAGTGTAGTCTTTTAAGAGAGAAGTAATTTTTGTGAATTAGTTTAAAATGTTTTCTTCAAATTTTTGGTTTTAGAATGCTGACCAACCCTCAACATCCAAAGCAGCTAGCAAAGAACATCAAAGTCAGGAAAAAGATGGTAAACATCATCACGATGATGGTTCTGGGAGTTCTCAATGTCATTCTGCATGTGCAAGTTCAAGCCCTGTCATGAAGAAAAGAATTACTCAAACCCCAAGTGGCAAACTGTAAGTCATTTGTATTAAGTATATACATAGCATATGCTTTTTCATTTGTTTCTATCTTATAAAATGAACAGTGCTACTAGAAGTTGTATAGTTTTCTACAGCTGCCGAAGTCCAAGATCAAGGTGTAGGCAGGGTGGGTTCCCTCTGAAGAATGAGGAAGAATCTGTTCCATGCATCTCCCTTAGCTGCTAGTGGTTTAGTGGCAATCTTTAGCATTCCTTGGCTTATGGAAGTTATCACTTGAATCTCTGCCTTCATCTTCACATGGCATTCTCCCTGTGGGTATATATGTGTCCAAGTTTTTCTTTAAGGACACCAGCCATATTGGATTAGGGACCCACTCTGGAGTACTAGTCTACTCTAGTATGAACTCATTTTAACTGATTACATCTTGAATGACCCTACTTCCAAATAAGGTCATAATTTTATGGTCATTGAACATGTAATTGGTTACATATTGGTAGTCAGGGTGATGTTTGGCAGGAACATAATTCAGTCCATAACAGTCTGCCCTCTAAAAACTCATGTTCTTCTCACATATAAAATGCATTCACTCCATCAGAACATCCCCCAAAGTCTTAATCTATACCAGTATTGACTCTCATTCCTAAATATCATATAAATCTTATATGGATGAGATGCAGGGTGTTTCATCCTGGAATAAAATTCTTTTCCATTTGTGAGCCTATGAAACTAGACATATTACCTTCCAAAATACAGTGGTGGGACAGACATAGGAAAAGTATTCCCATTTCAAAAGGGAGAAATTGGGAAGAAAAAGGAGGTTATGGGTCACAGGCAAATTTGAAACCTAGCAAGGCAAATACCATTTGGCTTTAAAGCGCCAGAATTATCCTCTCTGGCAGAGTACTGTGTCCTTTGGGCCCACTGAGATGGCAGCCCCACCCCCATGGCACTGAGTGGTGGCCCTGCACTCTGGAACTGAGAAAGTGGCCCTGGCTTCTGGAATTCAGGAGGTGTCCCTGCCTTCTAGAATGGAGGAAATGGCCTCAATTCTCAGGGTCATTTTTCCTTCTCATGAGGGATAATACTTGATCACAGCTAGATATCTCTGTCAGCTCATTTCCTGACTGTAGAATCCCAGAAGTCCAATGGCATGCATTCCTGCATTTCTTCCCACCTATGTTCCTTTCGGTTGAAGCTAATAGCATGCCTACTGAGTTGGTTGACTGGATCCACAAGTCATAATCTCTTGGGCATATGGTTATCTAGCAGTGCTCTTAGTATGCTTCCCAAAGCAAGCTTTCATATGTTTTCCAGTATGAAAGGCTGATAATTTTTCAAGTATTGATGGTTTTTCATTTTTATTTTATTTTTTGGCCATGCTGCGCAGCTTGTGAGATCTTAGTTCCCCACCCAGGGATTGAACCCAGGCCCTTGGCAGTGAAAGTGTTGAGTCCTAACCACTGGACCTCCAGGGAATTCCTAGATTCTTTTTTTTCTCAACAATTCCTTTTCAATTCTTCTCCCTTCTTGTATTTTACTATAAGCATTAAGAAGAAACCAGACTGTATCTTCAACACTTTGCTCAGAAATCTCTTCATCTAAATATACAAGTTCATCTTATACATGTTTCACTTTCCATCCAACAGAACACAGTTTGGCCATGTACTCTACCACTTTGTATCAAGGATTATCTTTCACCCAGTTTCCAATAACATTTCTGTCTGAAACCTTATCAGAAACACATTTTACATTCACATTTCTAGTTCTGTTCATGACACTGAATGTATTCTCTTAGACAGTGGAAACTTTCTCTACCACTCCTTTTCTTTCAGAGCCCTCAAGAGATTCTCCTTCAAAATCCATATTTCTACCAACATTCTCTTCAGGGCTTTCTAGGCTTTTTATGTTATGCACCTCAAAAATCTTCCCAACCCAGGAAATGAACTCATATCTCCTGGCATCTCCTGCATTGCAGGTGGATTCTTTACTACTGAGCCACCGGGAAAGCCCCCTTCACTTAATACCCAATTCCAAAGCCACTTCTATGTATTTATGTATTTATTATAGCAGCACACCACTTACTGATACCAAAATCTGTATTAATTTTCTAGAGCTGCTATAACAAAGTACCACAAACTGTTTGACTTATACAACAGAAATATATTGTTTCCCAGATTTGTAAGTCCAAAATCAAGGTGTCAGTAGAATGGATTCCTTTTGAGGGCTGTGAGAAAGTCTGCCCCATGCCTTACCTCTAGCATCTGGTGATTTGCTAGCCATCTCTGGCTTTCCTTGGCTTGTATAAACATCACTCCAATCTCTTTGTCCAAATTTCCCCGTGTAATAAGGGCATCAGTCATTGGATTAGGGGCCCACCCTACTCTAATATGACCACATCTTAACTAAATTACATCTTCAATGACCCTATATCTAAGAAAGGTCAAATTCCAAGGTAATGGGGGTTAGGACTTCAACGTGAATATTGAAGGGGCACAGTTCAACCTGCCGGGGTCCAGCCCCAGTGGATCCAGGGTAATTCAAAGGGAAGACGGAATCAGCGTCCTAGGAAAAAACTTATTTAATTACAGATATAAAGAGAGATTAGAAAAGAATAGTGTAGTAGGAAAATTAGTGGAGAAAAAGGCTGAATAACTTGGTTTACGTGGAATATCAATAAAGCTTCGAGACAAGAAGCTTGCACCACCTACATAGGCCACAGGCGTCTTTCCATTCTCCTGAAGGAGAGGAGGCACTGAGGCCTCCCCAGTCCGATCTTAGAAGCCCAGGCAAAATTAGCAGGCTTGGTGAGTACCCATGCTCCAGATGGGAATTCAGCCAGAAAAACGGAGAACAAGAAAGAAGCAACACGGGGGAATCAGTCTTTCCAGAAACTGATCTGTTTTCTTTATTTTCAGGTTTGCTTATATACTTTTTGTTCTACATAGGGATGAATACAGAGTCACGTGGGGTCAGCAGACCTGACCCTTGTCAAAATCAGGTGCTTCATATAAAATTATACAAAGGTCTTAGGGGTTTTACATTATCTTCTGGCCATGAGGCCTGCTGACATTTTATGGTCCTTTCTGATAACAGTCAGTCAACCAGAAAACTTATTTTTCCCAGGGGTGATTTTTTCTTAAACCAGGTGCCACCCTCCAAGTAAAGTTGCATTCCTATAGGATGAGGGTGTAGCGGGTTACAATCAAGAAAGGAATTTACTTAGCCTAAGGTTTAATATGATTAATCTTAAAGGTTAATACTTATTTCTCCTATATGTTAGTTATATTCATTATAAGGGCAGGGAATATAGAGATTTAGGAACAAATATTGGCTCAACAAATGAAAAACCCTTCACCAATATAATTTCTAATCAACCCACTATACTATACTAATAATCTTCTAACTTCTCAAAAGAGTCTGTATTTAGAAAGTTTGAAGCATCTCATGCCTCTCACGGTTGGGAGGCTGTAAACAATCACATGTGGCCGGACGAACCTGTTCAGGTAGGCTAGAGAACCTTCAGAGGAGTTTGTAAGTTGAAACACTCTTGTCATGCCCAGG
Source organism: Oryx dammah (assembly GCF_014754425.2). NCBI lineage: Eukaryota > Metazoa > Chordata > Mammalia > Artiodactyla > Bovidae > Oryx > Oryx dammah. Next base: position 12,787,607 of record NW_024070207.1, read on the forward strand.
AATTTTTATTAACTTGGAGCTGTAAGTTAACTCCTTCTCCAAAAGAGGTGGTGGGAGTCAGCCCCCTGTAAAGTCAGAGGTGTAGGTGAGAGCATAAAACAGTAAAGTAGGCAGACTCTGGTTTTGGGGGTAGATGCTCGGGAACAGGCGGTCTCCTGAGGCTCAATCCCACCTTTGCGTAATGCTGAGCCTCCTTCCTCATGACCTTTGCCACGGGCAGAGTTCCTCACGCTGGCTTCCGGCACCTCCCCCTTTTTTATTTCTTAAAACAGCCAGATGCAGCTCAGTTGTGAGCTTCTGAATGCTCTGCCAAAGAATCCTGACAATACAAGGAAGAATGATTATAAGAAGTAGAATTAGAGCACCAACAGCAGCATAACTAAAGATATTAGACAGAATGTTTTTTCCAGAAATAAAGTTAGAGAAGGTATGGAAAAAGTCATTAGTGGCTCCAGCAGCAGTGAAGTCTAATCAAGAGTGTTCCATGGTCTGTATCTGATTATGAAGTTTCCCTAAGTCTAAACTAATATCTGAGCTATTCCAAACACCTGAAATATGATTATTCAACATATTGGGCATTTGCACTTGTTGAGTCAATGATATTGTTGCCAAAGTAACAGTAATAGTAACAGTAATAGTTGTTGTTATTAAAGCTGAATTCCCTAAAATTAGTAAGCCCACAAACCATCCTGATCACATTAAATCTTGTAGTTTTAACACACCAAGACCATAATTATCATACCAATAAGTAGTTACAGTTACAGGCGCCATAATATAGGGTGGACGTTTTAACACCACAAAAGAACAAACATTATGTTGAGGAGTTAAGCAAGATGAAAGCATACATTTTTCACAAGACACTACATTAAGTCCACCTGTATAATTCATTTGTATATTAGGTTTTCCGGAGTCATTAGCAAAGAAAAAAAAAAACATAAGGAGAGAGTTGACAAGCTAAAATAGAATAAATAGAATCATTTTCTGGTCAGAGTTCGCGCTGCAGCAGCTGTCAGTCCTGCCTGGACCTCGATGTTTATCTTGCCTCTCCTGCTGGTGGCCAAGCGAGCACAGACTCTGGCGGGGCTACCGGCTGCGAGCGCGGCGCACTAGGCCCCAGCAGCCAGGCTGGTCCTGCCCACGGCTCCCGGAGCATGGCTGTTCCGTGCGGCAGTGGCACAGGGGCAATAGAGTGCCCTTCCTCTTCTGTGATCGAAGCAATGGTGAATCAGTCTGTCCAGGATCCAAACTGGCGAATCTGTGTCCTGTGGAAAAATACAAGCACATCCTCGACCACTAGTTAATAATGGGTCAGGACCCCTCCATTGTCCGGAGAGGAGGTCCTTCCACTTTACCAACGGCTTTTCATTTAGGTTATTTATTACAGAGGGAGCATGTTGCAAGATTTGATGTGGAGAACTATACTTAAATTCCCCTTCTTTTACTTTTTGAATTAAAGCATGTGAGGGTAAATGATGCAAAATTTGACCACAATAGTTTCCTATAGCAATTTGCCAATTTTCTTTAAATTTTTAAAATTTGTGTTTTAACAACATGAATTTAGGGATATGTTAATTTAGGTCTAATGTTTAGTTTAGGTCTCTGTATAAATTTAAATAATAAATGTATAACCTCCTTATTTCATTTAGGTATACAGATATACCTAAATGCAAAATGTATTTATATATGACAACAAATATAAACTTATTGACATATAATATATATAAATCAATATACTTGAATTAATCTTTATAATTAATATATTAATATATATTACAGCAATACAACACGTGTACAACTAATACCAACCAATACAAACCAATGTACTGCAATAATATATGTCACACACACATAATATAATTATACAGTATATATAACATATATCATCACAGCACACCAATCTTTACCAATTAATATCAGCCACATACATACTATATTACTGCAATATATATATTATGTGTATAATTGTGCAGTATATATATAATATGTATATATAGTATACATATTAATTTATATATAAATTAAGTATAGATTTATAAATAAAATTAGGTATATCTTTATTATATTTTATTTATACCCATACCCAATTAGGCAAACTGTAATTAGGCAAGTATATTTATATTATGTATTTATAACAATATATAAAGTATTGTTAATTGTACCACCTGTTGATAACTAAGAAATTGAGAAAAACCCTTCTCTGAGCATCTATTTGAGACAGCACGTCCCTCCCCCATAGGGTAAAGGGGAGCGAAGGAACTACATAGGGTTGGAAAGTTCCACAGGTATCTTCAAATTGCCAATTTAATATTTTTGTACTTTTAGCTACTGTGGGGGCTTGAGGGCAAATGAAACAAAATTTGACCCCTGAAATCTATCAGGGCAACTTGCCAGTCATCACTTATTTTGTAAAAGACTTAGAGTTGATCCTTATTGAATGGAATTACTATATTTGCTACTTCTTTTCTAAAAAGTTCCACACCCTGTTTTTTTTTCTTTTATAATTAATTGTGCCACCAAGCTGGAATAAGATAAAACTGTTTTTCTTGGGGTCACTGGTAGATGGAACCAATGGGCCTTCTTGTCACACACATCTTGTAGGTGTATGCTTTGTGGCAAGAATAATTTAATCTCATCTTTTGGTAATATTAATCCTAATTAACTGATCATTTAAAGCCTCTGCACAAGAGCTGACTCTGTCTCACTAGTCAACTTTCCCTTAGAACTAGGATTAGGGTCGCTTTTTAAACAATCAAACAAAGGCTTTAAATCTGCAGTAGTCAGTTTTAAATGTGGGCATATCCAATTAATATCCCCTAATAATTTCTGGAAATCATTTAAAGTTAGTAAACAATCTCTCCATAGCTTCAAAGGGGCATTATCAGTTTTCAAAACTTTTGGCAGACCTAAATATGAGACGCAAGTAAAGAGGTGTTGCACAATATCTTTATAAGCTTCTCCAGTTATCCTTCCATAATCTAAATCTGGTCTATGGCTTTTTAGATGACAAGCAACCGTCCAATCTTTAATTGAATACCTCCAGCAACAGGGAACTCACTACTCTCCAAGGTTTTAAACTCTCCTTCACCTTTTCTTCTGCAGCACCTCCACTCTGCATACCACTTTTTTTAATCCCATCAACTCATTTTCAGTAGTATGTTTTGGCCAGGAGCTGGGCCAGTAAAGATCTTTTAAAGGCCTAGAAGTGGTAATTTCCTGTGCCCAAAAGCTAGATCACTAGATCCAAATCTTTTGGGGCCCCTAGCTTGAGAAGTCAAGGTTTTTCCTATCTGATGATAAGGTAAAAGCAAAAGCTGTGCTGTTTTTTGACTTTTATTAATTTGTACAGTTTTAGTAGGTGGCGAGATCAAAACTTTAATTTCCCCAGTATAATCAGAATATACTACACCAGGCACTGCCAAAATTTTTTGAAAAGAAAGCAAGCTACACCCTAGCACAAGTCCAGAATGTCCTCCGGCAGGGGGCCAGCCACTCCCTTGGAATCAAAGTAACCGGCATGTCAGGGGTTAATATTGTTGCGGTGGTGGAACTGAGGTCTAAGCCTGAGCTACCTGGGGTTAATTGGCATGGCTTGTTGTCTCTGTTTAGCAGGACATTGCCAGCAAAAATGTTCTATTTGGCCATAAGAGAAACATATTTTATTTGTAGAATCCTTTTTATTACGATTATTTTTGTTTCTTTTTCTCTTTTTTTCTTGTTTTTCTCTTTTTTTTTTTTTTGCTTGGGTGAGGCCCCCCTGAGGGGTTTTTGTGCAAGGAACAGGCTCTGTTTTAGAAGCGCCCTTGTTTTTTAAAAAAATCTCCCTATCTTTGTCTACCTTAGGCAATGTTGTGGGGGGCTTTGGAGGCAAACTGGGGAGGCGCAAGCGGAGGTGGCGGTGGTCGCCCTAAATCAAGAAAATGGTGGATAAATTTGTAAAGGTTTGCGTAGAGGGGGAGGGGCTTGCCAGGGCGCCCGGCCGCAGCGTCCAGTAAGCCCTCTCCTTCCTGGAGAGGTAGAGCATAGTCTCTCTCCTTCTGTTCGTCAATGGCAGAAAATATGATCTGTGTAGAAGGTAGAGACCCACTACCATCCACCGCTATAGACTCTCCCATAGGCTATCTAACAGCCTCATGACGGGGGTCAAGAACATTTCTAATCATATTCCACAGAGCAAAAGCATTTACAGGCCCATGCAAAGTGTAATAAGTTTTTAGCTGTTTTCCTAGGTTCACCCAAGTATCTAAATTAACAGTGCCCTTGTCTGGAAACCAAGGACATTGGTCTTGTACAAATGAAAACTAAAAGACTGAATATTGGATTTTTAACTTTAATTCCTCTCTTAATAACTGAAAAATTACTCCTATAAAGAGCTGTCTTTCCTTTTACTCATTGTTACCCATGTCAGAAAGTTTAAGTTTAATAGAAAAGTCTGCCTTGTCAAAGTCTCTACTTTCGGCAAGAGGGTCTTTCTTTTCAGCCCTAAGGAAGCAGGTTTCTTTCAACCTTTAGAAAACCGGGTTTCTCTTAAATCGTTTAACACTTCCCACTCCTAGTCACCCTGTCTATCCTACAGGGGGGTCCGCGGCATCCTAAGTGGGGTCCTACCTGTCCCGAAAACTCAACACTGGGGGAACAACAGGGCTGATGACACTAGTTGCTCGGGGAACCTACCTTCAAATAGCGTGTTCCGGGCGCCACTTGCCGGATGTAATAAGGGCATCAGGCATTGGATTGGGGCCTACCCTACTCTAATATGACCACATCTTAACTAAATTATATCTTCAATGACCCTATATCTAAGAAAGGTCAAATTCCAAGGTAATGGGGGTTAGGACTTCAACGTGAATATTGAGGGGGCACAGTTCAACCCATAACATAAGCTCTTATCTGCCATGTTCAGCATGGACTAATTGAATGTAAGTTTAAAGTAGGGAATTACAAAAAGAAAATAACGATTTTTGTCTTTTTTTAATTCTACGTGTAAGGGAGATCATATAGTATTTGTCTTTCCTAGTCTGACTTATTTCACTTAGTATGGTAATCTCAGGGTCCGTCCATGTTGTTACAAATGATAAGATTTCATCTTTTTATGGCTGAGTAGTATTCCACTGTATATACTACATCTTTATCCATCTGTTGTTGAGCACTTAGATTATTTCCATTATCTTGGCTGTTACCAATATTGCTGTTATGAACATAGGGTTGCATGTATCTTTTCTATTTTTAAAATTTTTTCACCATGCCATACAGCTTGCAGGATCTTAATTCTGCAAACAGGTATCAAACCCATGCCCCCTGCAGTGAAGTCACAGAGTCTTAACCACTGGACTGCCAAGGAAGTCCCTGCTATCTTTTTGATAATAGACGTTCTGACAGGTGTGAAGGTTTGAGATGATAACCTCATTTTGGTATTCATTTTCATTTCCCTGATAATTAGTGATGTTGAACATCTTTTCCTGTCCCTGTTGGCTGTCTGTATGACTTCTTTGGAAAAATGTCTGTTCAGGTCCTCTGCTCATTTTTTATTCACATTGTTTATTTTTTTGAAGCTGAGTTGTATGAGTTTTTTATATATTATGTATCTTAACCCCGATGGGATATGTGATTTGCAAATACCTTCTCTTATTTGGTAAGTTGTCTTTTCATTTTATTGCTGGTTTTCTTTCCTGTGCAGAAACTTTTTACTTTAATGTAGTCACATTTGTGTTTATTTTTCGTTTTGTTTCCCTTGCCTGAGGAGACCTATCTATAAAGATAATTCTAAAACCAAGCTCAGAGATCATACTGCCTATATTTTCTTCTATGAGTTTTATGGTCTCAGGACCTACATTCAAGTCTTTACTCTATTTTGAGTTAATTTTGTGTGTGGTGGGAGATAGTCGTCCAGTTTTTTTTGCATGTGACTGTCCAGTTTTCCTAATACCATTTATTGAAGAGACTTCTTCCACCACTGTATGTTCTTTGTTCCCTTGTTATAAATAAATTGTTCATATATGTATGAGTTTATTTCTGAGATCTCAGTTCTGTTTCATTAATTTATATGTCAGTTTTTCCGCCAATACCATACTGTTTTGATTATTATAGCTGTGTATATATTGTGAAATCAGGAAGTATGCTACCTCCAGTTTTGTTCTCATGATTGCTTTGGTTATTTGGGGTCTACTGTGGTTCCAAATAAATTTTTGAATTTTTTGTTCTATTTCTGAGAAAAATGTCTTTAGGATTTTTATAGGAATTGTAGTGAATCTGTAGATTGCTTTAGGTGTTAATGGACATTTTAAATTAGGAAGCATTCCCTTCAATTTTTTGGAAGAATTTTAAAAGAATTAGGTATTAAATCATCTTTGGATGTTTGGTAGAATTCACCTATGAAGCTGTCTGGTCCTAGAGTTTTGCTTTCAGGGTGGTTTTTTTATTCCTGTTTGATCATTTTACTGATCACTATATTAGTTATCAGTCTACTCAGATTTTCAGTCTTTGAAACTTGTATGATTCTAAAGTCTGTCCATTTCTTCTAAATTGTCCAGTTTTGGGCATGAAGTCTATTTTGTCTGATATGAGTATGGCTATACCTGCTTTCTTTTGTCTCCCCTTTGCTTGAAGCATCATCTTTCATGCCTTCATTCTGATATTATGTTTTTCTTTATAGAGTTGAGATGAGTCTCCTAAAGGCAACATATATTTGTGTCTTGCTTTTTTAAAATATAAATTTATTTATTTTAATTGGAGGCTAATTACTTTAAATATTGCATTGGTTTTGCCATACATCAACATGAATCCGCCACGAGTGTACACATGTTCCCAATCCGGAACCCCCCTCCCACCTCCCTCCCCATACCATCTCTCTGGGCATCTCAGTGCACCAGCCCCAAGGATCCTGTATCCTGCATCGAATCTAGACTGGCAATTTGTTTCTTATATGATATTATACACGTTTCAATGCCATTCTCCCAAATTATCCCACCCTCTCCCTCTCCCACAAGAGTCCAAAAGACTGTTCTATACATCTGTGTCTCTTTTGCTGTCTCGCATACAGGGTTATCATTACCATCTATCTAAATTCTATATGTATGTGTTTGTATACTGTATTGGTGTTTTTCTTTCTGGCTTACTTCACTCTGTATAATAGGCTCCAGTTTCATCCACCTCATTAGAACTGATTCAAATGTATTCTTTTTAATGGCTGAGTAATACTCCATTGTGTATATGTACCACAGCTTTCTTATCCATTCATCTGCTGATGGACATCTAGGTTGCTTCCATGTCCTGGCTATTATAAACAGTGCTGTGATGAACATTGAGGTACATGTGTCTCTTTCAATTCTGGCTTCCTCGGTGTGTATGCCCAGCAGTGGAATTGCTGGGTCATATGGCACTTCTATTTCCAGTGTTTTAAGGAATCTCCTCACTGTTCTCCATAGGGGCTATACTAGTTTGCATTCCCACCAACAGTGTAAGAGGGTTCCCTTTTCTTCACACCTTCTCCAGCATTTATTGCTTGTAGACTTTTGGATTGCAGCCATTCTGACTGGCGTGAAATGGTACCTCATTGTGGTCTTGATTTGCATTTCTCTGATAATGAGTGATGTTGAGCATCTTTTCATGTGTTTGTTAGCCATCTGTATGTCTTCCTTGGAGAAATGTCTGTTTAGTTCTTTGGCCCATTTTTTGATTCGGTCATTTATTTTTCTGGGATTGAGCTGCATAAGTTGCTTGTATATTTTTGAGATTAGTTTTTTGTCAGTTGCTTCATTTGCTATTATTTTCTCCCATTCTGAAGGCTATCTTTTCACCTTGCTCAGAGTTTCCTTTGTTGTGCAGAAGCTTTTAATTTGAATTAGGCCGCATTTGTTTATTTTTGCTTTTATTTCCAATATTCTGGGAGGTGGGTCATAGAGGATCCTGCTGTGATTTATGTCGGAGGGTGTTTTGCCTATGTTCTCCTCTAGGAGTTTTATAGTTTCTGGTCTTACATTTAGATCTTTAATCCATTTTGAGTTTATTTTTGTGTATGGTTTTAGAAAGTGTTCTAGTTTCATTCTTTTACAAGTGGTTGACCAGTTTTCCCAACACCACTTGTTAAAGAGATTGTCTTTACTCCATTGTATATTCTTGCCTCCTTTGTCAAAGATAAGGTGTCCATAGATGCGTGGATTTATCTCTGGGCTTTCTATTTTGTTCCATTGATCTATATTTCTGTCTTTGTGCCAGTACCATACTGTCTTGATGACTGGCTTTATAGTAGAGCCTGAAGTCAGGCAAGTTGATTCTTCCAGTTCCATTCTTCTTTCTCAAGATTGCTTTGACTATTCGAGGTTTTTTTGTATTTCCATACAAATTGTGAAATTATTTGTTCTAGCTCTGTGAAAAATAACGTTGGTAGCTTGATAGGGATTGCACTGAATCTATAGATTGTTTGGGGTAGTATACTCATTTTCACTATATTGATTCTTCTGATCCATGAACATGGTATATCTCTCCATCTATTAGTGTCCTCTTTGATTTCTTTCACCAGTGTTTTATAATATTCTATATATAGGTCTTTAATTTCTTTAGGTAGATATATTCCTAAGTATTTTATTCTTTTTATTGCAATGGTGAATAGAATTGTTTCCTTAATTTCTCTTTCTATTTTCTCATTATTAGTGTATAGGAATGCAAGGGATTTCTGTGTGTTGATTTTATATCCTGCAACTTTACTATATTCATTGATTAGCTCTAGTAATTTTCTGGTGGAGTCTTTAGGGTTTTCTATGTAGAGGATCATGTCATCTGCAAACAATGAGAGTTTTACTTCTTTTCCAATTTGGATTCATTTTATTTCTTTTTCTGCTCTGATTGCTGTGGCCAAAACATCCAAAACTATGTTGAATAGTAGTGGTGAGAGTGGGCACCCTTGTCTTGTTCCTGACTTTAGGGGAAATGCTTTCAACTTTTCACCATTGAGGATACGGTTTGCTGTGGGTTTGTCATATATAGCTTTTATTATTTTGAGGTATGTTCCTTCTATTCCTGCTTTCTGGAGAGATTTTATCATAAATGGATGTTGAATTTTGTCAAAGACTTTCTCTGCATCTATTGAGATAATCATATGGCTTTTAGTTTTCAATTTGTTAATGTGGAGTATTACATGGACTGATTTGCAGATATCGAAGAATCCTTGCATCTCTGGAATAAAGGCCACTTGGTCATGGTGTATGATCTTTTTAATGTGTTGTTGGATTCTGATTGCTAGGATTTTGTTAAGGATTTTTGCATCTATGTTCATCAGTGATATTGGCCTGTAGTTTTCTTTTTTTGTGGCATCTTTGTCAGGTTTTGGTATTAGGGTGATTGTGGCCTCATAGAATGAGTTTGGAAGTTTCCCTTCCTCTGCAATTTTCTGGAAGAGCTTGAGTAGGATAGGTGTTAGCACTTTAAACTTTTGGTAGAATTCATCTGTGAAGCCATCTGGACCTGGGCTTTTGTTTGCTGTAAGATTTCTGATTACAGTTTCAATTTCTGTGCTTGTGATAGGTCTGTTAAGATTTTCTATTTGTTCCTGGTTCAGTTGTGGAAAGTTGTACTTTTCTAAGAATTTGTCATTTCATTCAAGTTGTCTATTTTATTGGCATATAATTGCTGATAGTAGTATCTTATGATCCTTTGTATTTCTGTGTTGTCTGTTGTGATCTCTCCATTTTCATTCCTAATGTTATTGATTTGATTTTTATCCATTGTTTCTATATGAGTCTGGCTAATGGTTTGTCAATTTTATTTATCCTTTCAAAGAACCAGCTTTAGGCTTTGTTGATTTTTGCTATGGTCTCTTAAGATTCTTTTGCATTTATTTCTGCCCTACTTTTTAAGATTTCTTTCCTTCTACTAACCCTGGGGTTCTTCATTTCTTCCTTTTCTAGTTGCTTTAGGTGTTCAGTTCAGTTCAGTCACTCAATCGTGTCCGACTCTTTGCGACCCCATGAATCGCAGCACACCAGGCCTCCCTGTCCATCACCATCTCCCGGAATTCACTCAGACTCATGTCCATTGAGTCCGTGATGCCATCCAGCCATCCCTTCCTCAGTCATCCCCTTCTCCTACTGCCCCCAATCCCTCCCAGCATCAGAGTCTTTTCCAATGAGTCAACTCTTTGCATGAGATGGCCAAAGTACTGGAGTTTCAGCTTCAGCATCATTCCCTCCAAAGAAATCCCAGGGTTGATCTCCTTCAGAATGGACTGGTTGGATCTCCTTGCAGTCCAAGGGACTCTCAAGAGTCTTCTCCAACACCACAGTTCAAAAGAATCAATTCTTCGGCGCTCAGCCTTCTTCACAGTCCAACTCTCACATCCATACATGACCACAGGAAAAACAACAGCCTTGACTAGATGGACCTTAGTCGGCAAAGTAATGTCCCTGCTTTTGAATATGCTATCTAGGTTGGTCATAACTTTCCTTCCAAGGAGTAAGCGTCTTTTAATTTCATGGCTGCAGTCACCATCTGTGGTGATTTTGGAGCCCCCAAAAATAAAGTCTGACACTGTTTTCACTGTTTCCCCATCTATTTCCCATGAAGTGATGGGACCGGATGCCATGATCTTCATTTTCTGAATGTTGAGCTTTAAGCCAACTTTTTCACTCTCCTCTTTCACTTTCATCAAGAGGCTTTTTAGTTTCTCTTCACTTTCTGCCATAAGGGTGGTGTCATCTGCATATCTGAGGTTATTGATATTTCTCCCAGCAATCTTGATTCCAGCTTGTGTTTCTTCCAGTCCAGCATTTCTCATGATGTACTCTGCATATAAGTTAAAGAAGCAGGGTGACAATATACAGCCTTGACGTACACCTTTTCCTATTTGGAACCAGTCTGTTGTTCCATGTCCAGTTCTAACTGTTGCTCCCTGACCTGCGTACAGATTTCTCAAGAGGCAGGTTAGGTGGTCTGGTATTCCCATCTCTTTCAGAATTTTCCACAGTTTATTGTGACCACACAGTCAGAGGCTTTGGCATAGTCAATAAAGCAGAAATAGATGTTTTTCTGGAACTCTCTTGCTTATTCCATGATCCAGCGGATGTTGGCAATTTGATCTCTGGTTCCTCTCCCTTTTCTAAAAGCAGCTTGAACATCAGGGAGTTCACGGTTCACGTAATGCTGAAGCCTGGCTTGGAGAATTTTGAGCATTACTTTACTAGCATGTGAGATGAGCCCAATTGTGCGCTAGTTTGAGCATTCTTTGGCATTGCCTTTCTTTGGGACTGGAATGAAAACTGACCTTTTCCAGTCCTGTGGCCACTGCTGAGTTTTCCAAATTTGCTGGCATATTGAGTGCAGCACTTTCACAGCATCATCTTTCGGGATTTGAAGTAGCTCATCTGGAATTCCATCACCTCCACTAGCTTTGTTCGTAGTGATGCTTTCTAAGGCCCACTTAACTTCACATTCCAGGATGTCTGGCTCTAGATGAGTGATCACAACATCATGATTATCTGGGTCGTGAAGATCTTTTTTGTACAGTTCTTCTGTGTATTCTTGCCACCTCTTCTGCATCTGTTAGGTCCATACCATTTCTGTCCTTTATCGAGCCCATCTTTGCATGAAATATTGCATAGGAACCTGGAATGTCAGGTCTATGAATCAAGGCAAATTGGAAGTGGTCAAACAAGAGATGGCAAGGGTGAACGTCGACATTCTAGGAATCAGCGAACTAAAATTGACTGGAATGGGTGAATTTAACTCAGATGACCATTATATCTACTACTGTGGGCGGGAATCTCTCAGAAGAAATGGAGTAGCCATCATGGTCAACAAAAGAATCCAAAATGCAGTACATGGATGCAATCTAAGAAACGACAGAATGATCTCTGTTTGTCTCCAAGGCAAACCATTCAATATCACAGTTATCCAAGTCTATGCCCCAAGAAGTAATGCTGAAGAAGCTGAAGTTGAACGGTTCTATAAAGACCTACAAGACCTTTTAGAACTAACACCCCAAAAAAGATGTCCTTTCCATTATAGGGGACTGGAATGCAAAAGTAGGAAGTCAACAAACACCTGGAGTAACAGGCAAATTTGGCCTTGGAATATGGAATGAAGCAGGGCAAAGATTAATAGAGTTTTGCCAAGAAAATGCACTGGTCATAGCAAACACCCTCTTCCAACAACACAAGAGAAGACGCTACACATGGACATCACCAGATGGTCAATACCGAAATCAGATTGATTATATTCTTTGCAGCCAAAGATGGAGAAGCTCTATACAGTCAACAAAAACAAGACCAGGAGCTGACTGTGGCTCAGATCATGAACTTCTTATTACCAAATTCAGACTCAAATTGAAGAAAGTAGGGAAAACTGCTAGACCATTTAGGTATGACCTAAATCAAATCCCTTCTGATTATACAGTGGAAGTGAGGAATAGATTTAAGGGCCTAGATCTCATAGATAGAGTGCCTGATGAACTATGGAATGACATTCGTGACATTGTACAGGATTCAGGGATCAAGACCATCCTCATGGAAAAGAAATGCAAAAAAGAAAAATGGCTGTCTGGGGAGGCCTTACAAATAGCTTTGAAAAGGAGAGAGGCAAAAGCAAAGGAAAAAAGGAAAGATATAAGCATCTGAATGCAGAGTTCCAAAGAATAGCAAGAAGAGATAAGAAAGCCTTCTTCAGCGATCAGTGCAAAGAAATTGAGGAAAACAACAGAATGGGAAAGACTAGAGATCTCCTCAAGAAAATTAGAGATACCAAGGGAACATTTCATGCTTTAGGTGTAGAGTTAGGTTATTTATTTGACTTTTTCTTGTTTCTTGAGGTATGTCTATATTGCTATGAACCTTCCCCTTAGTACTGCTTTTACAGTGTCCCACAGGTTTTGGGTTGTTGTGTTTTCATTTTCATTCGTTTCTATGCATATTTTGATTTCTTTTTTGATTTCTTCTGTGATTTGTTGGTTATTCAGCAGCGTGTTGTTCAGGCTCTATATGTTGGCATTTTTAATAGTTTTTCTCCTCTAATTGACATCTAATCTTACTGCATTGTGGTCAGAAAAGATGCCTGCAATGATTTCAATGCATTTGAATTTACCATGGCTAGATTTATGGCCCCAGGATGTGATCTATCCTGGAGAAGGTTCCATGTGTACTTGAGAAAAAGGTGAAATTCATTGTTTGGGGGTGAAATGTCCTTTAGATATCAGTTAGGTCTGACTGGTCTATTGTATCATTTAAAGTTTGTGTTTCCTTGTTAATTTTCTGTTTCGTTGATCTATCCATGGGTGTGAGTGGGGTATTAAAGTCTCCCACTATTATTGTGTTATTGTTAATTTCCCATTTCATACTTGTTAGCATTTGTCTTACATATTGTGGTGCTTCTATGTTGGGTCCATATATATTTATAATTGTTATATCTTCTTCTTGGATGGATCCTTTGATCATTATGTAGTGGCCTTCTTTGTCTCTTTTCACAGCCTTTGTTTTAAAGTCTATTTTCTCTGATATGAGTATTGCTACTCTTGCTTTCTTTTGGTCTCTATTTGCATGGAGTATCTTTTTCCATCCCTTCACTTTCAGTCTGTATGTGTCTCTTGTTTTGAGGTGGGTCTCTTGTAGACAACATATATAGGAGTCTTGGTTTTGTATCCATTCAGCCAGTCTTTGTCTTTTGGTTGGGGCATTCAACCCATTTACGTTTAAGGTAATTATTGATAAGTATGATCCCGTTGCCATTTACTGTATTGTTCTGGGTTCGACTTTATACACCCTTTCTTTGTTTCCTGTGTAGAGAAGATCCTTTAGCATTTGTTGGAGAGCTGGTTTGATGGTGCTGAATTCTCTCAGCTTTTGCTTGTCTGTAACGCTTTTGATTTCTCCTTCATATTTGAATGAGATCCTTGCTGGGTACAGTAATCTGGGCTGTAGGTTATTTTCTTTCATCACTTTAAGTATGTCCTGCCATTGCCTCCTGGCCTGAGGAGTTTCTATTGAAAGATCAGCTGTTATCCTTATGGGAATCCCCTTGTGTGTTATTTGTTGTTTTTCCCTTGCTTCTTTTAATATTTGTTCTTTGTGTTTGATCTTTGTTGATTTGATTAATATGTGTCTTGGGGTGTTGTGCCTTGGGTTTATCCTGTTTGGGACTCCCTGGATTTCTTGGACTTGGGTGATTATTTCCTTCCCCATTTTAGGGAAGTTTTCAACTATTATCTCCTCAAGTATTTTCTCATGCCCTTTCTTTTTGTCTTCTTCTTCTGCGACTCCTATGATTGGAAGGTTGGGGCGTTTAACATTGTCCCAGAGGTCTCTGAGGTTGTCCTCATTTCTTTTAGTTCTTTTTTCTGTTTTCCTCTCTGCTTCATTTATTTCCACCATTCTATCTTCCACTTCACTAATCGTCTCTTCTGCCTCCCTTATTCTACTATTTGTTCCCTCCAGAGTGTTTTTGATCTCATTCGTTGCTTTATTCATTATACATTGACCCTATTTTATTGCTTTTCTGGTGGCTCAGAGGTTAAAGCGTCTGCCTCCAATGCAGGAGACCTGGGTTCGATCCCTGGGTTGGGAAGATCCCCTGGAGAAGGAAATGGCAACCCACTCCAGTATTCTTGCCTGGAGAATCCCACGGACGGCTAAGTCTAGTAGGTTACAGTCCACTGGGTCGCAAAGAGTCAGACACGACTGAGCAACTTCACCTTCACCTTCACCTATTTCTTGTAGGTCCTTGTTAAACCTTTTTTACTTCTTCTCAATCCTTGTCTCCAGGCTGTTTATCTGTGATTCCATTTTGTTTTCAAGATTTTGGATCGTTTTCACTATCATTATTCAGAATTCTTTATCAGGTAGATTCCCTGTCTCTTCCTCTTTTGTTTTTGGTTTGGTGGGCATTTATCCTGTTCCTTTACCTGCTGGGTATTCCTCTGTCTCTTCATCTTGGTTATATTTCTGTGTTTGGGGTGGCCTTTCTGTATTCTGGCAATTTGTGGAATTCTCTTTATTGTGGAGTTTCCTTGCTGTGGGTGGGGTTGTACAGGTGGCTTGTCAAGGTTTCCTGGTTAGGGAAGCTTGTGTTGGTGTTCTGGTGGGTGGAGCTGGATTTCTTCTCTCTGGAATGCAATGTTTCTCCAGTAATGAGTTATGAGATGTCAGTGGATTTGGAGTGACTTTGGACAGCCTGTATATTAGAGCTCAGGGCTGTGTTCCTGTGTTGCTGGAGAATTTGTGTGCTATGTCTTGCTCTGGAACTTGTTGGCCCTTGGGTGGTGCTTGCTTTCAGTGTAGGTATGGAGGTGTTTGATGAGCTACTGTTGATTAATGTTCCCTGGAGTCAGGAGTTCTCTGGTGTTCTCAGGATTTGGATTTAAGCCTCCTGCTTCTGGTTTTCAGTCTTATTTTTACAGTAGCCTCAAGACTTCTCCATCTATACAGCATGGTTGATAAAACATCTAGGTTAAAGATGAAAAGTTTCTGCACAGTGAGGGACACCCAGAGAGGTTCACAGAGTTATATGGAGGCAAGAAGAGGGAGGAGGGAGTTAGAAGTGACCCAAATGAGATGAGGTGGAATGAAAAGAGGAGAGAGCAAGCTAGCCAGTAATCACTTCCTTATGTGCGCTCCACAGTCTGGACTGCTCAGAGATGTTCACAGGGTTATACAGAGAAGAGAAGAGGGAGGAAGGAGACAGAGGTGGCCAGGAGGATAAAGGGGGGAATCAAAAGGAGCGAGACAGATCCTGCCAGTAATCAGTTCCCTAAGTGTTCTCTACCGTCCAGAACACACAAAGAGATTCACAGAGTTGGGTAGAGAAGAGAAGAGGGAGGGAGGAGATAGAGGCGACCTGATGGAGAAAAAGGAGAGTCTAAAGGGGGAGAGAGCAGTCAAGCCAGTAATCTCGCTCCCAAGTAAAAATGGTTCCTGAAGATTGGGTTCTCAAATGTACAAAATTGATAACCAATACCAAAAAGCAAAGATTAAAAATCTAGAGTAGAGGTTGGATTTTCAAAAATACCATATTAAAGAAAAGAAAGTCACAAAATTATAAGAAGTATATATATATGAAGTTTGCTTTAAAAAATAAGTTCTCTTTTTTGCAAAGTAATAGTAGGTTATAAAAATAAAAATTAAAGGAGTAATAGAGGACTTAAAATTTAAAAAGAAATGATAGTAAAAATATATCTAAGACTTTCTCTGGTGGTGGTGTGGGCAGTGTGGGGTCATTTCATTTTCGGATAGTTCCTTGGTCCGGCTTATATTTCTCAAGATCCATAGGCCCCTTCCTATGTAGTCGGTACTAACTACAGGGTTTTAATCTATTGCCCCTGTCACTTCCAAGGAGGTTCCCTCTGTTTTAGCTTCTTCTGTTTGCTGGTCTCTTCAGTGTCTGATTTCCACCCTGACACAAGGGGGCGGTGGTGGACACTTTTTTAGGCTCACTTGTTCAGTGGCAGTGTGGGGAGGGCGGGATGCTGCAAACAAATAACATTGGAGTGTGCTCGCAGTGTCTCAGCCACGCTGGGCCTGCCTTCGCTCATGGCGCGTTTGCCCTCCCTGCCCACACTGGTCAGGCTCTAGGTTGCTCTGCCGGGAACCGTCCAAGGCCGGCCCTGGGCTGCATGCACCTCCCAGGTCTAAGCCACTCAGGTTCAGGCACTCGGGTAGTCCTCAGAGGCGCAGACTCGGTGGGGCCTGCATTTTGCGCCCTTTCCAGGTCCGAGCAGCTCAGGTGATG
Organism: Oryx dammah; assembly: GCF_014754425.2. Lineage (NCBI taxonomy): Eukaryota > Metazoa > Chordata > Mammalia > Artiodactyla > Bovidae > Oryx > Oryx dammah. The sequence goes on from NW_024070207.1 coordinate 12,804,308, forward strand.
AGGTGTTTGGTGAGCGTGGTCACTGCGGCTCGGTTTTCTGGGTCTACAACCAGCACACATTCTCAGGCGGATGTTGACCATCCAGTATCCCAAGAAGTCTTAGTTGGCAACGAAGCCTGCTTGCAATTTAGTAGATAATGCCTCTCTGGGGCCGCAATTGCCCCCTTCGAGCTCTGGCTGCCTGTCACCGGAAGGGGATGGTCAGCAGCCGGCTTGCTGTGCTCAGTCCTATGTTTTGTGATCAGGCCTGACGGTGTCTTAGGTTAGGGCTTTTCAGGTAGCTCTAGTCAGTCCTTTGTTCTGTGAGCGGGCCTGATGGTATCTTAGGTTAGAGCTTTCTGTGTAGCTCTGCTCAGTCCTTTGTTCTGTGCACGGGCCTGGCGGTGTCCTAGATTAGGGCCTTTCGCGTGGTAGCTATCCCACAGTCTGGTTTGCTAGCCCAAGTTAGTTCCCTCAGATTGCCCTCGGGGCATTCAGGGCAAGTCCTTACTCTAAGCAGTGCAGCCCCTGCCTCCCTGCCCAGCCCCCGCTTGCTAGTGGCGGGTGCAGGCGTCTGCGCTGCTTCTCCGCTGGGGGAGTTACCGTTGGGCACGTAATCTGTAGGTTTTGAGTATTTATTTATTTTTCCTCCCAGTTATATTGCCTTCTGTGGTTCCAAGGCTCACACAGACTCGGCAGTGAGAGTGTTTCCTGGTGTTTGGAAACTTCTCTCTTTTTAAGACTCCCTTCCCTGGACGGAACTCTGTCCCTATCTCTTTTGTCTCTCTTTTTGTCTTTTATATTTTTTCCTACCTCCTTTTGAAGACAGCAGGCTGCTTTTCTAGGTGCCTGATGTCCTCTGCCGGCATTCAGAAGTTGTTTTGTGGAATTTACTCAGCATTTAAATGTTCTTTTGATGAACTTGTGGGGGAGAAAGTGGTCTCCCCATCCTATTCCTCCACCATCTTAGGACCCGCTCCTGTGTCTTGCTTTTTAATCCATCCAGCCACTGTATCTTTTGATTGGTGAATTCAATCCATTTACATTTAGGGTGATTATTGATAGATGAGGATTTAATTACTGCCATCTTATCTTCTGTTTTCTGGCTGTTCTGTTGTTGTTGTTCAGTCGCTCAGTCCTGTCTGACTCTTTGTGGCCCAGTGGACTGCAGCACGCCAGGCTTCCGTGTCCTTCACTACCTCCTGGAGTTTGCTCAAACTCATGTCCATTGCTGCTGCTGCTGCATCAGGTGACCAAAGTATTGGAGGTTCAGCTTCAGCGTCAGTCCTTCCAATGAATATTCAAGGTTGATTTCCTTTAGGAGTGACTGATTTGATCTCCAAGGGACTCTCAAGAGTCTTCTCCAGCACCACAGCTCGAAAGCATCAATTCTTTGGCACCCAGCCTTCTTTATAGTCCAACTCCCACATCCATACATGACTACTGGAAAACCTTACATAGCTCTGACTAGATGGACCTTTGTTGGGAAAGTGATGCCTCTGCTTTTTAATATGCTGTCTAGGTTTCTCGTAGCTTTTCTTCCAAGGAGCAAGCATCTTTTAATTTCAGGGCTCCAGTAACCATCCACAATGATTTTGGAGCCCAAGAAAATAAAGTCTGTCACTGTTTCCATTGCTTCCCCATCTATTTGCCATGAAGTGATGGAACCAGATGCCATGATCTTAGTTTTTTTGCATGTTGAGTTTTAAGCCAGCTTTTTCACTCTCCTCTTTCACTTTCATCAAGAAGCTCTTTAGTTCTTCACTTTCTGCCATAAGGGAGGGGTCATCTGCATATCTGAGTTTACTGATATCCAGCTATCTTGATTCCAGCTTGAGCTTCACCCAGCTACTCTTTTTACATGATGTATTCTGCATATAAGTTAAATCAGCAGGGGACAATATACAGCCTTGACATACTCCTTTCCCAATTTTGAAGCAGTCCGTTGTTCCATGTCCAGTTCTAACTGGTTGCTCTATATCTCCATTATTTCTTTTTCATTCTTTTTTGATCTACCATTTGGTTTCCTGGTTTTCTCTGATGTTTTTATCAGTTTCTTCCTTTTGTTTTTGGCTTTGGTGGGTCTTCATTGCTGAACTTGGGCTTTCCCTAGTTTGGCTAGTGGGGGCCACTCTTTGTTGTGGTGTGTGGGCTCTCATTTTGGAGGTCTCTCATCTTGCAGGGCACAGACTATAGGTGTGCTGGCTTAAGTAGTTGCAGTGTATGGGCTCAATAGCTTTGGCTCACAGGCTCTTGAGCACAGCCTCAGTAGTTGTTGGGCATAAGCTCAGTTGCTCCATGGCATGTGGGATCCTCCTGCCCGAGGGACTGAACCAGTGTCCCCTGCATTGCAGGACAGATTCTTAACCACCAGACCACCAGGGAAGCCCTCCTGCGTTTTTTATTTTCTTTTGTTTGGTGTCTCTGCTTGTTGTTAAGTTGCTAAGTCATGTCTGACTCTTGGCATCCCTACCAACTGTAGCCCACCAGGCTCCTCTGTCCATGGGATTTCCCAGGCAAGAATACTGGAGTGGGTTGCCATTTACTTCTCCAGGATATCTGTCTTCTCAACCCAGGGATCAAACCCTCATCTCCTTCTTGGCAGACAAATTCTTTACCACTGAGCCACCAGAAAAGTTTCTGCTTTAGATTTATGTTTTATGGTTACCATAAGGTTTGTATACAACATCTCACAGATAAAATAGTCCTTTTTCTGTTGATAGCATCTTATCTTCATTTGCCTATATAGGTTATGTCCTTTTCCCCATTCCTGTTCATGTTTTTGTTTCTCAAATTATCTTTCTTTATGTTGTGAATTTGTTTCCAAATTGAAGTAGCTATGGTTATGTTTTCCTCTTTTCTGCTTTAACCTTTATGCTATAATAAAATGTTAAAAAGCCTATTTTTATCTGGTTACAGTTTTATGATTCTGTCTGTTTATTACCTTACTCAAACTTTCATGTACTTTTTTGCCTTTTTGTTTCTGGTAGAAGAACTCTTCTCAGTATTTTTTGTAAGGCATAGCTTTTGTTTATCTGAGAAACTCTTTATTTCCCATTCATATCTGAATGATTACTTTGCTGGATAGAGTATTCTTGGGTGACAGTTTTTATCTTTCAGTATTTAGAGAATGTCATTCCACTCCCTCCTGACCTGTAAAGTTTCTGCTAAGAAATCTGTTGATAGCCTAATGTAGGTTCCTTTGTAGGTTACCATCCTTTTTCCCCTGCCTTTGAAATTCTTTCTGTGCCACTGACTTATGAAGACAAATTTGGTACAATGCATCTTATAGAAGATCTTTTTGCATTGAGGCAACAGTTGTTCTCCTAGCTTCATGGACTTGTATATACAGTTCCTTCTGCAGACTTGGGAAATTCTCAGCTACTATTTATTTCTTCTCCTTGCTCCTTTCTCCCTCTCTTTTCCTTTTGGGATATCCATTACCCTAATACTGCCCTTCTTAAAAGAGTCAGCTAGCTTTCTTTGCATTTACTTATTTTAAAATATATTTCAATTCTCTTTTCTCCTTGTATCATCTATTTCTATCTTCAAGCTCACTAATTCTCTCTTCCATATGGTCTGCTCTATTTCCAGTATTTTGTAATGCATTCTTCAACTCGTTTATTAAGTTCTTCAGCTCCAGAATTTCTGATTGGTTCATTTTACTTTCACTGTCTTTGGTAAAGTATTCCTTGTGTTTATTATTTTTATACCTGAACTAATTGGTATCCTGATTTATCTCATAGCTCATTGAATTTTATGATAGCTATTTTGAATTCTCTTATCAGTTAGATCACAATATTCTGTGATTTTTAATTTTGGTTTCTTGAGAATTGTCATTTTCTTTTTGTGGTGCAGTGTTCCTGTGGTTTTTCATGGTGCTTAATGAGGTGTTACTCTGCTGGCCCATTTCAAGTGGCAGACACCTTTCTTATTTTAGTTGTTGTTGTTTTAGTCGCTAAGTTATGTCCTGTAACCCACCAGGTTCCTCTGTCCATGGGATTTCCCAGGCAAGAATACTGGAATAGGTTGCCGTTTCCTTCTCCAGGGAATCTTCCTAAACCAGGGATCAAACCTGGGTCCCCTGCATTGCAGGCACATTCTTTACCATTGAGTGACCAAGGAAGCCCCTTTCATTTCTAGGTAAAACTTTTTGTTTCTAATAATTCAACAGATTAGGCCTTTCTTTTATCTTCCAGTAGGTGGTGCTATAGCACAGGTTTTTGGTTTCTCTTACCTGCACTGCCTCTGGTTATATTTGACAGCACTTTCCACTCTTAACCACCTCCATCAGAGGTATCTCCCAGTGCCTTCGTTGTTACTGCTTATGCTTCCAGGGTCGTTGGTGCTATGCTGCTGGTGGTGTGGCTGGTTTCACTGCCTGGGGCACCAGGATGGTGGACAGTTCTGACATGTCTAGGATTTCCTGAGGCGCAGACTTTCCCACTGCAGGTTGAGGGGTAGCCCTGGTGGCACAGGAACCCCAGCCATGTTCAGTGTTGTCAGATGAGGACTCTGCAGCTGTAAGCGAGGGGAGGGGTCAGAATTATGGGTACCTCCACGGCTAGAGAGGCAAGGTCCCAGACCCTACTACCACTGCCATCCAGTTAATCTGTGGCTGTTGGGCACCGCTGTAGCCAGGAAGCCAGAGTTGTATCCACTGCTTACCTTGTTGCCACCAAGTTCTCCGGGACTGCAAGTTCAGCTGCCATGGCTTGGGGGCCAGGATTACAGGCACCAATTCCACTGTTCCCCAAATTCTACATACTCTATAAGTCTAGTCCACCCACCTTTGGATATACAGCTATGTTGGAATCTCCAGTGCTCTAGTATGTTGGGCAGAAGCACTTTTGTTGAGTTGTGGATGTTTTACTGGTTGTAGATAGGAGAGGGGGACAAAGATAGCATCTTGCTTTGCCTTGATGCTGATATCACTCTGTTCAATTTTAATGAAACTAATGATACAGTCCCCAATTTATGTTTCAATTTACTATTTTTAAACTTTATGATGGTGTGAAAGCAATACAAGTTCAGTAGAAAACATACTTTAATTTCTAAATTTTGATCTTTTCTTGGGCTAGTGGTATGCAGTACTATACTCTCTTGTGATGCTAGGCAGTGGCAGTGAGCCACACCTCCGAATCAATTATGCAGTCACAAGGGTAAACAACTGATACACTTATAATCATTCTGTACCCAGACAGCCATTCTGATTTTTACTTTTAGCATGGTATTCAATAAATCACATGAGATATACAATGCTACTGCTGCTGCTAAGTTGCTTCAGTCGTGTCCGACTCTGTGCGACCCCATAGATGGCAGCCCACCAGGCTCCCCCGTCCCTGGGATTCTCCAGGCAAGAACACTGGAGTGGGTTGCCATTTCCTTCTCCAATGCATGAAAGTGAAAAGTGAAAGTGAAGTCACTCAGTCGTGTCTGACTCTTAGCGACCTCATGGACTGCAGCCCACCAGGCTCCTCCGCCCATGGGATTTTCCAGGCAAGAGCACTGGAGTGGGGTGCCATTGCCTTCTCTGGAGATACACAATACTTTATTATAAATTTGGTTTTGTGTTAGGTGATTTTGCCAAACTGTAGGGTATTGAAAATGTTCTGAGCATGTTTAAGGTGGGTTAGGCTAAGCTATGATGTTGGGTAGGTTAAGTGTATTAAATTCATTCTCAAGTTACTATATTTTCAACTTACAGTGGGTTTATCAGGACTTAACCCCATCATAAGTTGATGGAGATCTGTATTTTGGGCTTATATCAATTTTTATACTGTTTAATCAAATAGTTTTCATTATACAATTTCCCCTCTTTTAATTTGATATATGTTCTTTAGTAATTACTCTATAAATTACAACCTGAACACTTGACTTATTGTGCTACTGCTGCTACTGCTAAGTCGCTTCAGTCGTGTCTGACTCTGTGCAACCCCACAGACGGCAGCCCACCAGGCTTCCCCGTCCCTGGGATTCTCCAGGCAAGAACACTGGAGTGGGTTGCCATTTCCTTCTCCAATGCATGAAAGTGAAAAGTGAAAGTGAAGTCGCTCAGTCGTGTCTGACTCTTAGCGACCCCATGGACTGCGGCCCACCAGGCTCCTCTGTCCATGGGATTTTCCAGGCAAGAGTGCTGGAGTGGGGTGCCATTGCCTTCTCCGTGGTGCTCTCTAGTAGATGGTAAAATGTAGTCAAAGTATATCAACTCATTCAAAATTTAGCACTGAGAAATAAAATATAATAAATGGGACATTAAAACTTATTTGTGTTCTCTTGGTTGTATTTACTTCATAAAGCAAGAAAGTACACCGTATCAGGGTTATATGAATCCTTAAAAGTCATTATCAGTGTCCCCTAAGAAGGGAGAAGGCACTATTGTAATGACTTTTGTTGTGCATGCGTGCTCAGTCGTGTCCAACTCTTTCCATCCTCCTCGGTCCATGAGATTTTCCAGGCAAGGATACTGCAGTGGATTGTCATTTCCTCCTCCAGGGAATCTTCCTGACCCAGGGGTTAAACCCATGTATCCTGCATTGGCAGGTGATTCTTTATCACTTAGCCACTGGGGAAGACCATAGGAAAGACTACAATATTAATTATAATACTATTATATCGATGAGGGCATGGCACACTATAGAATCTATATGACTTTTATCTAAGGCCAATAAGTTGATGAAGAGTACAGCTTATTGCCTCTGACATAATTTTTATAATATTCAGCTACTACCCACCATATTTAACATTATTGTCTTAGCCGTCTGTTCCCTTTCTTTCCTCAGGCATCCTTTGATATTTCTTATGCTTTAATTTTTCATCTCTTTTTTTGCTTTCTCAGTTGGTACCCATAGACATTGATATTTCCACTTCTGTCATTTAGGCCCTCACCTTTAAGACACTTAAGGCATACAAATGAATGATTGTATGTTCCGGTAGAAATTTCCTAAGCCACTTAAAAAACATTCTATACAATATAATTTTAATGATGCTGTCAGAATTTGGAAAACTAGTTCTAATTTGTTTCAGATGAAAAAAATCACTTTATAACACCATGTATTTTAAAGTATATGCTGCTGTGTTTGCTCGGTTGTTCAGTCATGTCTGACTCTTTGCAACTCCATGGACTGTAGCCTGCCAAGCTCCTCTGTCCATGGAATTTTCCAAGCAAGAATACTAGAGCGGGTTGCCATTTCCTACTCCAGGGTATCTTCTCAGCCCAGGGATCAAACCCACATCTCCTGCATTGGCCGGCAGATTCTTGACCCGGGAAGACCCTATTTAAAAGTATATACATACTGTTTAATGATCTCAAAATACATGTAATTTAACTATTTTTATTTATTTAAATATCTCTCAGAGCTGATGTTATCAGTTTATTTATTTTTGGAAATAAACCATTTTTCAATACTCAGAAAAAAGTTTTAATTACAACTATAAAACATGTTTTTATTTCCTGGAGTTCTTTAAATGAAGTCTTCCTTCATGAAAGCTTGTTCTTTGCATTCATTAAGAACTCATTCATAAAATGAAGAATACTACTATTGTAACAGACATTTCTATTGCTGGAGTAAGTTGAGGAGTATTATGTAGTATTCTACAACATGACACTTCTGTTTTGCTTTATGCTTTTAGTTTTGGAACTACAACAGCAGAAAATACTCATCATAGAAATATACTGAAAGTTTTAAAGAAGGGGGTCTTTGTTATAAGTGCAAGTTTCTCTCATCAACTTCAAAATAAGATGCTTCCTTTTCACTTATTTTTCTTTCAATAAACAATTTTTGAATGGCTATTCTGTGGAGATACTAAAATAGATAAAGTCTATGTTTTTCTAGAGCAAATAGAATCTGGTAGAGGAGATAAACTGAAAAGGCAGTAATTTTAATACAATGTGGTGAGTGGTATGATAATGTTTATTCTTAGTGCTATGACAGCATATATAAGGATTAGTGAACCTTGAGTAGAGATCAAGGATGGCTTCTTATAGAAAATAATGCTACAAGCTAAATTTTGAAGGCTGAGTAAGAGTTAACCAAGCAAAGGAAAGGGGGGATAAGGTTTTTCTGGCTGAAGGAAAAACGTGACGTTTTGAAGCAGCATGAGGCTTATAGAAAACTCTGAAATGAGGTTGGAGAGTTAGGCCAGTTTGTTTTCCAGAATATTTGAAGAAAGCAAACATGAAAGGAGGCCATTGAATAATTTAATTTATATTGTAGAGAATGAAATATATATATATATCCATCTTTAGTGTCAACTAATTTAATAAAAGTTGAACACTTTCTTTTGTGTAATACTCCTTAAAAATAACTCTGTTTCAGTATTTGAATTATGTTAGTATGGATATTTGTTCGTAATTTGAATGTGTTTTCCAATTTGAATGCATTACATTTCTAATACATTACTTTCAAGAAACTAAACCTATAAACTTTCTAATTGTATTGGATTAGAATAAATTCCAAATGGAACCAGTTTTCCCATTCAAGTCTGTTTTTATAACTGTTATCTTTTTTTAAATCTTTTGCAGAATTCCTGTACCTCAACCAGAAACTTCTTCACAAACAAAAGGAAGTAAACCAAGCATGCCAAGCTCCTCCCACTGTATGTTGCTTTGATAATGATGATGATTTTATAAAGACTTTGTGGAACACTATTATTATATACATACTGCTGTTTGATTTGATTCTACATTTTTGGGTTGTGCCTGCCACTTGCATAATATAAGTACTTTACATAGATATGTAGCTAGTTATTTTTATTTCTGTTATTTATATTACCTTAAATCCTTGTCAAAAGTACTAGTCCCAGATTGTTCTGAATTTTGCACCAGTACAACACTTAATTCCCCAAGAGAAAGGAATGCAAAAAAGCAAAATGGCTGTCTGAGCAGGCCTTACAAATAGCTGTGAAAAGAAGAGAAGAGGAAAGCAAAGGAGAAAAGGAAAGATATTCCCATTTGAATGCAGAGTTCCAAAGAATAGCAAGGAGAGATAAGAAAGCCTTCCTTGGTGATCAATACAAAGAAATGGAGGAAAACAATAGAATGGGTAAAGACTAGAGATCTCTTCAAGAAAATTAGAAATACCAAGGGAACATTTCATGCAAAGATGGGCACAATAAAGGACAGAAATGGTATGGACCTAACAGAAGCAGAAGATATTAAGAAGAGGTGGCAAGAATACACACAGAAGAACTGTACGAGAAAGATCTTCACGACCCAGATAATCATGAAGGTGTGATCACTCACACTCACCTAGAGCCGGACATCCTGGAATATGAAGTCAGGTGGGCCTTAGGAAGCATTACTATGAACAAAGTGGAGGTGATGGAATTCTAGTTGAGCTGTTTCAAATCCTAAAAGATGATGCTGTGAAAGTGCTGCACTCAATATGTCAGCAAATTTGGAAAACTCAGCAGTGGCCACAGGACTGGAAAAGGTCAGTTTTCATTCCAATCCCAAAGAAAGGCAATGCCAAAGAATGCTCAAACTACCACACAATTGCACTCATCTCACATGCTAGAAAAGTAATGCTCAAAATTCTCCAAGCAAGGCTTCAGCAGTATGTGCACTGTGAACTTCCAGATGTTCAAGCTGGTTTTAGAAAAGGCAGAGGAACCAGAGATCAAATTGCCAGCATCTGCTGGATCATGGAAAAAGCAAGAGAGTTCCAGAAAAACATCTATTTCTGCTTTATTGACTTTGACTGTGTGGATCACAATAAATTCTGGAAAATTCTGAAAGAGATGGGAATATCAGACCACCTGACCCGCCTCTTGAGAAATCTGTATGCAGGTCAGGAAGCAACAGAACTGGACATGGAACAACAGACTGGTTCCAAATAGGAAAAGGAGTATGTCAAGGCTGTATATTGTCAGCCTGCTTATTTAACTTATATGCAGAGTACATCATGAGAAACGCTGGGCTGGAAGAAGTACAAGCTGGAATCAAGATTGCCGGGAGAAATGCCAATAACCTCAGTTATGTAGATGACACCACCCTGATGGCAGAAAGTGAAGAAGAACTAAAGAGCCTCTTGATGAAAGTGAAAGAGGAGAGTGAAAAAGTTGGCTTAAAGCTCAACATTCAGAAAACGAAGATCATGGCATTCAGTCCCAGCACTTCATGGCAAATAGACGGGGAAACAGTCTGAACAGTGGCTGACTTTATTTTTCTGGGCTCCTAAATCACTGTGGATGGTGGTTGCAGCCATGAAATTAAAAGACGCTTACTCCTTGGAAGGAAAGTTATGACCAACCTAGACAGCATATTAAAAAGCAGATACATAACTTTCCCAACAAAGGTCCGTCTAGTCAAGGCTATGGTTTTTCCAGTAGTTATGTATGGATGTGAGAGTTGGACTATAAGGAAGGCTGAGCACCGAAGAATTAATGCTTTTGAACTGTGGTGTTGGAGAAGACTCTTGAGAGTCCCTTGGACTGCAAGGAGATCCAACCAGTCCATCCTAAAGGAGATCAGTCCTTGGTGTTCATTGGAGGGCCTGATGTTGAAGCTGAAACTCCAATACTTTGGCCACCTGATGCGAAGAGCTGACTCATTTGAAAAGACCCTGATGCTGGGAAAGATTGAGGACAGGAGGAGAAGGGGACAGCAGAAGATGAGATGGTTGGATGGCATCACTGACACAATAGACTTGGGTTTGGGTGGACTCTGGGAGTTGGTGATGGACAGGGAGGCCTGGCGTGCTGCAGTCCATGGGGTCACAAAGTGTTGGATACGACTGAGTAACTGAACTGAACTGAACAACACTTAGTAAATTTGTTCCCTGGTAGTACATTCCTTCAGATGTACTATTTTTAATTAACAGAAGAATGAAGTAGGAAGTTTTAATTTTTATTTGACAATAGCCGTAGTTAAAGCTTAAAAGATAGCTGTAGTTTCAGTTTTTGGGTTGTTTTTTTTTTTTTTTTTCTGAAGTGACATCATGACACAAATTTAGTTCTGGCAGGGTATCCTTAAAGTGAGTTTGTTTAAAGCAGATCTTATAAGGGGTCGTCTCTGTAGACATTTTTTTTGTTTTTTGTTTTTTTAATTTATTTATTTATTTTTAATTTTTACTTTACAATTCTGTATTGGTTTTGGCATAGATTGACATGAATCCACCACAGGTGTACATGCGTCTGTAGACATTTTAATACTTTAGATCCTTCTAGCTTTATGAGTTATTCTTATTTGAAAATTGACTTCTAGTCAGTCTGACAGATTAAGAAACCACAAAGGGATTTGGATTGTACTCTCCCCCCCCAAATAAAAGATAGAAGATAAGAGGGAAATCATTATAGTATAAATATATAACCAAGTTGAAAGCAAGAATTAAAAATCCCTAAGTGGCAGAAACAAAAAAGATTAAGTGGTGAATAGGAACTAAAACTGCTCATGGACATTTAAGAACTAGAGGCCTAAATGGTCATAGACTGAGGTGTAATAACCACTTAGAAAACAGAGTCCAGAGCACAGGCCTCTTACATTTGAAGTAGCACCAATATAAACCTGAAAGGTTATTAATGGTCAGATAAATTATTGCCATCAACATGGAGAAGTATCAAGGAGCTTACTGTATTCCCTGGACAATGAATAGGAAAAATTGCATTGACTTAGTACCCACTGAGTTGAATTAGAAAACCATTGTTAAATATCCAATTCTTTTTCACTGGTCTATATGTATGTCCCTATGCCAGCATCACAGTATTTTGATTACTGTAGCTTTGTATCAGCTTTTAAAATTGGGGTGTGTGAGCCCTCCAACTTTGTCCCTGTTGTTCAAGATTGCTTTAGCGTTGAGGACTCTTATAATTCCATATGAATTTCAGGATCCATTTGACCTTTTCTGCAAAATAAGCTTTTGGGATTTTGATATGGGTTGCATTGAGTCTGCAGGTAGTTTGGATAGTATTGATGTCTTAATAATATTAACTCTTCTAGTCCATGAACATGAGATTTCTTTCTGTTCATTTTTAGATATTCTTTAATTTATTTCAACAGTGTTTTGTAGTTTTCAGTATAGAAGTCTTTCACCTCCTTGCTTAAATTTTATTCCTAGGTATTTTCTTCTTTTAGTTACTATTTTAACTGGAATAGCCTTTTAAATTTTCTTTTGAATCTCTTTACTTGCTATAGGTCTGTGGAGAGTTTTTTTTCTTTTGAATGAGTTTCGGTAATTTTTTTTTGCTTTTATGAATCTGTTTCATCTCAGTTTTCTAATTTATGGTGTATGATTGTTCATAGTATTCTATTTAAATCCTTTTTATCTCTGTTAATGAATCACATTGTATTTCTGAATTTAGTTATTTATGTCTTCACTCCTTGGGTCTGTAGAGGTGACGATTATCAATTTTGTTGGCCTTTACATAGGATAAGCTTTTGGTTTCTTTGATTCTATTATCTTTTTTATTCTCTATTTCATTTATATTTACTTTAAGCATAATTACTTCTGTCACTCCTAGTTCCTTTAAGTTTAATGTTACATTATTGAATGATATCTTATTTAATATCAGTATTTATGTTATAAATTTCCCTCTGATCACTACTTTCACTGATCCTATAAGTTTTTATGTTGTATTTTCATTTTTCTTCATGTACCATAATACTATACCTCAGGGTTGGTTGGTTGGTTGTTTTATAACTTGTGTGAACAGAGGCAACTCAGTCACTCTATATGTCAACCTGCTCATCTCTGAAATTGACATCAGGCTTCCCAGATGGCTCAGTGGTAAAGAATCAGCTGCAAGTGCAGGAGATGCAGGTTCAATCCCTGGGTTGAGAAGGTCCCCTGGAGGAGGAAATGGCAACCCACTCCAGTATTCTTGTCTGGGAAATTCCATGGACAGAGGAGCCTGGTTGGCTACAGTCCATGGGGTTGCAAAGAGTTGGATGGGACTCAGCGACTGGCATGCACTCAAAAGGGATGATAGCATTCCTTTATTTTTTATTTACTTCATAAAATTAGCCTAAGACTCTTTTTATTTTACTTTACAATATTGTATTGGTTTTGCCATACATTAACATGGATCCACGAAAGTACTTTTTTTTTTAATTTATTTTTTATTTTACTTTACAATTCTGTATTGGTTTTGCCATACATTGACATGAATCCACCACGGGTGTACATGTGTTCCCAAACATGAACCCCCCTCCCCACAACATCTCTCTGGGTCATCCCCATGTACCAGCCCCAAGCGTGCCGTATCCTGCATTGGACATAGACTGGCTATTCGATTCTTACATGATATTATACATGTTTCAATGCCATTCTCCCAAGTCACCTCACCCTCTCCCTCTCTCTCTGAGTCCAAAAGTCCGCTATACACATCTGTGTCTTTTTTGCTGTCCTGCATACAGGGTCATCATTGCCATCTTTCTAAATTCCATATATATGTGTTAGTATACTATATTGGTGTTTTTCTTTCTGGCTTACTTCACTCTGTATAATCAGCTCCAGTTTCATCATGAAAGTACTTTTTAAACTGTAAATGTTTCTCAGAGTTGTCACATTTGTATAGCATCCCTCTACAGAAAAAATCTGGAAACCAAGTAAAAATAATCAGTTAATTCTTACAGATTATGTAAGTATAAACCCTTGGATGTGTTACCATATAAATGATTGGTTTAATTTTTTACTTTTTTTGAATCTATATGATTTTCATAATATTTTGCCCAGGCTTATAGATAATTGCCTTTATATTTAATTTCTCTTTATTTTTTCTTGATTATTATCAATATTTAAAATTTATTGATAACTTTTAGCTATTCAGAGCAAGCAAACCTTAAAGAAACTGATAATTATATTTAAACAGTCACAACTGTTAAAAAAAAAAAGAGAGAGAAATGTAACTAGAGTGTGAGCAAAAGATCAAATCTTATTCAGTTGGTGTAGTGTCCCAATATGGCATTTCTGTTAACAAGATAGTTTCTCAAGAAGTGTCCGAAACATGAAGTTGATAATGGTTCTTCATAATTTACAAAACTCTTTTACATTTTTTCTTTTTTAAATTGAGGTATAATTAGCATATAATATTATATTAATTTCAGGTGTACAGCATAATGATTTGGTATTTGTATGTATAGCAGAATGATTACCACAGTAAGTCTAGTTAACATTGATTACCATACATAGTTATAAAATTTTGTTTTCTTGTGATGAAAAAGATCTACTCTTAGCAAGTTTCAGATATGCAGTAGGGTATTAACTATAGTCACCAAGCTGTACATTCCATCTCCATGACTTATTTATTTTATCACTTTTGACCCACTTCACCCACCCCCTTACAAACCCTTGTTTCTGGCAACCATCAGTCAGTTTTCTGTATCTGTGAGCTTGTTTTTTTGACTGGTCTTTTTTTATTCCACATATAAGTAAGAGCATATAATATTTGTGTTTCTCTGACTTACTTAACTTAGCATAGTGTCCTCAAGATTCATCCAAGTTAAGATTTCCCTTTGACTGAATAATATTCCTTTGTATATAGATACCACATTTTCTTTATCCATTCATTCATTGATGGGCACTTAGGTTGTTTTCAGGTCTTGGCTATTGTAAATAATGCTACAGTGGACATGGGGGTATATATATCTTTATGAGTTAGGGTTTTTTATTTCTTTGGATAAATACCCACTAGTGGAATTGCTGGATCATATTGTTTTTCTATTTTTATTTTTTTGAGGAACCTCCACAGCGTTATTCATAGTGGCTGTACCAATTTACATTCCCACAGTGCATAAGGGTTGACTTTAATACTTGTTTATTCTTATATTTTTGATAATATCCATATTAACAGGTGTGAGATGATACCTTGTGGGTTTTATTTACATTTTCCTAGTAATAATGTTAAACATCTTTTTATGTACCTGTATGCCAACTGTATGCCTTTGGGAAAATGTCTATTCAGATCCTCTGTCCCCTTTTTAATCATATTGCTTATTTTTGTTTACTGAGGTAAACAAATTATTTATATATTTGGATATTAATCTCATATCAGATACATGATTTGCAGTCATTTTCTCCCACTCAGTAGGTTGCCTTGCCGTTGTGTTGATGGTTTCCTTTGCCATGCAGAAGCTTTCTAGTTTTACATAGTCCCCTTTGTGTTATTATACTTTGGGTTTAATTAATGAATTGGATCTATATGTATTAACATGGTTACTAATGTATTCCCAGATATATTTCATGTTAGTTTTGGAAATTATTATGTGTGTAAATTCAAAAGTACTCATTTTGTGAATATACAGCTAATTGTGTATGCAATTTGATTGTGTTAGGTATTTTGAAGATTACAGAGTTTAACATCTTATCCTTTGTATCTGGTAACATAAATAAATAAGACATACACTGAAAAGCTAGCAATAAACAGTGATAGTACTACTGAGATCATAAGACATTATACGTAGCTTCTGACTTGCACAGTCCTTTAAAGTCCATTATATGTTTGCTACCAAGCACAGACCTGATCACTGACTGGAATACCCTGTTTTTCTTCCAGTCTTGTAGATCTTGCACCAGCATGGAGACATTGAAGGCAAGCAGGAAAGAGGCAAAGGAAATAGCTCTTCCCACTCCCGTATGCCTTCATATACCCCTACCTGTCACTCTTTTCCACACAATGAAATGCTTAGTGTAGATTCAGTGAAGAAACAAAATCACCACACATACACATTTATACAATGACCTTTTTCAATTCACAACCTAAATATGGTCTTCTGAAATTTTTCTTCATTAAAATATATATCCACTCTCATCAGGAATAAGGGTAAAATGATTCACTAAAATAAGAATGATTACTATAATTCTGATAAATAATTCTATCAGTTCAGTTCAGTCGCTCAGTCGTGTCCAACTCTTTGCAACCCCATGAATCGAAGCACGCCAGGCCTCCCTGTTCATCACCATCTCCCAGAGTTTGCTCAAACTCATGTCCATCAAGTCCATGATGCCATCCAGCCATTTCAACCACGGTCATCCCTTTCTCCTCCTGCCCCCATGGCCTCCCAGCATCATAGTCTTTTCCAATGAGTCAACTCTTTGCATGAGGTGGCCAAGTATTGGAGTTTCAGCTTTATCATCATTCCTTCCAAAGAAATCCCAGGGTTGATCTCCTTCAGAATGGATTGGTTGGATCTCCTTGCAGTCCAAGGGACTCTCAAGAGTCTTCTCCAACACCACAGTTCAAAAGCATCAATTCTTCGGTGCTCAGGTTTCTTGATAGTCCAACTCTCACATCCATACATGACCACAGGAAAAACCATAGCCTTGACTAGGCGGACCTTAGTCGGCAAAGTAATGTCTCTGCTTTTGAATATGCTATCTAGGTTGGTCATAACTTTTCTTCCAAGGAGTAAGCGTCTTTTAATTTCATGGCTGCAGTCACCATCTGCAGTGATTTTGGAGCCCCCCAAAATAACATCTGACACTGTTTCCACTGTTTCCCCATCTATTTCCCATGAAGTGATGGGACCAGATGCCATGATCTTAGTTTTCTGAATGTTGAGCTTTAAGCCAACTTTTTCGCTCTCCTCATTCGCTTTCATCAAGAGGCTTTTTAGCTCCTCTTCATTTTCTGCCATCAGGGTGGTGTCATCTGCATATCTGAGGTTATTGAGATTTCTCCCGGCAATCTTGATTCCAGCTTGTGTTTCTTCCAGTCCAGCGTTTCTCATGATGTACTCTGCATATAAGTTAAATAAGCAGGGTGACAATATACAGCCTTGACGGACTCCTTTTCCTATTTGGAACCAGTCTGTTGTTCCATGTCCAGTTCTAACTGTTGCTTCCTGACCTGCATACAGATTTCTCAAGAGGCAGGTTAGGTGGTCTGGTATTCCCATCTCTTTCAGAATTTTCCACAGTTGATTGTGATCCACACAGTCAAAGGCTTTGGCATAGTCAATAAAGCAGAAATAGATGTGTTTCTGGAACTCTCTTGCTTTTTCCATGATCGGATGTTGGCAATTTGATCTCTGGTTCCTCTGCCTTTTCTAAAACCAGCTTCATGGTTCACGTATTGCTGAAGCCTGGCTTGGAGAATTTTGAGCATTACTTTACCAGCATGTGAGATGAGTGCAACTGTGCGGTAGTTTGAGCATTCTTTGGCATTGCCTTTCTTTGGGATTGGAATGAAAACTGACCTTTTCCAGTCCTGTGGCCACTGCTGAGTTTTCCAAATTTGTTGGCATATTGACTACAGCACTTTCACAGCATCATCTTTCAGGATTTGAAACAGCTCAACTAGAATTCCATCACCTCCACTAGCTTTGTTCATAGTGATGCTTTCTAAGGCCCACCTGACTTCACTTTCCAAGATGTCTGGCTCTAGATTAGTGATCACATCATCATGATTATCTGGGTCGTGAAGATCTTTTTTTTTACAGTTCTTCCATGTATTCTTGCCACCTCTTCTTAATATCTTCTGCTTCTGTTAGGTCCAGACCATTTCTGTCCTTTATTGAGCCCATCTTTGCATGAAGTGTTCCCTTGGTATCTCTAATTTTCTTGAAGAGATCTCTAGTCTTTCCCATTCTGTTGTTTTTCTCTATTTCTTTGCATTGATCGCTGAAAAAGCCTTTCTTATCTCTTCTTGCTGTTCTTTGGAACTCTGCATTCAGATGCTTATATCTTTCCTTTTCTCCTTTGTTTTTCGCCTCTCTTCTTTTCACAGCTATTTGTGAGGCCTCCCCAGACAGCCATTTTGCTTTTTTGCATTTCTTTTCCATGGGGATGGTCTTGATCCCTGTCTCCGGTACAGTGTCATGAACCTCATTCCATAGTTCATCAGGCACTCTATCTCTCAGATCTAGGCCCTTAAATCTATTCCTCACTTCCACTGTATAATCAGAAGGGATTTGATTTAGGTCATACCTGAATGGTCTAGCAGTTTTCCCTACTTTCTTCAATTTAAGCCTGAATTTGGCAATAAGGAGTTCATGATCTGAGCCATAGTCAGCTCCTGGTCTTGTTTTTGTTGACTGTATAGAGCTTCTCCATCTTTGGCTGCAAAGAATATAATCAATCTGATTTTGGTGTTGACCATCTGGTGATGTCCATGTGTAGAGTCTTCTCTTGTGTTGTTGGAAGAGGGTGTTTGCTATGACCAGTGCATTTTCTTGGCAAAACTCTATTAGTCTTTGCCCTGCTTCATTCCGCATTCCAAGGCCAAATTTGCCTGTTACTCCAGGTGTTTCTTGACTTCCTACTTTTGCATTCCAGTCCCCTATAATGGAAAGGACATCTTTTTTGGGGTGTTAGTTCTAAAAGGTCTTGTAGGTCTTTATAGAACCGTTCAACTTCAGCTTTTTCAGCATTACTGGTTGGGACATAGACTTGGATAACTGTGATATTGAATGTTTTGCCTTGAAGACGAACAGAGATCATTCTGTTGTTTTTGAGACTGCATCCAAGTACTGCATTTTGGACTCTTTTGTTGACCATGATGGCTACTCCATTTCTTCTGAGGGATTCCTGCCCGCAGTAGTAGATATAATGGTCATCTGAGTTAAATTCACCCATTCCAGTCCATTTTAGTTCGCTGATTCCTAGAATGTCGACGTTCACCCTTGCCATCTCTTGTTTGACCACTTCCAATTTGCTTTGATTCATGGACCTGACATTCCAGGTTCCTATGCAGTATTGCTCTTTACAGTATCAGACCTTGCTTCTATCACCAGTCACATGCACAACTGGGTATTGTTTTTGCTTTGGCTCCATCCCTTCATTCTTTCTGGAGTTATTTCTCCACTGATCTCCAGTAGCATATTGGGCACCTACTGGCCTGGGGAGTTCCTCTTTTGGTATCCTATCATTTTGCCTTTTCATACTGTTCATGGGGTTCTCAAGGCAAGAATACTGAAGTGGTTTGCCATTCCCTTCTCCAGTGGACCACGTTATATTTATGGATAATTTTGCTAGGTAATTAAGCTGTATCTTAGTTATGTGCATATGGGCGTGCTCAGTCATTTCAGTTGTGTCTGACTCTTAGTGACGCTATGGACTGCAGCCCACCAGGCTCCTCTGTCCATGGGACTCTCCAGGCAAGAATACTGGAGTGGGTTGCCATGCCCTCCAGCGGATCTTCCCAACCCAGGGATCAAACCTGGGTCTCCTGCTTTGCACGTGGATTCTTTACCACTGAGCCAGCAAGGAAGACAATCTTAGTTATGTATTGTGCCTAAAGCATAATGTGTTTTGTATGGTAATATTAGTAATATTCAAGCTAAAAATTAAAGAATTATAGTATATGATTTTCCATTTTTAGAAAAACCTGAACTCTAGATACATTTTGTCTCTTTCTTAATTATTGCCCTTGAAATCTTACTATTCATAACCAGGGACTGCCAATATCTCCTGTACTCATTTCATACCCATTTGTATTAATTTTGAAACATATAATTACATATTATATGTAAGATAGTTACAGTCCGAAGTTACTAAATTAAAAAACAATTCATGATTTTTTTCAGAAGAACTTTTTCATGTGAGCATTAAACCTTGCCAGTTCTTAACACTCAAATGAGAATACAAGCACAGAATATAGACTATCAGACTTACTCCTGACAGTGTAAATTAGAGGATTTTTTTCCTATGGAGTAGATGAAATTATTTAATTATTCAAAATTGGAATGGCCTATAACTTGTTCTTTGCATAATATATTTTAGAACAAATCAGTCAGGAATTCTCACTATATTGGGTTGTAATATCTACTTATTGCTGATCTGATTATATACTTTTAGTAGTTTAGATAAGAGGAATTCATTTCTAGAAGATAAAGGGATTAAATCCATTGCCCAATCTCCAGTTTAGTGCTATTAGAGTTTTCCTCTTGGCTTTTATTGAGTCTTTTCCTTTTCACATGTGATTATATGTTCTATCCTTTTTGTTATCAAGTGGTATTATAAGGAAGTTAAGTGTGTTCATCAACTAAATTTTGAGAATTAAAAAGAAACTCTTTTGTAATATTGCAGTAATTGAAATTCCTGGTAAGAAGTTCAGCTTCTTCATCTTCTCTCAAAATTAAGTCTAGTATTTTACCTCGTAATAAGTGTTCAGTCTCTGTCTAGGGTTAAGAAACCAAGAAAGTAGTCTGGGGATATGGAATAAAGTCCAAAAGCAGAAGTGATATATTAACCACACTGAAACCTTGCTGTTGAAACACCCTTCTGTCTCAGCAAGGTCTTTTATATCAGGAAAATAATGAACGCCAAGGCAGGAGCAGCATACAATGAAGGAATTCAGCAACCTTATTAAACTTAGGAATGGAGTTCTGAAAAAACAACTTGGTTCAGGTTGTCTGAGCAAGCAGAACTGACAAAGTGAGAAGTGCTAAGATCTGGCTTTTTAACTGATTCTACTCTATGTCTTCAGATTCCAGTGTATATTATTCAATTAAAATGCTACTTTACCAAATTCCTTAGTGCAGTATCTGGTACATAATAGGTGTTGCTGAGTGAATGACTATCACAGTGTGTAAGAGATAAATTATATTCTGCCTTAGAAACTAAATATGTTAAGCAAGTTGTACATAATGATAAATGGACTTGATGACAGAACAATCAAGAGTTGAAGTGGTCTTTCAATTTAGTTCCCTCTTTGTTTTTCATATGTTATTTATATCTGAAAGGAATATCATATAAATGGTCCTTTTGAAAGAGTGTTATATCCAAGAAATAGACTATATTTTGTATTTGTTCAGGGTACTTTTAGCAAAAGTTAACAAAATTTATTTTAAGCTTACCTTCCACAAGTAGTGAGGAGTGGTTCAATCTCTAAATGTTCATATTCTCATGAATTTGACTTATCACTGAAAATAAAAGGAATGTTTGTTTAAGAGCATTTAGGAAAGATAGAAAAAGTATAAAGAAGATAATTAAAAATCTCATTAATTCCAGCAACAGAGAAAAAAATATTTTTAATACTTTGGAGTAAAAGTTTATTTTGAAGGTGAATTTTAGTTCATTCCTCACTTTAATAAGATTTATCTTTTGGACATTCAGTTTATGTTTTCTAGGTGGCTGTTTGATTTTTACAGTTAAGCTATTTCTTATTAATCTGCTTCTTTGTACTGAATTACCTGATTTCATTGGTTTATAGCTCAGTTGTGTTTATCTCATTGTTTCTTTAGCAGATCAAGAAAACTCCAGTCATAGCTTCATGGTGAGAGCCAAAAAGAGTATAAGTGATAAATGGAAAAGTCAGCTGTGGAGAGAAAAGAAGTTCAGCTTGATAGAACACCTGCATTACAGCCAGGTTTATCCTGAAAGTATTCCACGAAAATTTAGTTTCGAGCACAGACATTTTCTTCGTCGGCAGTTTAATTCTCAGCCTGCAAAATACGTACGACCAGAAGGAAGGGTCCCCAAACTTGATAATTTTAAGAGCGCCCGAAGCCTTGGACATTTTGAATTAACCATCTTAGGTAAGTCGCCTCTTCTTTTCTTTGAATGTTTCTGTCTCCTTGTGCTTTGTTGCTCAGTCATGTCCGAGTCTTTGCGAGCCCATGGACTGGAGCCTGCTAAGCCTCTCTGTCCATGGAATTCTCCAGGCCAGAATACTGGAGTCG
Organism: Oryx dammah; assembly: GCF_014754425.2. Lineage (NCBI taxonomy): Eukaryota > Metazoa > Chordata > Mammalia > Artiodactyla > Bovidae > Oryx > Oryx dammah. The sequence goes on from NW_024070207.1 coordinate 12,825,846, forward strand.
GTTACCATGCCTTTCTCCAGGGGATCTTCCCACGCCAGAGATCCAACCCAGGTCTCCCACATTGCAGGCAGATTCTTTACCATCTGAGCCACCAGGAAAGCCCTTGTGAATGTTATTTCCGTGACATAATTTAAATACAGATGATATTATTTTGCTTTAAAAAAAACAAACAAACACTCCACCTCCACCCATCCAAAAAAAAGTTAAACCCAAAGAGAGCTCCTGTTTGGCTCAAACCAAAGGAATGGAACACGTCCTAGAATACATGAAGCTTTAATTGTGGGCTTTTAAATATTGGCAAATCCTTGGAAAGTATTTGAGGAGAGAAGACTGGGAACCAAGGGAACTTTTCTACCCCCTGACCGACTCTAAAACCGATTCTCTTCTCCTTTAGCCGCCACTTTCTTGCTCATATTCTCTGCCTGTCTTTCCCGGTGCATCTGAGCCACTGAAGGGTAAAATGTCAGTTCAAGAGAAAGGGATAATGAAGAGAAGATCCTATGAACTTCTGTCTGTTTAGCCTGTGAAGGAAATAAAATTCTCAAGTAACAGGTTGAAAAGAAAGAAGCTACTTGAAAAAACTATCTTGTCTTTTCTCTTTTCTTGGCCATGCCTCACAGCATGCAGGATCTTCGTTCCCTACCAGGGATCGAAACCAAGCCCCCTACAGTGGAAGCTTGAAGTCTTAACCACTGGACAACCCAGGAAGTTCCAAAACTATATTGTCTGATAAGTGAAAATAAACTTATTTTCTCAGGTTGTTCTAAACTGACATGTAGCTATGGAACTTACAAAAATTTAAACTCAACACATTTTTAAACTTCAGTTTTAAATTTTGTTTCTCGTGAATGAAAAATGTACACAAAAATTAATTATAAAATGAAATCTTAGCCAAAGTGAGATACTCTCTGGATCAAGGGAAATTTTTTATTTGTACTTGAAAGGAAGATCTGATTACCTTAAGTGAAAGAATGATGAAATGCCATTAGCAAATTAATGCCTGAAAGAAAATGTATTTCATAGATTTTTATATCTCTAGTACTGGAATGAATTACCTTGACCTTTATCAAGATTCCTTTTTCCCTCTTACTCTCTCCCACTCTTCTTCCCTACTTCCTCACATATAAATATTCTATCCATGTGATTGTGTGTATGTATATAATTTATGAAAAGTATGAATTCCCACTGTGAGACAGTCTCAGATCTAAGTTTCAAATGCTTCTTTTTATTAGACTGCATTGCTTAGTCTCTTTGGGTAGTTTATCTATCTTAGGTTTATATCCAGGAAACAAAAATTACAGCAGAGATTTCCCATACAAGAAGTAACCATGAAAATCATGAGTTCATTTGCAGTCATAGAAATTGAATATTTTTCTTCTTTTCAACATGTTACTGATCCTCTAAATATTTCAGCTATCTTATGTATCACCAAAAAGCAAGAATCACATGTAAAGGAGGCTAATTTGTTGTTATACTTAACCAGCTGTAATTCATGTTACAATTGGACTGCTTTATATCCTACCATTTTTCAAGGGCGTAAGTGGATTTACAGGGATAAAAACATTGAAAAATAAGCTACATGTGGATTAAATAAAACAGAACATTTAAAATAAAACAGAAAAAGTATTACTAGGTGCCTGTAAATAACAAATTACCAGCATTCAGTAGTAACTTTCTGTGAGTTTTCTTGCAGGAAGGGAGAAAAGGGATTGTTCCTGATGAGGAACTTAATTTCAAAGATAAAAGAAGCCTGGATATCTTCTAGTCTTACCTACTAGATAGGTAAAAGTCAGGCCATGATTAGAAATCATGTTTTAATCCCTTACCCTTATAATGTCCCTCCCCCTTCTCTCTTCCCCCTTCCCATAATAACTAGTTTGTTCTCTATATCTGTGAGTCTGCCTCTTTTTTGTTATACTCACTAGTTTGCTTTATTTTTTAGATTCCACATGTAAGCAATATCATATAGTATTTGTCTTTCTCTGTCTGACTTATTTCACTTGATATAATGCTCTGCAAGTCCATCCATGTTGCTGCAAATGGCAAATTTTTGTCTTTTTTATGACTGAGTAGTATTCTATTGTGCATGTATACCACTCTCCTTTATCCATTCATCTGTTGATGGTCACTTATGTTGCGTCCATATCTTGGCAGTTATCAGTAATGCTGCTGTGAACATTGGGGTGCGTGTATCTTTGCAAATTAGTGGGGTTTTTATATATATATAGCCAGGAGTCATATGGTAGCTCCATTTTTACTTTTTAACGATGGCTGATCTGACAGCTGTGAGGTGATGCTTCATTGCTCTGCTGTTTTAGTGTGAAAGCAGTCAAAGACAATGTGTAAATGAATGTGCCTGACTATGTTTAACTAAATATTTATAGACAGTTAAATTTGAATTGCATGTAATTTTCATGTATCACGAAATACTATTTTTTTTCCAACCATTTAAAATGAAAAAAAAGGTTTCCTAGGCCATGGATTCTTCAAAACCAGATAGAAGCTACATTTGATCCCTGCCCCCAGCTCATAGTTTGCTGACCCCTATTCTAGATCCCTGTTTTCAGATATAACTGGCTAAACCAATGAAGGCAGATAAGTCTGAATGATTTTTAAAGTTCTTCTGACATGAAGAGTGTACAGCCTACACTGATACTACCTTCTAGTAGTTTATTATCCTTCAGCTTTATCTTGCTGATCTCTGGAGGGCCCAGTAATTTGAAGTGTCTTATTTTGGGAGCCAGAAAGGTTATTCAGACCATAATCCCATTACTTGGTCATTAGCTCTGACTGGTCTAGGGTGAATCATTATTGAAAATACTGCACAGAATTATTAATCTTCCTTCCACAATTCAAATGGCTCCCAACAACCAATTGGGTACTGTGGCAATATCAGAAACCTATCCCAAAAGTACCAGTTCTTGTGTTAATAATTCTCGTTACACCATCTCACTTGACTCGAATAAGTAGATAATATGTGCTAAAATCTCAGCCCATTGCCTATTACATAATAACACACTTCAAAGAGAAGATATTTGAATGAAGTAAGATGAAATTTTCAATGCATTTAGCCCAAGTATAAGCTTTTTAATCTGTTGGTCAATTTTAAGAATTATTTCTCACTTAAAATATTAAGATACTTCTCAAAAGCTTGATTGGACTCAAAGATGGCATTAGTACATCATTGATTCTGCAAACACTAATTTATTAATAGTTGCTCATGAAATGCTATGAGTCAATTAAAGTTTAAGAGTTCTCTCTTCAGTTTGCATTTGACTTAGACAATAAGGAAAATAATTACTCAGCCAACCTTTAGTAAACCTCTGAAAGCCATCTGTTTATCTCTTGGATATCAAGAGATACAAACTCCGGTAACAGTAGGTGTAATTAAGGAGAATGTTAAGATAGTGTTTTGTAGACTTTTTAATCAGAATTTTTTGTCGAAAAATTTTGTATCATTCTTTTCTGAAAAATGGATTTAAATCATCACAAATTGTAAGTAAGTAGTTGCATTAACTGTAACATCAAAGTAATGTAATATGCTGTAGTTACATGGAAATCATAAGGCTTTACTTATCTTGATTTTTTTTCTCTTATTAAAGCAACCAAGCAGAGCAACATAATTCCTGCTCTCCTTGGCACTAGCCTGCAGGCTCAGGACCAATTATTTGTAGCCCTGAAGTATGCTTCCTTCTGTGTTGAAGGCTACTTGAACCATTAAAATCTGAGTAGAACTGGATTCCCTCACTCTTGGTTTCTTCACTGGCTGTATCCTTAGGATATCCTATTCCACTGACATGCTTCTCATTCTTGTATCCCAAATGGAGCCGCACACTGGATTGTATGGGTTACTGTTGCTACCCCTTAATTCTGTCCCTTATTCCATTGCATAATAAAAGTAATTTAATCCTTAAACCTTAAGTACCTACTATCAGATTTCATCAGTGTAAGACACACTTTTTCCCCCATATGTTAACATCTTTTAAAATGGATATGGATCTTACAGTTGATGCCATGCCTTTGTTTAATTGGTAGTATTTTTTTCCTTAGTGGTGTATAAAATAATGATCATCTTAAAAAACAATGATATTTTAGATTTCATAAAATATAGCATATACCAAGTACTATGCTAGGTGGTGGGATCCTATCCAACACATACACACACAAACACACAGACTTTCATTGGAAAAGGAATACATTGATAACGAAGAATTTGAGAGGAAGATATATGAATTGTATACAATACACTTTACAAAAGAGGAATATGAGCTTATTTGTTTGATTTTCTATTTCCCTCTAATTTTTAATATAATCCACATGTATTACCACACTTACCTAAGTAGTATGCTGTAAGTTACCAAAGTAACATATAAATTGTCACCATTGAAGTGCATTATACCTGTACATTGTGGGGAGGATATTTGTGTTCATCTCTTTTGCTATTGTGAATATGGATGAATTTGTATTTGAATACAGGGCACAAATGTCCTAAAGTCTAATTAGTTGAAAATTGTACATTGAAATGTGCACTTATACATTCTTTTACTCAATTTCACAAATATTTACTGAGCACCTAAGGCATGCTCAGTGCTGCTGTGGGGACTGAGGTTACATGAGTTAATGCAAACGATAACAGAGCCCTGTGATGAAATGAGGTATGGCGATCAATGCTAGAAGAAAGGGGTTAGAGAGTGCTGTCATTGGAAATGGCTAAATTTTAAATGCTGTCATTGGAAATGGCTAAATTTTAAATGGAGTGGTCAGGGAGGTCTCCCTAAGAAAATAATATTTCACCAGACAACTAACGGAGGTGAAGGACCAAGCCGTGTGTTTATCTGGGGAAAGAACATTCTATGTACAGGAACATCAAGTACAGAGGCCTTGGGCATATTTACTTATACATTTGCACTCTGAACTCTAGTTCAGCCAAACAACTCATGACAAATTCTACCAGTAATGTTGAAGCTAAACTCACAGTATTCTATAATTTAGAAAGCAACTCATAATAGTATCAATGACACAATGATAATAAAGCTATCTTCCTAAAAATCGAGGTTTCCAACTTGATATTTTCTCAGTTCTAAAGCACTCTTTCTCTTTTTTTACATTTGCAAGTTGGAATGCATCTTATGGTCAATGGATACATTTAATGCAGTGTTTTCTTTTTATTAAAAACCCATCATGTAAGAAATGAATCGCCAGTCTATGTTCGATACAGGATACAGGATGCTTGGGGCTGGGGCACGGGGATGATCCAGAGAGATGATATGGGGTGGGAGGTGGGAGGGGGGTTCAGAATTGGGAACTCATATACACCCGTGGTGGATTCATGTCAATGTATGGCAAAACCAATACAGTATTGTAAAGTAAAATAAAGTAAAAATACAAATAAAAAAAAATAAAAATAAAAACCCATTATTAAATTGATGGTATGCCTCAGATTTCGTATTAGAATCAGGGAAATAGGATACCAGTATGTGCACACTGACATGAGTTTTGCAGCATTGCTGAGTTATGAGGCAGTTACAATACTGAATTGGAATCCACAGTAAATTCTAGATGGTATGACTATTTTAGTTTATGAATACCAGATTTTAGTAATCCTTAAAAAGCTTTAAGTAGCCCTTCGTTATTTGTTAAGTTAAAGCTATGGAACTTAGTGTTGTTTACCCATAAAAAAACAAAGAATGGACTTGCGTTTCTGGATCAGTTTACAGCTTAACTGGAAGGACTTGTTTACATATCATTGGCTCATGCTCTATACTTAAGAATTGCTATGGGAGGAATAGGCCAGATACTGAAGTCATAGAATCTATGGACTTGCTGACAAAATATCAGGGAAGAATGAAAAGGGAGAGTTAAGGGTAACTTCTAAGTTTCTGATTTGAGTGTCTGGGTGGAATTCAGAGTTTTCAAGCTGTGCTCTGCATATTTTTCCTTGATCCAGTCAAGATGGTTTCCTTACTCTGGCCTGTACTTTTGGCTTCTTCCTGCCCTACCTGAAATACCCTTCTCTCTGTTTATTTAAATGCTACTCATGCTTGAAGACCCAGCTGAAACCCTTGCCTGTCAGAAGTCTTTAATCCTCCCTAGTTGACATTGACCCTCATAAAAAGACAACAGACATAGGTCAGGATGCATGGTGGTGGTTCCCCCAAGCTGCAACCTTTTCTAGCCCTAATGGTGAGTGACTGAAATTTTTCTTGTATGTTTGAGGACAAATGGAACCTTGGTACTTCCATCCCTGGCCTTGCTTGAGTCTTATGTCCGTAAGTCCAAAACGGCAGTAAGAGAACCAGTAGTTATCTCTGAACTCTCCTGTCCTGTAATGACATCTATCATAAATGATGGTGAACATTCTCTACATATCTTCATTTTTGTGACTAGGCTGTTCTCTCGATATTAATATTTAAGCCATCCATTAATATTTAAAAGATTTGTGACTGTTATTTCCAACGATGATGCTAGATTGCTCTGAAGTGTCGTCTCTTTCAATCAGTAGAATGTATTTATAAGCATTTGCATGGCAAAGGGTTTAGTCCTTTAGTTTTGAAAGTTATTTTTTTACAGTTATGAAGCTATCTGGCACATGTGAGGATCAGACCATCAGATCTGGCCTCATGAGCACCATGTTACTAACTACACTTTTAATAATGTGTGATTTTTCTGTAACAGGTCTGAACCATGAGAGAGCAATCAATGTAGCTTTCCTCCCCATGTATTCTCTACAAGATGCCCGAACATCTCAAGTAGACACATTATTAAGCTGCATGCATTACAGCTGTGTGTATCCACAGGCATCAACTGGCAGTGACGTAATTAGAAATTCAAGAGCACTTGCAGGTAAGACAATCTCAGGATCTTTGCAGTCAGAAAATAAAATTAATTAATAATGCAAATGGTCCCAACCTTAAGATGTTACTATATAAACAGTTCTAGCTTTAACATTTGATACAGTTTATTATTTGGTAAAAGTACCCAAAGATAAATGAGAATATATTTTAAAATAAAATTGGATAGATTAATGGTTTCTATTTCAGGCAGGCATTAAGAATGTTCTTTTATAATACATTTCTAAATGTAAGTATTCACTAAACCGAAGTGGTGTGCATATGGAACGGTGCAGCTTTTACTCCTCTCTCCTTTTAATTCGGGCAAGACAGTTTGTCCTTTCACCTTATAATTCCCCGAAATCTCAGTGCCCCCATACTGTGTGCTTAGTCACTCAGTCATTACCGACTCTTTGTGGCCCCATGGACTTTGGCTGCCAGGCTCCTCTGTCCATGGATATTCTCCAGGCAAGAATACTAGAGTGAGTTGCCATGCCTTCCTCCAGGGGATCTTCCCAACCCAGGGATAGAACCCAGGTTTCCCGCATTGCAGGCAGATTCTTTACCATCTGAGCCACCAGGGAAGCCCAGGAATACTGGAGTGGGTAGCCTATCCCTTCTCCAAGGGATGTTCCTGACCTAGGAATCAAACTGGGATCCCCTGCATTGCAGGTGGATTCTTTACCAGCTGAGCTACCAGGGAAGTCCCATACTATAGTACAGTACAATTGTTTTCTCTTAAAAATAGTTATTCAAGTGCTATGCAATAAATTCCTTGAGGACTGCTAAGCATGTGTGTAATCCCAATAGTGAAACCCTTCAAGCAACGAATTGTTTAGGCTGCTATATAACATCCTGAACTTTAAATCATTTTTATATATGAGTAAAATGACATGTCTAATTATAATTATCCTATTCACTTTCTTCTGTCATTTCTATTTCTTAAGCATGTGGTAACGTTTCTAGCCATTTTCATTGAGCTTATATGCATATTCCCTTTAAAAAAGCACTAAAGAAATGCCTTATTATCTTGGGATTTTATGGTGGGTCTTTCTAAGCTGATGAAACTCTTGAGTGTATGTTGTTTTTAAACAAGTCTTAGGAGTTGTGCCTGATGATGAAGTAACTTTTGGCAGTAACGGTTACCACAAACTGAACTTCCCTGGTGGCTCAGATGGTAAAGAAACTGCCTGCAATACGGGAGACCCAGGTTCAATCCCTGGATTAGGAAGATCCCCTGGAGAAGGGCATGGCAACCCACTCTAGGATTCTTACCCAGAGAACTCCATGGACAGAGGAGCCTGGTGAGCTACAGTCTATGGGGTCACAAAGAGTTGGACACAACTGAGCAACTAACAGTTCACTTCAAACTGAACTTAAGTATCCAATTTTGTAAGAGATAAGGTTCTTTATTTTTCCCACAGTCCATTTTAAAGATGATATATTAACTTGCAGGATTACTTCTTACGGGGCTTCCCAGGTGGCTCAGTGGTACAGAATCCACCTGCCAATTCAGGAAACACAGGAGATGCGGGTTTAATCCCTATGTCAGGAATATTCCCTGGAGGAGGAAATGGCAACCCACTCCAGTATTCTTGCCTGGGAAATCCCATGGACAGAGGAGGCTGGTAAGCTGCAGTCCATGGGGTTGCAAAAAGTCAGGCGCAGCTGAGCATGCATACACATAACTTCTTACGTTTCAGCTCCTTAGACTGTCAATAACTCCGGATTTGGTAATTAGGGCCCTAATTTGCACTTGAAATCTCTGTGGAACTCTTGCTCTTGCTTCATTGCAGTATCCACTTCTGTCATGTTTCTTCTGCTGTCTGTGTATGCTATTAACAATATAAAAAAACAAAGACAAAATTCACAGTTACCCACTATTTGCTAGTGCCAGCGTTCTTCCAGCAGTCACTTAACATGATCATGTGAAAATACCTGGTACCATTCTGCTAGAGCAGTTAATATTTGGGACATGAAGGGCAAGAATCACTAGAAGAGAGAAGGGATATAATCAAAAGCAAGGTAATTCATTTCAAACATGGAATACCATATTTCTCATGGCATAATGATAGTGTCCATTTAGCTCTCTGCAAAGCATTGTACCTGGACATTTTACATAAGTTACAACTATTCAAAAGCAGAGACATTACTTTGCTGACTAAGGTCCGTCTAGTCAAGGCTATGGTTTTTCCAGTAGTCATGTATGGATGTGAGAGTTGGACTGTGAAGAAGGCTGAGCGCCGAAGAATTGATGCTTTTGAACTGTGGTGTTGGAGAAGACTCTTGAGAGTCCCTTGGACTGTGAGGAGATCCAGCCAGTCCATTCTGAAGGAGATCATCCCTGGTATTTCTTTGGAAGGAATGATGCTAAAGCTGAAACTCCAGTGCTTTGGCCACCTCATGAGAAGAGTTGACTCATTGGAAAAGACTCTAATGCTGGGAGGGATTGGGGGCAGGAGGAGAAGGGGACGACTGAGGATGAGATGGCTGGATGACATCACTGACTCGATGGATGTGAGTCTGAGTGAACTCCGGGAGATGGTGATGGACAGGGAGGCCTGGCATGATGCGATTCATGGGGTCGCAAAGAGTTGGACACGACTGAGTGACTGAACTGAACTGAACAACTAATCCTAACAAGAAGAGCCTTACAAGGTAAACATTATTATCCCCTGTTGATAGATGGTTAGACTGAAGATCAGAGAGATTCATCAGCACAGATAACAGCTAGGATTTGAGCACAGATCAATTTGGTTCTAAACATTTCCATTCTCTCCATAATTACAAACGGAAAGATACACAGATATAAAGAACAGACTTTTAGACTCTGTGGGAGAAGGTGAGGATGGGATGATTTGAGAGAATAGCATTGAAACATGTATATTACCATATGTGAAATACATGACCAGTCCCAGTTCAATGCAGGAAACAGGGCACTCAGAGCCGGTACACTGGGACAACCCAGAGGGATGGGATGGGGAGGGAGGTGGGACCAGGGTTCAGGATGGGGGACACATGTTCAGCCATGGCTGATTCATGTCAATGTATGGCAAAAACCACCACAATATTGTAAAGTGATTAGCCTCCAATTAAAATAAATTAATTTAAAAAAAGAATATACAGAATAATGTAATGCAGTGGCTTACAGTATAACATTGGTATCATCTTTTCAACATTTTTATGAACTAGTTTTTTCATTATAAAAGCTATCCATGTTCATAATTTAAAAATTCAAATAATACCAAAAGGTACAGGGTAAAACTGAAAGTTTCCCTCCCTGCCTTTGAAGGTTCATCCCTTTCTACCAGCCCACCCACTCTCTGGAGATAACCTGTATTTAAATCCTTTAAGAAATTATTTTTACATTTGACAGTATATTCTTTCTGTCTCACATACATGTGCACACACGCACACATACAGTCTGTTCCTCTCTCTCTTAGATACATACATGGAATTATACTAAACATGGTTTCATAACCAACTTTTATCTGTTAACACTTGAATAGCTTTCATGTTAGTATCAATATGTAGAGAGCTACCTCTTTCATTTTAGTAGCTATAAATACTCCACTGCGTAGCTGTACTGGTATTTACTTAATTAGTCCTGTATTGATGGACATTTAGATTGTTTGCAAATGTTTTTTATACTGGCAAACAGTACTGCAATGAGTATCTATATCTATCTGTGTGTGTGTATGTATGTTGGTGGTGGTCAGTTGCTAAGTTGTATCTGACTCTTTTGTGACCCCATGGACTGTAGCCTGCCAGGCTCCTCTGTCCATGGGATTTCCCAGGCAAGAAGACTGGAGTGGGTTGCCATTTCCTCCTCCAGGGGATCTTCCCAGATAAGGGATTGAATTCACATCTTCTGTGTTGACAGGCAGATTCTTTACCATTGAGCCACCGGGGAAGCCCCATGTGTATGTATATATAATCTATAATCTTTGTTCACTTATATATCTGTAAAATGAATTATTCAGTTCAATTGCTCAGTTGTGTCCAAATCTTTGTGACCCCATGGACTGCAGCACGCCAGGCCTCCCTGTCCATCACCAACTCCCAGAGTTTACTCAAACTCATGTCCATTGAGTCGGTGATGCCATCCAACCATCTCATCCTGTCGGCCCCTTCTCCTCCTGCCTTCAGTCTTTCGCAGCATCAGGATCTTTTCCAATGATCAGTTCTTCCCATCAGGTGGCCACAGGATTGGAATTTCAGCATCTGTCCTTCCAATGAATATTCAGGACTGGTTTCCTTTAGGATGGACTGGTTGGATCTCCTTGCAGTCCAAGGACTCTCAAGAGTCTCCTCCAACAACACAGTTCAAAAGCATCAATTCTTCAGCACTCAGCTTTCTTTATAGTCCAACTCTCACATCCATACATGACTACTGGAAAAACCATAGCTTTCACTAGACAGACCTTTGTTGGAAAACTAATGTCTCTGCTTTTTAATATACTGTCTAGGTTGATCATAACTTATCTCCCAAGGAGTAAGCGTCTTTTAATTTCATGGCTGCAGTCACCATCTGCAGTGATTTTGGAGCCCCCCAAAATAAAGTCTCTCACTGTTTCCACTGTTTCCCCATCTGTTTGCCATGAAGTGATGGGACCAGATGCCATGATCTTAGTTTTCTGAATGTTGAGTTTTAAGCCAACTTTTTCACTTTCCTCTTTCACTTTCATCAAGAGGCTCTTTAGTTGTTCTTCGCTTTCTGCCATAAGGGTGGTGTCATCTGCACATCTGAGGTTATTAATTTTTCTCGGCAATCTTGATTCTAGCTTGTGCTTCATTCAGCCCAGCATTTCTCATGATGTACTCTAGATATAAGTTAAATAAGCAGGGTGACAATATACAGCCTTGATGTACTCCTTTCCCTGTTTCTTAGATGTCACCAAATTTAAAATTTTGGTGTAAGTGAAAAGTGAAAGTGTTAGTCACTCAGTCGTGTCTGACTCTTTGTGACCCATGGACTGTAGCCATGAGGCTCCTCTATCCAAGGATTTCCCGGGCAAGAATACTAGAGTGGGTTGCCATCTCCTTGTCCAGGGGATCTTCCCAACCCAGGGATCGAACCTGGGTCTCCTGCATTGCAGGCAGATTTGAGACATCAGGGAAGCCCAAAATTTTGGTAGGTATCGTCAAAATGTCCTTCAAAAAGGTTAGAACGATTCACACTTCAACCAAAAGAAAGAGTGCCACTTGACTCACTCCCTTAAAAATACTAGATAGTATCAGTCTTGTTAATTTTTGGCAGATGATAGGCAAAATGTATTGTTATCATTTTCATTTGCAGTTCTGAATTATTTCTAAGGTTCAATATCTTCATATATTTATTGGCCATTTATATATTTCTGTGAACTTTCTAGAACTTTCTATGCTAGTTTTTTTTTCCATTTTTCTATGAGTTCTTTTTAAAATTAATTTGTAAGCTCTTTCTGCATACTGAAGAAATTTAACCTTCATTGTGTATTGCTAATACTTTTATTAGTTTGAAATTTATTCAATGGGAATCTTGTTTTGATTTGTTAAGTAATTTTATTTTTATGTACTCAAATATATCAGTCTTTCATTTTTGTGGCTATCGATTTTATGTCAGACTCAAGAAGACATCACTCAGTCGAAGATTTTTTTTTTAATTCACTGTTTTTTTTCTGATACTTTTATATGTTTTTTTACTCACATATAAATTGTATTGTGGTAAAATATGCATAACGTAAATTTACCACTTTAACCATTTTAAAGTGTACAATTCAGTGACACTAAGTACATTTACAATGTTGTGCAACCATCAATGTTAACCATTTTCAGAACATTTTCATCATCTGAAAACAGAAACACTATACCTGTTAAACAATAACTCCCCATTCCCCCCCTCTCTTACCTCCTGATAACCTCTATTTTACTTTCTGTCCCCATGAATTTGCCCATTCTAGATATCTAAGTGAAGTAATCCAGTTTAGTCCTTTTCAGTCTGACTTACTAACTTGGTATAATATCCTCAAGGTCCATCCATGTTATAATATATATCAGAATTTGATTTCTTTTTATGTCTGAATAATCTTCTGGTGAATGTATGTGCCACATTTTTTTCCATTCATTCGTCTGTTGATGGACATTTGGGTTGTTTCCATCTTTTGACCACTGTGAATAGTTCTGCTATGTAAATTGGTGTGCAAGTACCTGTTTAAGTCCCTGATTTCAGTCGTTTTAAGAATATCCCTAGGGTTGGAATTGCTGAGTCATATGGTAGTTCCCGGAGAAGGCAATGGCACTCTCCACTCCAGTACTCTTGCCTGGAAAATCCCATGGATGGAGGAGCCTGGCGGGCTGCAGTCCATGGGGTCTCGAAGAGTCAGACATGACTGAGTGACTTCACTTTCACTTTTCAGTTTCATGCATTGGAGAAGGAAATGGCAACCCACTCCAGTGTTCTTGCCTGGAGACTCCCAGGGATGGCGGAGCTTGGTGGGCTGCCGTCTATGGGGTCGCACAGAGTTGGACATGGCTGAAGCGACTTAGCAGCAGCAGCAGCAGCATGGTAGTTCTATATTTAACTTTTTGAGAAACCAGCAAACCATTTTCCACAGCAGCTGTACCATTTTACATTCCCATAAGCAATCCACGAGGATCCCAATTTCTCCACATTCTCACCAACACATTATTTTGGGGTGTTTTTTGTGGGGGGGCTCTGTTTTTTATTGTTTTTTTTTATAATAGCCATCCTACAGTGATATCTCATTGTGGTTCTGATTTGCATTTCCCTAACTACAAATGATAGTGAGCATATTTTTATGAGCTCGTTGGCCATGTGTATATCTTTGGAGAAATGTGATTTAAGTCCTTTGCCCATTTTTGAATTGGGTTGTTTGGGCGTGTTTTTTTGGTTGTTTTTTTTGTTTTGTTTTTTTGCTTTTGTTAATATGGTTTCATTTTTATAGTTTAAAATTTTAATCCATTTGGAATTTATTTTGGTATAGAGAATGAGATGGGGGATCCAGCTTAATGTTTTTCCAAGGGATTAGCCATAGTTCCCAAATCATGTTGAATAATACTGATACGATATTGAAATTGCTATTATACTTTTAACTATTAAGTACAAGAATATATGTATGTGTATATACACACACACATACACATCCCACCTCTTTGAAAGCAGTTTCCATTCATAAACATCTCAGAAGTGTAACATGGTATGAAAAGGTTTTAACACATGTAAGAAAATAATTGTATTATCCTCTAGGTAATCTGAATTTCCGATATTATGTTCAGAGAAAGGAATGACACACTATATTACAAGATAGGTTAGACCGTGCTGCAGTACAAAGCAATTCCAAAGTCTCAGTGACTTAACACAGTAAAAGTTTGTTGCTTGCTCAAGTCAAGTCTGATGCAGTCAGTTATTAGCTTTCTCCCCAGCAGTGATTCAGGAATGCAGCCCGCTTCCATCCTGCTGCAGCTCCAACAGGAACAAATGACTTCTAGGGTTGTCTAGACAGAGGAAGAAAGGGATGAAAGAAACTGGCTTGTAATTGTGTTAGAGCAAAACCGCTACATTTCCACTCACATTTGCCAGAACTTATTTACATGAGGTGGCTCAGTTAGATGGTAAAGAATTTGCCTGCAGTGCAGGAGACTGAGGTTTGATCCCTGGCTTTTGAAGATACCCTGAAGAAGGGAATGGCAACACATTCCAGTATTCTTGCTTGGGAAATTCCATAGACAGAGGAGCCTGGCAGGCTACAGCCTGTGGGGTTGCAAAGAGTTGGACACAACTGAGCGAGTAACGCTAACCTAACTAAAGGGAGGCCAGGACTCTGTCTCCCATGTGACCATGAATAGGAAATGGAGTGGTAAACACATAGCATTCCTTTGTCACACTCACCTTATGCATATATGATGTTCCTAAAAATATACAATTTTTGTAATTCTAACAAGATAACATTGTAATTTAATAGCAGGGTATTTTTTAAAGCAGGGTATCTATTAGTTCTGTTTACTTATTTACATGATAGCAAAAGTTGCCTACAACAATAAGAGTGAAGTTTATAGTATGAATTGCTTGGATTACATAAAGCACTTTTTATAGACAACTGTGTAAAGGACATTTTATCTATTTAAAACTTTTGAGACACTTTATTTTACTGCCCATCAAAACACATTTATAAATAGAAAAGAATCAGTATGGTAACAAGAGAAGCAATATTACATTTAATGAAAACCTCCAAAAATTTGTAATTTAATACTAGTTTTTCTGAAGTAGAAAAGGATGGTTGCTGACATTTAATTGTTATGTCAGCTACCAGAGTGCTTTTTCATGCATTTAATCCTCCTATGATGTAGTTACTACATGAGCAGATTGAAGCATAGAGAGGTTGTCATTTACACAAGTAGGCAGAGTCACCTAAACAGAAGACTTACTTATACATTTTGTTGCAGGTACTGTGTAACTCAGTATTTATAAACCACATGGTAACAATTAGAATTATTAAGGTTTGGGTTTCTGTTGTTGGCATCAAATCTGAAGATCTTAAAATCTTTCCAAAGCACCTGGATTAAAGTCCATTCCAATCAAAGAAGGAGAAAACTATATAGTACTAGCAAGTTTTTTTTTTTTTTTTTTTAATTTTGACTGTGCTGGGTCTTCATTGCTGCATGCGCTTTTCTTTAGCTGTGGAGTACGGGAGGATGGCTACCCTCTAGTTGCAGTGTGCACGGGCTTCTGTTCTGGTGGCTTCTCTTGTTTTAGAGCACGAGCTCTAGGGCACAGGTCTTCAGTAGTTGCAGCACATGGGGTCAGCAGTTATGGCTCCCAGGCTCTAGAGCACAGGCTCAGTAGTTGTTGCGCACAGGCTTAGTAGCTCTGCAGCATGTGGGATCCTCTCGAATCAGGGATCAAAGCCAGGTCTCTTGCATTGGCAAGTGAATTCGTTACCACTGAGCCACCAGGGAAGACCTAGTGCTTTTATTATATTCATTGTGTGTTAGGGAACTTGCACAATTTTAAATAATTCATCAGGGGCTTCCCTGGTGGCTGAGTGGTAGAGAGTCCACCTGCCAGTGTGGGAGATGTGGGTTTGATCCCTGGTCCAGAATGATTCCACATACCTCAGAGCAACTAAGCCCATGCCGTGCAACTGCTGAGCCCATATGCCACAGCTGCTCAAGCCCACGTGCCTAGACCCTGTGCTCCACAACAAGAGAAGCCGCCACAGGGAGATGCCTGTGCACTGCAACTAGCCCCCACTCTGTGCAACTTAAAAACAAAGCCCATGCAGCAACAAACACCCAGCAGAGACAAAAATAAATAAAATTATTAAGGATTAAAAAATCATCTGATTTTGTGGCAGATGTGGCTTTCATGTGAAGCTGATGAAATCTAAGCTTGAGGAGTTCTCACTTGCATAAATCCCTTCCGAGGCCCTTCTGGGGTTTTCTTGGAGGTACTTTTATTTCTGTTTCATAAAGAGGGCCCCCCAATACTGTACCTTTTCAGGCCCCATAAAATGTAGACGCACTGCTAGCCTTTTAGCATAATTTTTTAGAAAAGTAGCACAAAAGGTTCAGAGCCCATACTTTGATGCCAGACTGTCCAGTTTAGAATCACCCTGTGACTTTGGTTATTTTACTTAACCTCTAAATGTTTTAATCTTCTCATATTTAAAATGAAATCTTTGTCATGTGCAGTCACAGAGTCTGTGATACAGTAGTTTAGTAGTGGTCAGGTAGTGTTCTGAAAGAGATTCCTTAAATCCCATTTTACCCAAGAAAAGGAAGAAAAGAAAAACAGTACTCCCCCTCATGTTTTGCAGATTGACTCTGTGTTGTGGTACCCCTTTGGTGCTTTGTGGTTGTTTAGTCACTCAGTTGTGTCCAATTCTTTGCAACCCCATGGACTGTAGCCTGCCAGGCTCCTCTGTCCATGGGATTCTCCAGGCAAGAATACTGAAGTGGTTTGCCAGGCTGTCCTCCAGGGGTCTTCCCCATGCAGGAATTGAACCTGCAATCTCCTGTGTTGACAGGTGGATTCTTTACTACTGAGCCACCAGGGAAGCCCCTTCAGTACTTAGCCAGTTGTTTGTGATCCTGTCTTAGCCCTCACTTCTGCTCTGCAGAGACTGATGGTTAGCCAGAGGTGAACAATGAGTGTTTTCTCAGGCCTTTTCTGAACATGCATCCAGCACTGGGCATATACATGGCTACCTTGATTCCTTGAAATACACAGGAAGTCTTAAAAGCCAATAATACTCCCCCCACATCTCTTTTCCCAGCTCCTTCCTCTCCAGGCTTTTTGGTCTTATCTATTGCTTGTCCCAACTTTATCCCCTGCTCTATCTGCTCTGATTGATCAGTGCTTTTGCCTTAATAGCAGTTCATTTCAGTTCAGTTCAGTCACTCAGTCGTGTCCGACTCTTTGCGACCCCATGAATCGCAGCACGCCAGGCCTCCCTTAATATGCTTTCGGCAGAAGCCACTGGGAAAGCTACCCTAGTCGTGGGGGTGCTCCAAATTGGGTAAAACAAAAGCAGTTTCTTGCATCTGATCTTGAGGGAGCTGCCTAAGACATCAAAAGTACACAACCACATCTTTGAGAAAAAGGTCAGCATTGCTCCCTCTGATGCTACCAACCTGTACCAGGAGGGCAAGCTGCCTTCTTCATGACTGTTGCTGATTTGGGGAGTAGGTGGGCAATTCAAAACAAGCACACTCTTACCACAATGCAGCAGAATCTCTATTCATTAATCTTTCACCAGGTTGTTAAGTTTTGTTCTAAATTCCAGAGTTCTGCAAAAGCTGATCTGAACTTTTTGCCAGCTTATAAGTTGCTTTAGTGGAGGGAGAGAGCCCTGAAATTCTGTACTCTGCCATTTTCATCAATGTCTCACCCAATCCCCTCTTGATAAAGGTGCTTAAGAATATCCAAAGCTAAGTTAGTTAATAAAGCTACTTCAAAGGAAATATACTTTAAAAGCAGCTTCAATTATTATTCTTACTTTGCTTTATGTCTTAGAAGTTTTGTAAATAATTGATAATTGAATTTCAAAATAGAAAAATTTATTATTTGTATTTCCTTGAGGAGTACTAGGAAACTGTTTACTTGGCACCTAAATGACCTTGAAAATATGTAGATTTATTTAGTTAATTAATTAATTATGGGGCGTACCAGCTTGTATCTTGACATTTTTTATTGCATTTGTTTGATGTATTCACTGTTATCTGCAGAAATTACTGTGACATAACTCGATGGATGTGTGTGATGAATTGGAGGGAAGAGGGAGAAAATCAGAGACACTGTTAATTATAAGAAAAATCAGCTTTTGTGATACTGAATCTGAGTAAATATTTATCTGTTTTATAATACTTTCCATCTGCTTTACTTTTAGGTGATATTATCAAAGCAGTATCTAAAATGGATAGAGAACATGTCATCTGTGTCTTGGATATCTGCAGTTTGGGGAACAATAAAGCAGAAGTCTACTTGCACAAAATTTACAAACCAAATATAACTTCTTAAAAATTGGCAAGTGAAATTACTAAAGGTTATAAATAAAGCATTGTTTTAAAGATATTCTGTTATTTTATTGTGATTTCAATAACCTTTTTTCAGCAAGAATATTACATAAATTCTAAAGTGGTTTTCTGTTCATCTTGTGTTTGGAGCTAACACACTTCATTTTAAATTCATTACTTGAAAAGGTCATCAAGCCCCAGAGGGATGGTACGGGGAGGGAGGAGGGTTCAGGATGGAGAACACCTGTATACCTGTGGTGGATTCATGTTGATGTATGGCAAAACCAATACAATATTGTAAAATAATTAACCTCCAATTAAAACAAATAAATATATGTTAAAAATAGAAAATTCATGTTACTTGTTTCTATATGAGTATTATCTTGACTTAGAATTTGTGTTCACTGTTCTATTTGTAAAAGTGTCCATCGTGACCAACTTTGCCACCCCTAGAGACTGTAGCCCACTGACTACTCTGTCCATAGGGTTCTCCAGGGAAGATACTGGAGTGAGTTGCCATTCCCTTCCCTGTGATCATCTTCCCTACTGGGGATGGAACCAGGTCTCCTGCATTAGCAAGCAGATTTGTTTTGTTTTGTTTTGTTTTGTTTTACCATCTGTGAGCCACCAGGGGTGGCTATTTGTGCAGCCATTTTATTCTACTGCCTCAGCATTAAGGCATCCCAACTTACAAGAGTAACTTTTCATGGACATTTAGCATACTTGCATTTTTAATTGGGTTATGATGGAATTCTCCCATCCAAGTTCTAACCAGAAGTTTGTGGTCATAAGCTAACCATACTCTGACCGTGCTCAGCTTCTGAGATTGGACAACATCAGGCACAGATAGGTGGTACGGCCATAGACTAAGTGGAAAATTCTAAATTGCTAATTTGAAGATTACATTCCCCTAAAGCGGTCAACCTGCATTTCTCATAACCGAGGTAGTTTCTGTCATTTTCAAAAGCACATGTGGATTGTTATATTCCAGTTGCCTTGACCTTTAGTTTGGTCAGCTGTACAACAAGCATACTGAATTCAGTTGTCGTAAGGTTTTCCACTCTATTGTGACTTCATATCCTTTGAATTTCTAAATGTTTTGACCAGTGTGTGGTCTTTTGTTCTTAAAATTGTGTTTAAAGTTAATTAAAGTAGTGAATCCTCCTCATGTTAAAATTTTGAATATTATTAAAGAATTCAAAACTTGTCTCTTTCTGAATGTATTTGATGTCTTTCTTCCATATTTTTGACCTATTATAGACCTACATGGACTTGCTAAATGAGCCAGTATGATTCTTCCATATGGGTTGAAAACTGTTGTTTATCAAATAGAATCTGGGTGTTCATATTAAGCTATTAGAAACTTAAATAGGCAGTTCAGTTTTAGTGCCACATAAATGTTGGAGAAGGGAAAAGTTAATACTTAAGTAACTGTTGACTAAAACACCCTCAGGCTGAGATTGCAAAATCACACACTTTAGCAGGTGTGATTTCTGTTCTAATATTGAATGAGAAATAGGAAATATTTTTAAGATTCAAGATCTTTAAAAACAACTTTCATGGCAATTTATTTTATAGTAATGTTTCTGTCCAAATTTGGAGTTTTAACATCTGTGTCTACATTTCCAGTTACAGAAAAATTGGATAGGTACTGTGGTGATTTCCTAAGGAAAATAGCAAACTATCACATCAAAAGACCTTATCTTCAAGTGACAGTAAGTGCTGACTCTTGCCAAATCAACACAAATAAACTACTATGGTATCACTTTTATATTAACTGGTTTGTAAATTATAAAATATTACATAGTCTACCACAAGACCACAATCTTTCACTGAAGTTTCTAATTTTAGATGGTACATGAGATCTACACATTTAAATCCTTTGGTAAGTTATTAAGAACTTTATGTTCTGTCACTTTTATTTATTTGTTGGACTTATACTGCATTAATTTTATTCACATTAAGACTAGGTCTTTAAAGAAATTTGAAACCCTTATTTTGTGAGACTGGTAGCATTTGATGTTACTAAATCTAGCTAGGTACCCTCTGCCAATATGGACTATCCATGCTGTGTCCTTGCTCAGTTGCTCAGTTTTGTCCGACTCTTTTCAACCCCATGGACTGTAGTCCATCCGGCTCCTCTGTCTGAGATTTTCCAGGCAAGAATACTGGAGTGGGTTGCCATTTCCTTTTCTAAGGGATCTTCCTAACCCAGGATTCGAACCTGCGTCTCCTGCATTGGCAGGCGGATTCTTTACCACTGAGCCACCTGAGAAGCCCCTTCAGAGCTCTAGGAAGCCAGTAAATGGTTTGTAGCCACTGATATGCTTTGATTGGATTCATAATGTTTTAGAGTGGTCACTATCTCCTGGAAAGAGAGTGGAATATAAGGAGGTTAGCAGAGACTGCTAGCTGTACCCTAATACCTATTCTTCTCATAGAGTAACAGTTCTCTCCATTTTTAGCTAAGCAGATAGCTACCTAGAATAAAGAATACTATTCCTTCCTTCCTTTGTGGCTGAATATAGCCTTGTGACACTTTTATTTGGCTTGGGCTAATATTAAAGTTAAGTTACTTGTTTTAAGTGGTGCTGGGAAAAGTGGTCAACCACTTGTAAAAGAATGAAACTAGAACACTTTCTAACACCATATACAAAAATGAACTCAAAATGGATTAAAGATCTAAATGTAAGACCAGAAACTATAAAACTCCTAGAGGAGAACATAGGCAAAACACTCTCCGACATAAATCACAGCAGGATCCTCTATGACCCACCTCCCAGAATATTGGAAATAAAAGCAAAAATAAACAAATGGGACCTAATTAAAATTAAAAGCTTCTGCACAACAAAGGAAACTAAGCAAGGTGAAAAGACAGCCTTCAGAATGGGAGAAAATAGCAAATGAAGCAACTGACAAAAGAACTAATCTCAAAAATACACAAGCAACTCCTGCAGCTCAATTCCAGAAAAATAAATGACCGAATCAAAAAATGGGCCAAAGAACTAAACACATTTCTCCAAAGAAGACATACAGATGGCTAACAAACATGAAAAGATGCTCAACATCACTCATTATCAGAGAAATGCAAATCAAAACCACAATGAGGTACCATTTCACACCAGTCAGAATGGCTGCGATCCAAAAGTCTACAAGCAATAAATGCTGGAGAGGGTGTGGAGAACCCTCTTACACTGTTGGTGGGAATGCAAACTAGTACAGCCACTATGGATAACAGTGTGGAGATTCCTTTAAAAACTGGAAATAGAACTGCCTTATGACCCAGCAATCCCACTGCTGGGCATACACACTGAGGAAACCAGAATTGAAAGAGACACGTGTACCCCAATGTTCATCACAGCACTGTTTATAATAGCCAGGAGATGGAAGCAACCTAGATGTCCATCAGCAGATGAGTGGATAAGAAAGCTGTGGTACATATACACAATGGAGTATTACTCAGCCATTAAAAAGAACACATTTGAACCAGTTCTAATGAGGTGGATGAAACTGGAGCCTATTATACAGAGTGAAGTAAGCCAGAAAGAAAAACACCCAATACAGTATACTAACACATATATATGGAATCTAGAAAGATGGTAAAGATAACCCTGTATGCCAGACAGCAAAAAAGACACAGATGTATAGAACAGTCTTTTGGACTCTGTAGGAGAAGGCAAGGGTAGGATAATTTGGGAGAATGACATTGAAACATGTATAATATCATATATGAAATGAATCGCCAGTCCAGGTTCAATGCATGATACAGGATGCTTGGGGCTGGTGCACTGGGATGACCCAGAGGGATGGTACGGGAAGGGAGGAGGGAGGGGGGTTCAGGATTGGGAACGTGTATACCTGTGGCAGATTCATATTGATGTATGGCAAAACCAATAGAATATTGTAAAGTAATTAGCCTCCAATTAAAATAAATTTAAAAATAAAAATAAAGTTAACTTACTTGTTTTGAACATACACCAAGTTAGTCACCCAGCCCAGAATTGGAAGTTTGCTATGAATAATCAAGTAGTATCTGTATTAGATACCATTCCTGTATCTAGTAAGCCCTGTAATTCATCTATAAATGATAGGTTTGACATAGCTCTTATTCAATCATATGGAAAAATCAAATTTTTCTTGCTTAAGGGAAGTAATTCCCTTCTCTATGCCTTTATTAATATTACATACTTTTGCTAAGATTCTTGATATGTATTAAGGTACTTAATAAAGGTACAAGCAATAGGAAAAGTCCAATAGTATCAAATGTTTGAAACACAATAGTGGTTCTCAAACTTGCCTTTATATTGGTATCACCTGGGGAGTTTCAAAAATGGCTATGCCAACGTGTCACCCTCACTCCAAGTTTCTGATCTGGGTGTAGCCTGGACATCAAGATAGGTAACAGCTCCCCAGGTGATTCTAATGTGCAGGCAAGTTTGTACACCACTAAAGTTATATACCACTAAATAGGTATATAGTCCCATTTCAAGCTCTTGTTAGTTTTATTAGAGCTCAAGCTTTACCCAGTACATGGAACTTAACCTCTTATCTAAGTGCTGTAGTTTCATTTACACTCGATGCAGCCTTCATCTTGAATTGTTCTGATAAGAAGGAAAAATTAAAACCTCATAGTTTTGAAACAACTTTCATTTTTGTAAGAGTTCTAGCATGTCAGATACACCCATGAGTAATCAGCAGCTGTAAAAGGATAGAAAGGTTCATAATATTTGTATTGTGCATTTGCTGGGGTTTATCCATAAGTTTCTACTGCAGATTCCCTGAACTCCCTTTTGATGTTAACTGTTTCCACTTGCAGGGTCCACTCCCAACACTAATACTTCAGATGCCCAGGAATGGACAAGTGGAGTGGGATGGAAATAGCTTCATTGGTCATCTTCAACAATGTCTCCTATTTTCCTGTTTTCTGTTGTCCTGTCTCATTGACTCTAGTGGTATTCCTTATTCCAGACTATTTCCCCTGGACTTCAGACTACCATTGTTTCTGCCTTCCTTTTGACCTGGTGTCTTTCTACTTCTCTGTCAGTCTGATACCTATTTGTCTGGTTTGTTTTGACTCTTGACCCAATCAGACTCCTGATATCTCTGTCTTGTTGTCCATTCATCTACTCCTTCACCAGCCTTTGGTACACATTGCAATCTACCTTTCCCAGCAACTTACCCAGACCAATCGAGCCCACACCAATGTATGCCCAACTGCTGCTAGTGTCCAGTGTACTCTTGATTAAAAACAGCTTATGGTAAAGGAAACAATGAAGTAAATAAAGCTATTTATATGTTTAAAATAACTAGAATTAAAAATTCTAGGACCTAGAGACATACAGAGTGAAGAAAGTCAGAGAAAATTATCGTATATTAGCACATATATGTGGAATCTAGAAGAGTGGTACAAATAGGTCAATCTATTTGCAAAGCAGAGATGGAGATACAGATGTAGAGAACAAACATGGACATCAGGGGGGGAACAGGATTGGGGTGGGATGAATTGGGAGACAGATTGACATATATACACTACTATGTGTAATATGGGCTTTCCTGGGAGCTCAGTGGTAAAGACTCTGTCTGCCAATGCAGGAGATGCGGGTTGCATTGGGAAGATCCCCTGGAGAAGGAAATGGTAATCCACTCCAATATTCTTGCCTGGGAAATCCCACAGACAGAGGAACCTTGGGGCCTACAGTCCATGGGGTCACAAAAGAGTCAAACATGACTTAACAACTAAACAACAACAGTATAAAAAATATATAACTAATGGGAACCTACTTTTAGTGCAGGGAACTCTACTCTTCCTGACCTAAATGGGAAGGAAATCCAAAAAAAGAGGGGATATATGTATACATAAAGCTGATTGATTTTGCTCTACAACAAAAACTAACACAATATTGTAAAGCAACTATACTCCAATAATTTCTTTTTATTCCAAATGTTAAGAGATAAACCTTGAATAATCTTTTGTTAGAGTATAACACATGGGACATAAAAATTAATGGAATGCATCACATCATAGGTATCAATAAGTTGAGAAATATTTGAGTGCCCACCACTGGCAAGGCATTGTACTTCAAATGATCTCTAGTGACTGGAATAGGTTTCCCTTTCAATGAATAAACAAGGTAGCAGAAGATATTCCTTGGGGAGATTGTTAAGAAAAATTCCACAAAGAAATAAGATAAAAAAGGGCTGCAAAATCAATTTCACCAATGCCATAGCAATTAAAATGACAGATCTTAACTTACTTCTGACTGAATTGGTTGATAGCATATTTCAGCAGGGCTTGGAAAACCAGTTTGGTGTTTTAGATAATCTGAGAGAGGTGACTTTCATTTTGTCACGTGGGAGTACCAAGAGTCCAGTTCCTCATTCCAATCCACTCCATGTTTATGAAAGTTCATTAGCTGGAACAATAAGAAGGAAAAAATGTCAGTGCAGGAAGTCATCCAATCCTGATAAGTTGACACGTAGAATAAAGTTGATGGTGTTATTCATCGCTAAGGCAGTCCTGATTAAGGGTTATACGTGTGTACAGTTGGAGGAGGGACAGGCAAAGGGGAATATAGCTAAGTAAAGTGAAATAGAGCTGATGTATTCAGAGCTTACATTGCTAGAGGTGAGATCAGTTACCTACTTGCAACTGAAATTTCAAACTTCTGCTTAGCAGGGACCTGGATGGACAAATGGTGACTGATAGTTGGAAAAATCAGCAGACATCTTAAATTTTATGCTCAAATGAATGAACAATGAACCAGGCGACTAAGTCCAGTTTTCAGCTGCTGGTAATTTTTACCTTTTTATTTAAAATCACAGCACCTTTTTCAATTAATGCCTATGTGATTGTGACTTACTACAATGAAACCAGCAACTACACTTCAGTAGAGACATGCGAATGTGGTGTTTATGGTTTAGCCTCACCAGTGGCTAATGCTATGGGGGTGGTAGGCATCCCTAAGAACAATAACTACCAAGCTTGTGACTACAACACTGAGTTCACCTATACTAAGAAGCCCTGGATTGCGCTGATAGAAAGAGGTAATTGTACATTTTCAGAAAAAATTCAAACAGCGGGCAGAAGAAATGCTGATGCTGTTGTGATTTACAATCTTCCAGAGACTGGCAACCAGACGATACAGATGGCAAATTTTGGTAAGAACAGATTCCCAAGGAGGGTTGATGTCTTTGTTTATCTTAAAATGGTATTTCTATCTAGAATGGTTCTAGGATCTGGCAATGAGACTGTTAAACAAGTGTATTTTTAATTTTTTTGCCCGGCACTACTCTGAGTTACTTTACTATTAATATTTGGAATAATTTGTTTCAAGAACAAAAGCAATTCAGGAAGTGGTTCCTGTTTTCCTTCATGATATTCTTAGCTCTATTAGTTTTCTCAGTGCATATTATATAATTGCTTTTTAATAAATGTGCCTTTACCTGTAAACATTAAAGAAAATATAAATATTTTAATTTCATTAATTTGTACTTTTCATTTTGATTCAGGGTTGTATGTATTCAAGTATGCAGTAACTGCAAAACTGATTCATTATTATGATCAAACAGTAGCATGTTTTAAGTGTTCAAAATGTTTACAGAAATGAGAATTCAACTATCTGCTGTATGCATGTGAGATTTTAATATTTGTGGGACTAATACGTATAAAACTTCTCTGTAAGAAACATTATACATTTAAAATGGTATGGCTGAAATTGGATATCTCTGTAATTCACACCAAAAGTAAAGATTTTCCTTAAAAATGTTTGTTTATGACTTAAGTAAATATAATTATCTAATATATTAACTTTGTAAAGGAATTTACCTCTTAGAACTACTGTTTTTATTTTATTTTGTAAAAAATGCCAGTTTCGAAATAAATGGTTTTAAACCAGTGAAGAAGTAGACTTCTGAAACAAGTCTTCTATACTTTAGGTGGATATATGTATTTTCGACCCCACTTCAGTTCAGTTGCTCAGTTGTGTCTGACTCTTTGCAACCCCATGGACTGTAGCCTGCCAGGCTCCTCCATCCATGGGATTTTCCAGGCAAGAATACTGAAGTGGGTTGCCATTTCCTTCTCCAGGGGGTCTTCCCCACCCAAGGATTGAACCCAGGTCTCTCCAATTATAGGCAGACGCTTTACCATCTGAGCCACCAGGGAAGCCTTGGCCAAAGGAAAAAAATAATTTCAAACAGAGTGAGATCTGGTTGAATGCAATATCAGGATAATTAGTATTCTCACCACCAAATTTTGTGTTTGAGAAATTTAATGTAAATTAAATCAACCAGATTTCAAAATTGTAAGAAAAAAATCAAATTTGTGTTGAGTAGTAGAATGATTGAAACATCCAGGTTGTGTACATACAATATGGCAATTTGGTACTAATGTTTGAAAACGAAGCTGCTTGTTTCTCTGGGTATTGAAAAACCAGGTAACATGGTCTTTAGCAGTACAAAATTGTTGTAAATGTACAAAACTCTACATGCTACCTTTTATAACATATGCTGGACATCACCAGAACCCAAGTATTCACATTGTTTTTTCTTCTGAAGTTAAGAGTACTCCATAAGCATTCCCTGTGTTCCTATATTTTTACAGATGACTTTTATTCTTGTAAAAATAAAATGAAGCAGCCTTCTGTTGAAAATTAGGAGTTAAACCTCCTCTAAGGAACCTATGTGCTCTGTTTCAAATTAAAAACTCTTAAGTATTCAAGGTTTCCTTTTACATGGACAGTCACATTCTGCTGTTTACTCCCCTGGTTTATTTAGCATAATTTTTTAACTGAAGTATAGTTGATTTACAATGTTTCCATGTGTACAGCAAAGTGATTCAGTTTTATATATATATATATATATATATACACACACACACATATGCTATATAGTAGGTCCTCATTGGTTATCAATTTTATATATAGTAGCGTGTATATGTTATTCCCAAAATTCCTAATTTATCTTTCCTCCCCACCATTCCCCTTTGGTGACCATAAGTTTGTTTTTGATGTCTGTGAGACTGTTTCTGTTTTCTAAATCCTCTGGTTTTCTAAAAGTATAAACAGTCTCAGCCTAAACAGCAGTCATGTTTTCAAAACTTGCTTTGCAACATGAAGGGCCAACTACTGAAAACTAGGTGCCCAGCTATTGAATTTAAAAGATTGCCAAAAGAGTAAATCTCTCCAAAAGGCATGCACAGTCATTTGAGTATATGTCTCTGAGTATAGTTTAAGAAACAAAGCAATTATATTTATCATTGAATATATAATACCAATATAATCAAGGCTATGTGGTCAAAACTATTTGTAAAAACTACAGCATTGCTCCTGTTTTAAAATAAGCACATGGGAAAAGATAGCATTATCACAGTAATTGTAATAGTTAATATTTATTGCCATTTAATAATGTCAGGCACTGTTTTAGGGTCTTTATTTTAACTAATGAATGGTGATCTTTAACACTGAATGATCCCAACCCCCAAAAATTAAAATTGTAAGTTTAGTGTTTTGCAGTTATAAGACTTGTCAGCTAGTGTGCCATTGGAGTTCTTCCTTCCTAGAAATTTCTCTTAGATAGAAACTATTATGTAATGCAGTTGACAAAAAACAAACATTAGGAATTGTGTGGATATGAAAAGTCAATGATCAGCCCCTAGACCATTAAAAACTGAGTCATTATTATATAACATAAGCCAAAATTGTGTTTGTTTTTGCTATCTTTCATTGTGTGTGTGTGTGTGTGTGTGTGTGTGTTTTCAAGCACAGAGCATGGGGGAACAACTCCTGCTCCTTCTACAAAAGCTCTAGGCTTTACCTTCCATCACCTTATCTTTTATCAGCCCTGAAAACCACCTTTTCGGAAAACCACACTCTACCCCGCTCAGGGCTGTAGCACCCTTTCACTTCCTTGGTTCCCACTACCTCTTCATTCCTTCAGTCTCATTTTCCATGCTAGGCCTCCCTAGCCTTTCCATAATGCTCTGCCTCTTTATGTCTTATTGATGTCAACACCCTCCAACCAAAGGCTGCTAGGAACAGACCTGTAGTTTTAAAAGTTGGATTTATTACTTACTGCAGCAAAAGGGGAATGCATAACATCAAAAACAGTGGGGCTTTAGAAAGGATTTCTAAGATTTGGGCTTGCTTCAGATGACTCAGGGGAGGATTTATGGAAACAAGCCTTTGACCAGACATCCCAGTTTGCCTGAGACAGGAATTTCCTGGATTGTGGGTCTTGCAGTGCTAAAGCCAGGAAATTCTTGGGAAAACCAAGCTGAGTATGTCACTCTA
Source organism: Oryx dammah (assembly GCF_014754425.2). NCBI lineage: Eukaryota > Metazoa > Chordata > Mammalia > Artiodactyla > Bovidae > Oryx > Oryx dammah. The sequence continues at coordinate 12,854,479 of NW_024070207.1, forward strand.
GCTGGCATTGTTCTGGATTTGGATGCTGTCAGAAAGTAGGGAGTAATTCTGTGACTGGATTTCTAAATAAATCTTATTTGTAAGTAGGGAAGACTAATCTGAACCGGCAGATAATTGGTAAAGAAGTAGTTGTCACTCATGTTTGTCAGGATGGGAGATGTTTGGTCATTTTTGTGCCTTGGATGCTGTTCATATTTTGACTGGATTCAGACATAATTACAGAATGGTCTTGTCTTTGTCTTGATCCATCATGGCTACAGAATGAACTTCTCTACTGCTGATGCTCTGTGAAATTATTTATGCTCAATAAGAAAACACCAAGTCCTGATTGTTAGTACCAAGCCAGGTCCCAGATATCAGGGGCTGCTTGTCTCTTTCTCATCAACAATACACTATGTCTATGTCTTTACTGCTGTGCAAATACATTGTCTCCCCCCATTTTATGTATCAGTGCTTCCCCACCCCACTATACCCTGCCTTCAAAGTCCCCAAGAAGCCCAAGAGATGTTTCTGCACCCCTTACCTCTCAGGGTTTCATGATATGGATACAGAATGTCTTTACTCCGGGGCCCAATTCATTCATAGCCCCCCTACTAGCAGAATCCTTTTTCTGATGGGGACAATTTCAGTCTGAGACGTGCTCTCACTGAGGAAGAATGGTGTATAGCCCAGTAAAGCTTTAATTCTAAGTTTCCCAGTTTGCAGTGTATTTGGATTTGCATTTTGATGCGACTGGAAATAGAAACATATGTTTATGGTATCCTTAATTAATTATGTAACTTCTAACAACCCTTTCCAAATACTTTGGAGACATCTATCTATCCAGCTGTCCCAGATGTGTAAGAAAAGGCAGGATTCCTCAGTTATTAATGCAGAATGAATTAATTAATTCTGAGTGAATACGTTAAGTATCGGCTTGCTGACCGAACAGTTTTTTTTGAAAGTTAAACATGCTATTAATAGGTTAATTGCCCTAAGAAGCAATTAGATTTGAATGTATTGTAGTTTATTTCAGCAAAGTCAGTAATTTGAGAGGGATAGAATGGTTCTTTATCTATTTGACTATGTTCAATGAAATGGATTACAGAGTGATGTCTATAGTCTTTCAGAATACCCCAAACTCACCAATTCCCAAGCAGTTATGTGCATGGAAGGAAGAGTTTCATCAGAACAGCAAACTCACATGTTTTATAAAAATGTTTTCCTAGAAATGAGAGGGTCCCTGGTGGCTCAGACAGTAAAACATCTGTCTACAATGCGGGAGACCCGGGTTCGATCTCTGGGTTGGGAAGATCCCCTGGAGAAGGAAATGGCAATCCACTCCAGGACTATTACCTGGAAAATCCCATGGACAGAGGAGCCTGGTAGGTTACAGTCCATGGGGTCGCAAAGAGTCGGACACGACTGAGCCACTTCACTTGACTTCACTTCATATAAATGAAATGAGAAAATGATAAAAACTTAATAAGGCTTAGACTCTGATACACACACACACACACACACACACACATACACCCACACACATATATATGGACTTCCCTAATGGCTCTGTTGGTAAAGAATCTGCCTGCAATGCAGGAGACCAGGGTTTGATCCCCGAGTCAGGAAGATCCCCTGGAGAAGGAAATGGCAACCCACTCCAGTACTCTTGCCTGGAAAATTCCATGGACAGTGGAGCCGGGCAGGCTACAGTCCATGGGATTGCAAAGAGTCAGACATGACTGTGTGACTGACTTTCACTTCTATATATACACTCATATATATATATATATGGGTGTGTGTTTAATTCAAGAAAACTAATCAGTTCCACTTCAAATGAATCTCAAATCTGCCTGGCACCATCTCCAAGACTTCATCCTCAGACCTCTGCAGTAACTTTCTAACTCATCTCCCTGCCTCTCTTGTCCCCGTCTAAGCCCACTACCCACTCTGAAGCCAAAGTGGCTTTTGAGAAAGAAACAAACCACACCTTGTTTAAAACCATTCAGTAGCTTCCCATGGCGCTTAGAGTACATTCAGACACCTTTCCAAGTCTTCACCTGGCCATGAATCACCTGGCTCGTGCCCACCACTCTGACCTCATCTCCTCTCACCTCCCCGCACACCACCCCCTACACTGAGCTCCAGCCACACAGGGCCCCTGTCAGGCCCTCAGTCCCAATAAACCATTCCCTGCCTTGAGCCTGAAAGTACTTGGAAGAATCCTCTTCTTTACACTCCCACATCTCATTAAGCATCAAGTCCTGTTGATTCAATCTCCAAGCATTGCTGAAATCCGTCCCTTTTCCCACCTCTGCTGCTTCAACCCAAGCCCAGGCCAATATGATGCCTCACCTGCATGCGTGCTAGGTTGCTTCAGTCGCATCCAACTCTTCCCCCCCCCCCATAGACCATAGCCTGCCAGGCTCCTCTGTCCATGGGATTCTCCAGGCAAGAATACTGGAGTGGGTTGCCATGCCCTCCTCCAGGGGATCTTCCAGACTCAGGGATCGAACCCATGTCACTTACGTCTCCTGCCTTGGCAGGTGAGCTCTTTACCAGCTGAGCCACTGGAGTCCTGGACCGTGGCAATAACCTCCAAGCAGCTCTCCCTCCTACTCTCGCCCCCTACAGAGTCTTGTCTTCCACCCAGCAGTCAGAGTGATCTTGTGGAAAATGGAATTCAGTCCAAATTAGAATAAAACTCAGGCTTCATGCAGGTCCTACAAGACCCTGGGTGATGAGACCTGATTCCACACCCCTCTCCCCCACATTACTATGCCTCCGCCACTCTTGTCTTTCTTGTTTCTAAACCAAAAGAGCTAGCTTTTGCACTTGTTGTCCCCTCTACTGAAGTCATTTCTGTTTCATGTTTTCATATAATGCTGCCTCCAAAAATATAACTGTGTCACTAGTTTCTCGACATGGCAGCTAGAACGATCTTCTAAAAATAGAGGTCAGATCACATTGCTACACTTCTCCAAACCAACCCCCACTCCCAGTGACTTAACATTATTCTTCAAATAAAATCTAAACTTACCATGCCTGAAAGGACTTGTATGATCTAGCCTCTGCCTGCCTTCCCAACTTAACACTGCCACCCACCCTGCCTAAAGCCTAACCACTGAACCTCAGATATTTTAACCAACTCACAAAGCTTTTTCTGCGAGGCCCTTTGGGCTTGTTTTTCTCCTCATCACCATCATCACTACAATACATGATATTCAGAGTATTCCAGTTTAAATGTCTCTTCTTTACAGAAATCTCCCCTGACCACGTTAATTGCAATCAAAACCGGGTGCTCATTTCTGTTGAAATCTCTTATAAAGTGTAATGACTGTCTGATTTGCTTATTATGCGTCTCTCCCACTTGATTGTAAGTTCCAGGATGGCAGAGAACATGTCACTCATTGTACAGAGCATAGTGCATAGTCTTCACTAGTTGTTAAATGAATGAAAGGTTAAGAAACTAAAAGCAACTCCCTTTTATATATGAAAAGATGGACAAGTTCAAATGAAGTTTAGGTGAATTCAGCAAACTATTTCACTCTAAAGTTGTTTTTATTTTTCCCTATGCAGGTAATACTTTCTCTTTTAAAAAAACAAAACACAAAATATAAATTCCCCTTGACCATTGCCCCCAATCTCAGGCCTCTCCTAAAGATAACCATTGCTTCATTCAGTAGGTAACCTTTCAGGCTTTTAATTATTGTATATATATACCAATAGAAAATACAAAATCAATCTATCTTTTATTTTTCACATTAATGAAGTTATTCTGCAACTTGCTTTTGTCACTTAACAGTAGGAACTGGAGTTATCTCCATGTTAATAAATTCATATTTAGATTGTGTCAATTTTTAACTACTGCATAATATTTCATAGTGCAAGCACACTCATAACTTATTCAACCACTCCTCTATTAATGAACAATTAGGTTGTTTTCAACTTTGTTTTTTTTATAGACAATACTCCAATGAACATAATTAATGCTGATACCTAAGGAAGCTAATGACATTGACCTTGCATCACTATTGATGTTGCTCTTACATCTGACCACTTTGTCAAACTCCTATTTTATTTTAATAATTTGTTCTTGAATTTTCAGGATAAATGACCATTTTCTCTACAAAGTTTTGTCTTTTATACTAATTGTACCTCTTCATTCTTTCCAGTGGTCTTCTACTACTCTCTAGGGTTCCAGCAGTGATAAAATGTACCTCTTTGACTTGTTCTTGACTTTCCTACAAAAATGTTCCCACTGTTCCACCAGTAAGTGTGTTGTTTGTGAGAAGTTTCTGGGAGACACTCTTTATCAAGTTTCAAGACTTTAGTAAGGCTTTTGAATCTTGTTATCCTTACTGGCAAGCTATAATATAAATACATATGTATAGGCATATATTTACGGGAACAATAGGTAAAAGGGACAGTTTTGTTTTTCTTTCTTTTTTTTTTTAGATATCATTGTATTGGTGCCTTTTTATTGACTGCACCACACAGGTTGAGGGGTCTTAGTTCCCCAACCAGGAATCCCACCAGTGCCTTCAGCAGTGAAAGTGCCAAGCCCTAACCACTGGACTGCCAGGGAATTAAGGGTTGAAAACATTTTTGTTGCTTATACATATGACTTCAAGTTGAGTGTCAAATTGTAAGACACAAGTGAAATTTAAAAATATCTTGACAAATTAGAAAAAGTGTCTATTAAAACAAGATGAAGTGCCACAGAAAATAATAAAGAATAATAAATATAGAGACAGATGTAAAATAGAAAAATCTTAAGACAGGTTTATAACCAAAATATTTGACAGCTACATTGTGCATGCGTGCTAAGTCACTTCAGTCGTGTCCGACTCTGTGACCCTATGGACCATAGCCCACCAGGCTCCTCTGTCCATGGGATTCTCCAGGCAAGAATACTGAAGTGGGTTGCCATGCCCTCCTCCAGAGGATCTTCCTGACCCAGGGACTGAACCTCCATCTCTTGCAACTCTTGCAGTGGCAGGTGGGTTCTTTACCACAAGTGCCACCTGGGAAGCCCAGTCACATTGTACCACAAGTTAAATAAAACTAGCATGATCATGAGATGTACCAGCAAGTATATAATATGTTAGGCCTGGAAAATACCATGGTTATGCTTGGAATTCACAAAACTCTGAAAATATCATAAGCCTTACTATAACCTGGCTTACAATAACAGGATTTAGTACCTCTCTCTCATATTCTCACATAAATTCCCAAGTGTCTGTCTCTCTTTTTCTCTCCCCGCCCCCACCTCCCACCATATAGACACAAACATACACAACTGCATAAGTTTATGTTTTTATAAGTGAGTTAAAGATACAGTACCTCTGAATGCTGGTTTCCAGAAAAAAAAAATGAGTAAATTCACTATGAGCTATTTAAAGGACATTTTATCTCCCCTTTCTCCATTTTAAAATCTAGGAATATATTTTTTAGTCAAGGAATATTTTGTAAGTCTAAATATGTGCTTTTTGTTTATTGATATATTCTCTGCTTAACTCCTGTCCTCTTTCTCCAAACTAGATGGAGAAATGCCTGAATAGCATTGCATACAATAGAACAGTTCCTCTTAAGTAAGCTCTCCATTTTCAGCAATCCTTGGTTCCTAAGTCCTCTTACCCTAGCTAGTTCTCTTCCATCACTCAAGCTTACCTTCCCTAGACAGCAAGGACTTTATGTAAAGAAATTATATCCATTTCCATCTAAACTCACAAGTCTTATGTCCTACTCATTTAGGTAATTACTAGATATGCCAGAGCTACTTTAATAAAGTATCCCAGGGAGAACTTTACTAGTTGTCTCTAGAAACATGATTTAAACAAACAAACCTGATTTCTGATGATAATATCAGGACCTTTGACAGAACTATGGAACAGGAAATTGGAGGAAATCATATTTCAGAGCATCCCTTATCACATCATACAAGGAGCAATGTACTCTACCTAACATTTTAGATTTTTATACATATCTCATATTTGTATCTAAATTTTAATAATATATATTATTATGTGATTTTCTAACGACTTTACCTGCAGTGATACATAGTGATACTATACGGTTAAATAAATTGGTCTCTGGCAGTGATCAGTAAGTACATTGGCATCTCCTTAGTGGAAAGTACAAATAGAGGGAAATGAAAATGTGCTTAATAATTCACTTGCTCTCAATTTTTAAAAAATGATTGTCTCCATATCATTATCCCTAGGATCTGGAGCTCTTTTCGTTCAGTATTGTACCTAATTCCTATTAAAAACTGGTTTTCCTTGCTCTTTATGAGGGTAGTTGTTAACAGTAAATATTCTATTAGCTATGTGCTGCACATAGTGTAATTAATCATTTCAAAAATCCATAAGGTACAAAGTGTCAGTATTCATATTTCATATCTATGGAAACTGAGACACAGAAAGGTTGGTTAACTTTCCCCTCATAGTCATAACAGCTAGTAGATTACAAAACTAAGGTTTGCGGTCCTAACATCAGAACCTGTGCTTTTAAACAGTACACAATAATACCCTTCTGGTGAGCATACACAACATAAGGTGCCATACAAAATAGTACCAAAACACAATCATTGACCTCAAGAGGAAAATGTAGTAGGGAAAACTGATATCTACACAACTAGTAAAAGGCAGAATATAAAAAGCACTATTCAGAGAAGTGTTGAGATTGTTGGAGCTGAAGAGGTTAAGAAATTATGAGGTCATAGTGTTGGAAAGGTCATCAATGTGGGTGGATGTTAAAGTTATAGAAGATGATAGCAAAGAACTCAAAGATCAGGAGTGGGAATATATAAGGAAGAGCTACCTGAGGAGGCAATTAGGAAGTGAACTATTTCTGTTAAGATTTCAGAAGTTGAGCAGATCAGGATGATAATAATGTCCAGAGTCTAGTCATGACAGTGGAGTGACTACAGTGGAATAGAGACAAATGTCCCTGAGGTTGAATCACAAGGAGGCCAGACTGTTGGATGATGGAAGAACTTAGGGTGGAGAGAATGACTGTGATTCAAATGCCAAAGTCTTCAAGTTCGTGGGGGAAGGACTAGGAAGTTGGTCCATGACCAAATAGGGAGAGAAGGACTTAGAGGTGGTAAAACCAAGTGCCATGAGTCTCTTGACTGCCATGAGTTTCCAAGAAATGGGTTTTACTCATGATGGTGGGGGGAAAGTGGTCTAGAAACAACCATGTGGGAGTGAGGAGACCCCCTATATCTCTGAAATATGTGGGATACAGAAGGATGAGCTGTCTCTATTAAAAGTAACTGAAAGAAAAGTGGTGTCCTCTGGGATAAGATGGGTCAGGGACCACAAAGAAATATCATAAGTTTTAGTATAACCCTCAGTGAAGAGGAAATGAGGGAATTTTACCAGTTAACATGTGTCATGGAACCAGAGACCTGGAAGACTCAATGGAAACTTTGGGGCAAAGAGCAGTGGAAGAAGAAAGTAACGAACAGAGCATAGAGGGGCACAGAATGAAGATTAAACAAATTAGCTTCCATTTGGGACAATAACTAAGGATGATATGAATGTGAGACCAGGAAGCATTAGTGTGAAGGTAAAGATGTCTCAGACAAATAGAGGACTTGGTTTACCAGTGTAAAAGGCTGGCAGTGTATATAAAACTTAAGAGAATTAATCACAAGAGAGCAGGAACTCTTGAAAAAGTTGAGAAGGGCAGAGCTGAATACAGTAAAGATGAAAATATGAAAGAATTGAGATCAGTAGGGTCCCAGAGCTGTGGCTATAGATTACAAGAGTGAAAGAGGGGAATGTTAATGTTTGGGCAGGGAGGGAGAGTACACTGACAGTCATAGATGCTGAATGACCTGAAAGTAAAACTAACCAGCCTTCAGTTTCCAAATGGAACTTCTTTAAAGTCTTAAACCAGATGTAAGTTGGGACTTGCGTCCAGTGTTACATAGATATCTAGAGGATGTTTCATAAAAATATGAAATCCTTATAAAGAGTGAGCTCATGACAAAAATTATTTGGGTCCATTTAATAAATTAAATCTTCTGGGAAATGATCTGTTTGTTATGACTAATGCTTTTAGTAAAAACTGGTAGAAACCTAGTCAAGGCCTTAGGATGTCAAAACTGCAATGATTAAATGCCTGGTTGCCCTGCATTCTAGAATTGAATTAAATCCAACCTACATTTACTTGTATGTATTTTTAGCTTATTTTTTTTTTTTAGCTTTTAAATGGAAATATAAATTGAGTTCTTTTCCTCAGAGCAGTCAATTCAGTGATGGAGGCTGAGTAGAAGGAGTGGAGAATCAGTCAAATAGGATGTCTGACATTATTTTAGCTCTAAAAAAATACTTTCATGGACCGAATAACCATTTATCAAATTAATTTTCCCACTGATTATTTTTATTAGCCTCTTATAGGATATAACTGCATCTAAATGCTCAGTAACTTGTGTATGGTAAAGATCAGTTGCAATTGGAGGCCACAGTGGTTAATTCTTAGAAATGTATTACTATTTCAACCATACAGGCAAATGTTCTTAGAAAATTAGTCTTGTTAAAAAGCCAGGATATGCAGAAAGGCCGTATTTACCAGAGGGCTTTGTGGAGAATTCTTGGAACAGAACTCAGATAGAGAGAGGGGTTAGTTGCATTTTGGCTGAAGGAAGATGTATGGTTTCTCTGACCATTTCACAAAGAACACATCCTTTCTCCTCAGAAAACTGCAGCTCTTTGTCTGAACAAGAGAAGGAAGCTTAAAGAAGGCCTAAAGAGAAATGCTAGGGCCCTAACCTGATGCATATTATACATGACACCTCCCCCATCACTCCTGGGATACAAGAGGTGAGGTTAAACACTAGGGCATAAAACCCTTGGGTGCCACTCGTCCTTGTTTACACATCCATAACCTGGGCCTAGGGATAGCTCTGCCGTGACTAAGATGTAAGCTCCTAGGGAGAGCAAGTTCTGGCTGACAATTGGGTTTTCTAACATGGGAATAGAAAGAGACATAAAATGTGGGGTCTTTTTTTTTTTTTCATCTAAAAAGCAAGGATTTACTTATTCATTTAACAAATACGTGCAAGGACCAACTATCGGTCCTATCTTCCCAAATTTTACATTTCATAGCTTGCTCGCTCTCAGCCTTCAAAAATGTAACAAGGGCTCTATGAGAAGCAGTGGCACATCATAGTGATTTAGGGCATGGGCTTGGTAGGGAGACAGATCTGGATTTGAATATAAGATCTACTGTTTGTTTTCTAGCTGTGTGATCTTGAACAGGTTATTTAACTTCTCTGAATTCCAGTCTTCTCATCTTAGTTATCTCATCTGTAAAGTGGGTATACTGCAGTACTACCCTATAGCATGGTTGTGAGGATCAAAGGAGATAACACATGTAAAGAAAGCACTTAGCATGGTGCCTATTCTATCACAGACACTCACAAAATTGTAATAGTAGGATGATGATGATGAAGTAATTCCACTTCTTGATTTATTCCCTCTCTTTTCCTATCCAATTCTTTCTCACTTTAAACTCTTGGCCAAAATTTATGTCCTAATGAAGACTTTCTTGACTAACACCTTACCCTGATCATTCCTTTGGTGTGGTGGTTTAGTCACTAAGCCATGTCCGACTCTTGTGACCCCATCGACTGTAGCCCCACCAGGCTCCTCTGTCCTTCGGATTTTCAAGGCAAGAACACTGGAGTAGGTTGCCATTCCTTTCTCCACGGGATCTTCCCAACCCAGGGGTTGAACCCATGTCTCCTACATTGGCAGGCAGACTCTTTATCACTGATCCACTAGGGAAGCCCAACAGATACCATCAGTTCAGTTCAGTTCAGTCACTCAGTCATGTCCGACTCTTTGCAACCCCATGAACTGCAGCACGCCAGGCCTCCCTGTCCATCACAACTCCCAGAGTCCACCCAAACCCATGTCCATCGAGTCGGTGATGCCATCTAACCATCTTATCCTCTGTCGTCCCCTTCTCCTCCTGCCCTCAATCTTTCTCAGCATCAGGGTCTTTTCCAATGAGTCAGCTCTTCACATCAGGTGGCCAAAGTATTGGAGTTTCAGCTTCAACATCAGTCCTTCCAAAGAACACCCAGGACTGATCTCCTTTAGGATGGACTGGTTGGATCTCCTTGCAGTCCAAGGGACTCTCAAGAGTCTTCTCCAACACCACAGTTCAAAAGCATCAATCAATTCTTCAGCACTCAGCTTTCTTTATAGTCCAACTCTCACATCCATACATGACCACTGGAAAAACCATAGCCTTGACTAGACGGACTTTTGTTGACAAAGTAATGTCTCTGCTTTTTGATATGCTCTCTAGGTTGGTCATAACTTTCCTTCCAAGGAGTAAGCGTCTTTCAGTTTCATGGCTGCAGTCATCATCCGCAGTGATTTTGGAGCCCAGAAAAATAAAGTCAGCCACTGTTTCCACTGTTTCCCCATCTATTTGCCATGAAGTGATGGGACCAGATGCCATGATCTTCGTTTTCTGAATGTTGAGCTTTAAGCCAACTTTTTCATTCTCCTCTTTCACTTTCATCAAGAGGCTTATTTCCTCTTCACTTTCTGCCATAAGGGTGGTGTCATCTGCATATCTGAGGTTATTTATATTTCTCCTGGCAATCTTGGTTCCAGCTTGTGCTTCCTCCAGCCCAGCATTTCTCATGAAGTACTCTGATATAAGTTAAATAAGCAGGGTGACAATATATAGCCTTGACGTACTCCTTTTCCTATTTGGATACCATAGCAAGGATTAATTCACTGATAGTGACTTGGGTGCAAAATAGCAGATGGGATGAGCTGTGACCTAGAAGCAGTACTAGACAGTTGGAGATCCAGGAACCTTGTTTCTTTCATGTCAATATACATAGCACTTAGCACAGTAACAGACTAACACTAAGCCCTCACTGATGATTGATGAATGAGGCTAAAAAGAGAAGTGTATACTCTCCCAAACAAATATTACCTACTTCACAACTCTATCTATAGTAATACCAGAAGTATTGGGGTTCCTCAACTTAGTAATAGCCTTGCTGGCTATTAACATGTTCTTTTTATCTCCATCGTCTCTCCCTGAAGCTATTTGGTGTCTCACCTTCAGCTGGCAGTCAGGACATGACTTTTGTTAGGCTGCTTCTATATAAAGCCCTGGCAATAGGAACTGCCTAGATTACCACCAGTGATTCACACACCTACACAGAGGGCTTACACCCACACAGGGTCATGGGGTGGAGGATCCAAATTCCAGTTCAGGTCTTGTTTCACTGCACAATATCATGGAATTAAAATGACTCTTTCACTTCTTTATATAAACTATTGTAGATGTAGTGATCTGTACACATTGTGTGAATTTGGGTACCGTGTAAGAAAAACCTCATTAATTCTCACCACTGTTTAAGTTAAAAGTGTGGGGTTGGCACTTAGAAGAGTGGGGAGATTATTAACTGCTTCAAAGAATAGAAAACTGTTTTTATGCGGTACATAAAAGCAACTGTTTTCCTGCAAACAATCTTTGCCTGTTCATTAAACGATCCCCAGTAGTGCTTCTCTTTGACATGATTTTAGTACCAATTCATTTGTGTTATTGTATTACTTGAAAATAATAAAGCTGCATTTCGTATGTTGTTAAAATTTTAATAGGAAGGCTCGTGTGACAGGAAATCACTGAACTCTGGAAGGGCATTTGAAAGAATATTTTTTTCAGGCATATAACAGTAATGTAATCAAAGCTAATGAAATATAGAAATCTGCTTCAAAGAACAGTGAAAATGATTTTAATGAATAGTCTAATTGCTTTTATGTAAATGAATGCTTCCTAAGGCACTAGAAAAATTGGTTTTCTTGTACAAGGTAACTATTCTCAGTGCAGAACTTATCTACATCATAAATTTCCTTTCACCACAGAATGAGCCCTAGCCCTTCTCCAAAATAATGAAATATTATTCTATAATTCCAATTATAGCACTTGCCAACTTCAAGCAAGTCTGATTTAGTAAAGTTTTTCTCTCTCTGCAAAATCATTTCATAATGAAAGTAGAGCTCTATTTTCTTTATTCTATATACTTGGACTGTATTTCTGGCAATGAAAAAAGTTAAATCTAAAAGAATATCCACATTGTTCATTTGTGAAAATTGTTTTAACTCTTGGATATCCTATTAATACTTCTCTGAAAAAAAATCAATGTCCACAGCCCATTAATCCCCACTCTGTGAATACTTAAAATGTTAGTAAAGTGGTAAATAAAAGATGCATCTCTTTCAAGCACTAATACTTCACATACCTGGTCCCTTAAGCTGCCATTTAATGGACCTATGCTCTTAACCTGTAATTACATTTTAAAAACATGCAGTTGTGGTGTTCAGTGGGTTTTTTCTGACATTTATCTGGGACATTTTTATGCTGTAACTTCTTATGGGAATATTTCCATTCCCTTACAATAAGATCTTGGAGACAGTATATACTGGGTTGGCCAAAAAGTTAGTTCAGGTTTTTCCATAAGATAGGATGGAAAAACCCAAACGAACTTTTTGGCCAATCCATATTTTTAAAATACCTTCTCAAATTATGTACCTATTGCACGTGAGAGAAAGAAAATTTTTGCTCAGAGCAAGAGGGTAATTCAAGACTTCTTTGCATTCAACAAACAAAAGGGCAAAAAAAAAAAAAAACACACACACAAAACCCCTATTGTCTTAAATGTACCTGCAGATAAATTTAATTACTGCATAGATTGTAGTATTCTGATTTCTGAAAGGTTACACAGTAAAGCACCATGTTCTACTGAAATATGAAAAAACAGGTAATCTAAATTCCTTTAGTATGTTTGTTTTCCTGTCCTGTAGTTAGTTTCACCCTTGTCTTTGACATACCTCTAACATTCATAACAAAAGGAAAGCAGCAAAGACTAATATACACCACAAGGCAGAATTCTATAATGCTCCAATAATTTTCTTTGCAGTTATTATTTATTTTGTTAATAGTAGAAGCAATTGTATGCTTCAGAAAACTCAGAGTACAATGATTTCATTGAGGGCATGGACTTAAATGAGTCTGGAAGAATTTTCAGTTTGATAAAAATGATAACCTTTTTGACTCCTTTTTGACTCCTAGGGCTCCAAGAGCTGATCTTGGTGCCTTAGCGAGAAATTCATTAAAAAAAAAAAAATAGCCAGTTATATTCTGGCCAGTTCTATTTTTTTGAGTGCCAGTTGGCACTGGGTAGAGGAGAAGCAATAGTCTCTGGATTTTGTCTATGATTTGCTTCTTCTGAAGCTATAAGCAGGAACATGTGGTCAACTAAAATGTGGCAATTATAGTTTATACAAATGAACTGTGTACACCCCCATTTGACTGTAAAGAATTTGTGGGAAAGATACTTGCTGGATATTTGTTACTATAACACAGAGGATATTAAAAAATATTTTGATCCAACAAAAATATGAAAATAATTTTCACTTAAAGAAAAAACACTGAACCTAAATCTCCATTCTTCTCTAAAATTAAAACACCCTCTTAATTTATAGGAAGGAACACCTACTGATTCATAGGATTTGGTCTCAGATAAAACCCTGGGGATGGGGGGAGGGGATAGGTAGAAATGCATCTTTGCAAACCCTGCACAAATCTTGAATTAAAATTCATCTCTTCACGGATATTCTCTTGTAGCAGAATGATTTGGTTGTAATAATGTAATAATTACACAAAATATAATAATAGTAGAATTGTTTCATTGGTTTACATATTTTTGGAGCAATTTCCTGACAACGAGATGCTCTTGCTTCATAAAACACGAGGGAATTTCCAAACGCATGATGAAGTCTTTGTTTCTTTGGGTCGAGATAACGTTTAAATCTTCCTTTTGAAACCAGCTAAGTGAGCCAGACTTATTCATGCCAGAAAGACTCATGAATCTGTACTTAGGGTTTATTCATTGCATGTGATCATTGTGGGGAATTCCTTTTCTCAACCCGCTGTACAACCAGATGATACAGCATTTTTCAATTCCAATCTTATAAAAGAAAGGCCCAGCAGAGGGCATGTTGAGCATTTTTATGGCTAATCCAAACACCTTGGTACTTGCCTCAAGGATATTTAAGCAATAACATGCTATATTTGCATCTGAAGTAAAATTTCCAATGTCTTCTGATGTCATATGGTAACTCTTTCAATTAAGAGAACACCAAGATACTCAGTTAAGTTCAGCCAAATAGATTTAAATAAAACAAAAATCAATCTAATTGATTACTTTAAAACCAACTACCTTGAAGATGTGAATAAATTCCCAGAATGAATAAGACCAGTGAGTTCATAGATCCTCTTTAGTGGTTACATGCTCATGGGAGTAAGGCGATAGACAGAATATAAATATGCTAAGTTATGCCATTAATTTAATTATCTGCATGCAACTAGTCCACTGGCAGTGTTTAAATCTCAGGCTAATTTTCTTTGATCACTCAAGCTACTTCAGAGTCACCTCTTATGGGTCTGAAGGGAATGCCTGCATAAAACATAAGATTAAAATGTGCTGAAAAATGCATTTCAAAGCCAACTCCAAGTGTCTTTGATAATCTGCTCTTTTGTATTATCTGTATCACTGCTTCCCATATACTTGTATCTATAACTGAGATCTGACTCAACTCTTAGGGGACTAATAAACAGTGACCCTAAGAAATCTAAACCTTCAGTATAATAATTCTGGTGAGCACCTAGTTTAGGTGGAAAATGAAATTCAATTAAAAAATTTTAAAGTTGATTTCAATATTTGAAGGAGAAAGCCAGCCAGACAAGAATATTATTTGCATTTTAAGAATATAATTCTAATAAGAGAAAGATCATCAGAGCGTTGGTAAATGACCACTACTTTAAGCATGAGTGCCCCATTTCTAAATACTTGACAAACTGCAATGAATGAGAAAATTGCAAGACACCAGTTCTCTTACATTTTTCTCCATCTCTTTTTCTGCCCTCACATCTAAAACGTTACTCAACTCAGCTATTTATCTTCCCATCACAGGAGTTAAAAATCTTGCTTCCCCTCTCTGTTTTAATAACCCTTTGCCACAGTTAGTATCATATATGTTTACATGACACCAAAATAAATAAAAAATACTAGTTGAACAAGGCAACTGAATGTTCTACTTTTAGCCAGTTGTTTTGCTATTATGTAGGTAAGCCTGACTCTTGAATATCTCCTGAAATTATTCATCTGTATCTCTGTTGTCTTCCAAAATAATGCACTTGAAACAATTCTTCCTATTTGCAAGTGCCAGCCTTGTTTTCTTCTGCCATTATATATAATAATTTAAATGGTAAACATTCAGTGTCTAGAGCCTACCTAGTTCACAGGCATCTCAGTCCCTTGGTTAAGACCAATACAAAAATAAGACATTTGTGAATAAAATAGAATCGATCTAAAGGAGGAATTCTTAGGCTGCAGTCCTTGGAGATGCACAGATAGGTCATACAAAGTCTCTATGCAGCTGAAGTATTCTTTTTTTTTTTTTTTTTGCCATGTGGCATGTGGGATCTTGGTTTCCTGACCAGGAATCAAACCTGCACCTTGTGCACTGAAAGGGTGGAATCTTAACCATTGAACCACCAGGGAAGTACCAAGGTAAAGTATTCTTGAAGTTACCAGTACCTGGAGTCAATTTTTTAAAAAATCATTCTAAATGTCAAGAGAAATGCAGTCCAATAGAACATTCTGCAATGATACAAACTTCTATCTCCATGCAGTCCAATATATACAGCCACAGCCTTTTGTGGCAGTTGAGCAATTGAAATGTGGCTAATGTGCTTGAAGAACTGAATTTTTACTTTTATTAACTTTAAATGGGCACAGGAAGTTGTTGACTACTGTATTGAACAGTTCAGCACTAGATGAACATTAACACGGGGTCACTGGGATAAACTTCATGAGGTCCATGAAGTCCTTGAAACTGTGCACATATTTGTGTGTGTTCGTTTACTCTGTACATAAGTTTCATCAATGGACATGAGTTTGAGCAAACTCCAGGAGATAGTGAAGGGCACGGAAGCCCGGCATGCTATATAGTCCATGGGGTTACAAAGAGTCAGACACGACTGAGCAACTGAACAACAAAGTTTCATCAAAGTTTCAGAAGGAACTCTGGCCCCCCAAAAAGTTAAGAATCATAGCAAAAACAGAAGTAGTGCCCCTGTTTGGGTTGTATGCCTCCTAACAACATAGAACTAGAAACTTGGTGAATTTTATTGTTTTTTCAAAAATGTAATGTCTTAAGAAAGCATCTGAATTCCTCGGCAAAAAAAAACAAAAACAAAAACGTGGGGGGAGATAATTTCCTAGAGTTAAATTCAAGTAATATATTATACATTTCTACAACCAACACACATTTCTCTTTTCAAAAAACTTATTTTGAGATAATTGTAGATTTATGTGCAGTTGTATGAAATAGAGATCCCATATACCATTCACCTAGTTTCCCTGAATGTTATCACCTTATGTAACTATAGAACAATATTACAACCAGGAAATTGACAGTAATGCAATCCACAGAGCTTATTTAGATTTTACTAGTTTTACATGCACTGATTGCATGTTCTGGGACTTCCCTGGTGGCTCAGATGGTAAAGCATCTGCCTACAATGTGGGAGACCTGGGTTCAATCCATGGGTTGGGTAGATACCCTGGAGGAGGAAATGGCAACCCACTCCAGAATTCTTGGCTGGAAAATCCCATGGACGGAGGAATCTGGTAGGCTACAGTTCATGGGGTTGCAAAGAGTCAGACATGACTGAGCGACTTCATTTACTTTCTATTACATGTTCTATGCAGTTTTATCACATGTGTAGGTTCATGTGATCACCACCACAGTCAAGGTTCAGAACAATTCCATCCCTACATTGTTCCCTCACGTGGCCCTTTTATAGTGACACACACCTCCACCTCATACTCTTTCCTTGACTCTGCTGCTGCTGCTAAGTCGCTTCAGTCATGTCTGACTCTGTGCAACCCCATAGACGGCAGCCCACCAGGCTCCGCCATCCCTGGGATTCTCCAGGCAAGAACACTGGAGTGGGTTGCCATTTCCTTCTCCAATGCATGAAAGTGAAAAGTGAAAGTGAAGTCGCTCAGTCGTGTCCAACTCTTCGTGACCCCATGGACTGCAGCCCACCAGGCTCCTCCATCCATGGGATTTTCCAGACAAAAGTACTGGAGTTCCTTGACTCTCAGTTCAGTTCAGTCGCTCAGTCATGTCTGACTCTTTGTGACCCCATGAATCGCAGCATGCCAGGCCTCCCTGTCCATCACCATCTCCCGGAGTTCACTCAGACTCACGTCCATCGAGTCCGTGATGCCATCCAGCCATCTCATCCTCGGTCGTCCCCTTCTCCTCCTGCCCCCAATCTCTCCCAGCATCAAAGTCTTTTCCAATGAGTCAACTCTTCGCATGAGGTGGCCAAAGTACTGGAGCTTCAGCTTTAGCATCATTCCTTCCAAAGTAATCCTAGGGCTGATCTCCTTCAGAATGGACTGGTTGGATCTCCTCACAGTCCAAGGGACTCTCAAGAGTCTTCTCCAACACCACAGTTCAAAAACATCAATTCTTCGGTGCTCAGCCTTCTTCACAGTCCAACTCTCACATCCATACATGACCACAGGAAAAACCATAGCCTTGACTAGATGGACCTTAGTCAGCAAAGTAATGTCTCTGCTTTTGAATATGCTATCTAGGCAACCATTAATCTGTTCTTCATTACTACAGTTCTTAATCTCAAAAATGTTATATAAATGAGGTCATACTGTCTGTAATTTTTGCAGATTGGCTTTTTTCACTCAGTGTAATTCTCTGGAGATCCGTTCAGAATGTTGCATATATTCATAGTTCATTCTTTGTTATTGCTCAGTAGTATTCCATGGTATGGATGTATCACAATTGGTTAACTATTCACCTGTCAAAGAACATTTGGTTTCTTTCCAGTGTGGGGCAACTATGAATGAAGCTGCTATAAATGTTCATATGCATATATTTTAGTGAACATAATTCTTCATTTATTTAAGATAGAGGCCCAAGACTAGTATTGCTGAGTTATATGGTAGTTATACATTTAATTTTATAAGAAACTCCAAGACTCTTCCAAATTTGCTATACCATTTTACATTCTCACTGACTGTGTGTGATGCAGTTTCTCCACGTTCTCACCATCATTTGGTGTGGTCATTTTTTTAAGCCATTCTGATAGGTATGCAGTGATATCACATTGTGGTTTTAACAAACATTCCCCTAATGGCTAATAATGTTGAACATCTTTTCATGTGCTTATTTACCATCTACATATCCTCTTTGGTGAAATGTGAGTTCTTGTCCCGGGGGGGAAAAAGCATCCCAAATAAGAATGGGTTCTTTTTACATAGGAACTTGAATAATACCAGTGGATAATATAGTTTTATAAAAGAAAGAAATGCTGTTCAATCAGGAATTTTTACTGGCTATCTGCTAAGATAGAAGCCTTAACATTAATTGATACTTACAGTGGCTCAACAGTAAAGAATCCTCCTACCAATGTAGGAGACATGGGTTCAATCCGTGGATCAGGAAGATTCTCTGGAGAAGGAAATGGCAACCTGCTCCAGTATTCTTGCCAGGAAAATCCCATGGACAGAGGAGCCTTGTGGGCTATGATCCACGGGGTTGCAAAGAGTCAGACATGACTGAAGTGACTAAACTACCACCACCACCACCATCCTGGTGAAGATGTTTCCGTGGAGAAGTAGAAAAATAGAATCCAGGAACAATACTTGGCTTTTTGATACCTTGACCTAGAGAGAATTGAGAGAATACAAATGAATGGAGAGATAAGAGAGCTTTTGGTTAAGTATTAGATTAGGTCATTTCCTGAACATGTTTTCTAGCAAGTACCAGTACCACAAATATTTTATATCTTTGGTATGCTTTTGATATATTTAGATGTCATTTGTGGCCTTGCTTCTTGGGTCACAGTTGTATATACTCACCCAGATAGAGAGCTGTTTACTTCAGCTCAGGCAGGGCAGATTAGGTCATTTCATGAACATGTTTTCTAGCAAGTACCAGTACCACAAATATTTTATATCTTTGGTATGCTTTTGATATATTTAGATATCATTTGTGGCCTTGTTTCTTGGGTCACAGTTGTATATACTCATCCAGATAGAGAGCCATCTACTT
Source organism: Oryx dammah (assembly GCF_014754425.2). Classification (NCBI taxonomy): domain Eukaryota; kingdom Metazoa; phylum Chordata; class Mammalia; order Artiodactyla; family Bovidae; genus Oryx; species Oryx dammah. The sequence continues at coordinate 12,873,660 of NW_024070207.1, forward strand.
CAACTCAGGCAGGGCAGCAGAATTACCTGCAGGCAGAACTATTATTCTCCTCTAAGAAGAGCTTGAATCAAATACCTGCAATGATGATTCGGGCATGCGTGCTAAGTCACTTCATTCCTGTCCGACTCTTTTTGACCCCATGGACTGTAGCCAGCCAGGCTCCTCTGTCCATGGGATTTCCCAGGCAAGAATACTGGAGAGGGATGCCATGCCCTCCTCCAGGGGATCTTCCCAACTCAGGGATCGAACCCAGTACTCTTACGTCTCCTGCACTGGCAGGCGTGTTCTTTACCACCACCGCCAAATAAATCAAGACCAAATTCCTAAATACATTATTCAAAATCAATAAAGTCCTAACCTACCTTTTCTGTCCTGCCTCCCAATACTCCTCCTCTTATGCTTAAACAAACTGAAATAATGTTCCCTCAATCCCCCTGCTCTTTCCTGACTCTGAGCTTCTGTTTCTGCTATATCCTTTACTAAAATATCTTCTCTCACCTATAAAAATCCCACCTACCCACCCCTCAAGGCCCTGCTCAGACAGATGCTACTTTCTCCATGAAATCTTCCCCAAATCATTAAGCCAAAAGCAAACATTCCCCCATCTGCATTCACATAGGACTTTGTACCCCCTTCCAGCATCCATCTCTCTAACCACTCTTTCGTTTACGTATCTTGCCATTGCAATAACATAGATGAGTCTCAAACGCATTTTACTAAGAAATCAGATGCAAAAAAAACAACATACTTAGTGATTCCATTTACATGACATTCTAGAAAAGGAAAAAAAAACATAGGGACAGAAAACAGATGAAGGGGTGCCAGGTGTAAAGGATGGGTGCAGGGGGAGACTTGACTATAAAGGCATAGTATGCGGAATTTGAGGGAGTGATGAAACTTCTATATTTTGATTGTGGTAGTGGCTACATGACTGTATATTTGCTAAAATTTATGGAATTGTATACTAAAAAAAGAGGAGTTTATTGTGTGTAAATTATACCTTAACAAACACAGTAGGAAAAAATTAATACCAGCTAGTCAGCAAACTGAAGAGGTTGCCCTACAGTTCTTGTCATCCGCTTGCATGTGTGTGCTTAGTCATGTCCAACTCTTTGGGACCCCATGGGCTACATGTAGCCTGCTAGGCTCCTCTGTCCATGGAGTTTTCCAGGCAAGAATACTGATTGGGCTGCCATTTCCTCCTTCAGGGAATCTTCCTGACCCATGGATCAAACCCATGTGTCCTGCATTGGCAGGCAGGTTCTTTACCACTGAGCCACCTGGGAAATCCTGCCATCCATTTACTGTTTTTCAAATATATTCTAATATGCCAGGCTAAAAGCTGGCGCTACAAAGAAGAAACATACATGATCCTTTCTCCCAAGGAACTCAGTCTCTGATGGAGAAGATATGTAAATAAATAAATGCACCATAGCATGGAAGATACTATATATGATACAGTGGAGGTATAAAGGAGACAGTGGTCAGATGGACCTAGATTGTTGAGGTCCTAGCCCTCGAAGCTTAGAAATTTCTACTCTATTCAATACACAATGAGAAGTAACATAATCATAGCTATGTTTTAGAAAGTACAGTATGGCAGTAATATGAAGGGTGAGTTGGAGCGGGGCAGAGACTAAAAGCAGGGAGATCAATTAGAAGGCTATTTACAGTTGTCTAGAAAATTAATATCACTTTTATTCCTTATTAGTAGGCTATCGAGATTAGACTAGGGTTTCAACTAAAGTTTTTATTGCCTATAATCTAGATGCACATAGGCGAAAACAAAAAGAGGGCTCACAAAATTTTCCTTGGTATAACTGACTCCCAGTAGACTAAGATACTTAAAGGAGGGATCTGGTTGCAACTATAATAAGACTTTGTAGACATTAGAAGCTCTAAAAAATATTTATTATTCTAACGAATAAATTCAAGAATGTGTGAATTTTCTTTTAAGTCACTGAAGTTCCAAAAGAGAAAATCATAAATCCTGCATGCTCAGTGATGCTTATCACTTAACATTTTGTATGTCATTTGACAGCCCAGAGGGTCAAGGTTAGTGAAACATTTTATTTTTCTAATTTGAATACTGACTGCAGTGATCAGGTGGGATTAGTCTAGCACATTTTTTCCCTGGAAAGTCCATTCTTTGCTTGTTCACTGCTATGTAACACAACTTGCAGTGACAGGGCTAAGATTCTGTTTTTAAAAATAGGATAACAGCAGGCATTATAAATCTACACTAGAACTACCCTTGGACTTCCCAGGTGGAAAGTTAAGTGAAAGTGAAAGTTGCTCAGTCGTGTCCAACTCTTTGTGACCCCATGGACTATACAGTCCATGGAATTCTCCAGGCCAGAATCCTAGGTGGTGCTAGTGATAAAGAACCTGCCTGCTGATGCAGGAGATGCAGAAGACACCAGTTCGATCCCTGAGTCTGGAAGATTCCTTGAAGAAGGAAATGGCACCCCACTCCTGTATTCTTGCATGGAGAATCCCATGGAAAGAGAAGCCCGGCCGGCTACAGTCCATGGGGTTGCAAAGAGTCAGACACGACTGAAGCGACTTACCATGCACACACTACGCTTAAGCAATTTATTCCATCTGTCTTGGAACTCGAAAATCTCTGCTGAAAATACCGTATGTGTGGCAGAGTTGAAGGCACTGATCTGAGATAGCCTGGTTCCTGGAATGTACGTGCTGAAAAGTGTTCATCCTGTCCTGAATCCAAACAAACAGAAGGTCCTAAAACCAGCAGGATGTTGGGCCCTAAACACCTTGTAAAGCCCAAACATGCTCTCATCGGGTCTGTAAACAAACATCTCAACCATCTCCACCTCAGCAAAACTAAGATGTTTAATGAACTGGTGGGATTATTAACATAAACTTGATGAACCTCTTCAAACAAATAGGAGTTCAGGCTTTCAATGTCTACCTGCTCCCTCTCTTTTTCCCCCACCACACAAAAACCAAACATTGCTAAGCCACTTCATTGCCTCTGCTAAAAGGCTTTCTGTGGCATCAGAGCTGACAACATCCAGAATATTAAAGTCATTGGTCTCTGCATCCAAACTACTTTGCTCTAAAGAACATGAAGGATACTGATCCGATCTGCCCCCAGAGTTACACAGACACAGTTTAGAAAAGAGTGTATCCACCCTCTGCTAACTAGAAGATTGGCAGCTAGGGGAGAATTTATTTTATGGATTCCTGGATGTGCTGTGGTTCAGTGGATCTGGGCATTTTTTCCTTGTGATGGTTCTGTTAGTACTTTTCGTCATTAAAGTTCCTATACTTTATATGGCATGATTTGTGATAAAGTCAAACCAAAGTAAGTTTTGTAGTCATAAAATCCCCTTTTGTTGAAGATGTGCTTGTCTCTTGCCTGTTTCCTGCGACCAACACAGCCATGACGCTTATCTAATTCTGGTGTGACTGAACTTAATTACTGTGTGAATCATGAGTGGGAGACCAGCTAATTTCATTTGTCTCAACTGTGTGTTAGTACCTGATCATTATTGCCAGATGCTTGTTTACTCCCAGTTTTTGATTGATTTTGAGCTCTGGCCAGCAGCAGCTAATCCTAATGCATATTGTTGGCAGCTGTGAATTTTTGACTTTGCCCCTTGGAATACAAAGGCCACCTTTGCGCACACTTTAGTTTCTAAAGAGTAAACCTTGGCCTCACAGGTGATTGTGCTTATGCACTACACTATAACTATGTTTATTCTTAAATTGCTTTTCAGAAGCTTCAGTTTTACTAGGAATTACCGAATCAGGCTCCTATTGAAAAGGAATTCCATTCTTTCTGTAGGTTAAAAAAAATACTGCCCATGTACATTTTGAATAACTTAACCCCTCCCTAATTTAGTAAACTGATATTCTCCATGCCTGCCAGGCCCACTCCCTTATCCAGCAATTCTATCATTTGTCCTAGGCAGTGGCAAAATCTTAGATAATTTATTTTAGCTATACTAGCTGATCTGGTAGGCTTTAACCTGAAGGAACACTAAGTGGTTCAGAATATATCTACACAATTTCTTCATTATTATTATCCCTATTTTGTAGCTGAGAAAGAAGAAACAGAAACTTCCTCGGTGTCACATAACCAGTTCACAACAAAGTTAAAAATAACAACAGGATCTAGTCTACTGAGTAGCACAAACAGATTGGAGATAAACCTCAGATATGTGGCCATATCTGTAGGGCTGCTGCTGCTGCTAAGTCACTTCAGTCATGTCTGACTCTGTGTGACCCCAAAGACGGCAGCCCACCAGGCTCCGCCGTCCCTGGGATTCTCCAGGCAAGAACACTGGAGTGGGTTGCCATTTCCTTCTCCAATACATGAAAGTGAAAAGTGAAAGGGAAGTCGCTCAGTCATGTCTGACTCTTCATGACCCCATGGACTGCAGCCCACCAGGGTCCTCCATCCATGGGATTTGCTAGGCAAGAGTACTGGAGTGGGGTGCCATCGCCTTCTCTGATCTGTAGGGCACGATTCATTAAAAACATTTTCCCCAAGCAGTTGTTTTTCTTTCTTTTAATATACAGAAATCTCTTGTGTTCACAGATTTAATTCTTTGAAAGTCATCTTACTAGAAACCTAAAAAGAGAGAGTTAGAGAGAAAAGATTGCATGAGAACAGATTAATTTCCCAAGTATTTGGTTGAACAAAAATTTCTTTCAGGTTTTTCTGTAAGATTTTATGGAAAAACCCAACAAATTTTTTGGCCAACCCAATAACATTGTCTTGATACTGCAGGTGAGGGTAAAAATCACTCACATCCATCATTCCCTCCAAGCACCTCCCTTGCCCAACTTTCCCCTTGGAACCATTGCTGACCCCATGCCTTGGGCTTTTCTCTACTCATATCCCTTTTTAGCAATCTGGGATCCCCACAATCATCCCCCCAAACTCAAGATAGCTAATTTGATTCCCCTTCCCCATAGCAATCAATTTGTCACAATTCACTTCCAATTTTCTTCACTGTCCTTTTAAGTATGATTCCTTTCTGTACTAGTTTGCATCAGTGAACAGAAAACACCCTTTCCACACATAACATGTGTTCAAGCACTCCTCTCCACACAAGCACAGGGGCCAGCATGTACAACTCGATGTAGACATTTATAAAGTAGATGATGAAGCACTTGACTAAATGGACTTTCATTATCTCTGTTATCTAGGATTTTCAGGGCTGCTCAGCAAGAAATCAATGCACTCTGGTGAAGGGGTTCTTAGTAGGTTGAATGTGTTACTGGATCTGACTGAAAAACAACAAATCTTTCCCCCTTGTAGTAATACCCTCACTATGTATGTGGAGAAGAAGTACAGCAAAGTGAAAATGGCATAGAATTTGGAGTCAAATATAACTCCCATGTGAATTCCAACTCTGCCGCTTATTAGCTGTGTGACCTTCAGCAAGAAACTTCACTTTTCTGAGGCTCATTTTTCTCATCTGAAAATAACAGGATTTTATTACTTGTAAGAATCAAATGATATAATTAATACATGTAAAGTGTCTGGCACATAGTAAGTTCTCAATAAATACGTTTCCTTCCTACTCCTACTTTGGTAGATAGTTTATGGAATGAAAAGTTGTCCAAGAAGAGTGTAGTTTTGTTCTAAGACATGGAGTCAAATTCCAATTTGACCATTAGGTTATTCCCTAATGGGTGACCTCAGCAAGTTACTTAACCTGAGCACACATTTCTCCTCTGGTAAGATGTAGCATATAATACTTAACATATGGGTATAACGTGTCTGGCTCCTGGCAGGTTCTCAATGGTAGCTATTACTGTTACAGGCATGAGAAGACTGTTCTTAGATTCAGATATAGCACACCTACCTGTTGTCAAGCCCCTCTCTGAAATTCTGTCTTTTCTTTGAGTGCATGAAATCTTTGTTTAAAAAAATATCCGTTGTTTTCTAATGGTTGTATACCCACTTGAGCTGACTGAAGTTTACCTGCACTTGCAGGTCATGGGGCATAATCTGAAAGTATGCCATGGCACCACATTTGGGGTTTAGGGTTCTGTTTCGTTTGGCTGTTTGCTCTCTCCGCACTGCCATCTTCTTCTTGCTATCCAAAGGGCAACTGCCTCAAGTGGAAATTTGTTGCCATATATTCTCTGCACCTATATTATCGAGCTGTTTGGCTACAGCATGGATTTGATGCCAGGTCACCAGTTGTCCAAGATGGTACTCTGCCACTTATTTAATGGTAAGAAGCCAGATGTGGTGTCTCATTTCCTGGAGATATGTTAAAGGCTAAACGCTCTTGTCCATCTCTGCACCACCACAGAAACTCCGTGGGACCGGAAACTTAATCAGCTGCTGTGGTACCCTGCTGTTGCTTCTGCAGTATGCTGCTCCGTTTACCAGTTCATCATTAGATAGGCGCTGCTCAGGGTGGCTTTCAGTTCAGTGTTGCTGATATACATATTTGGCAAGGCTAGCCTTTGTGGTAGGATTTGAGGAGTTGAAAAAGACTCCTGGCCCAAATATATCTCTGTCACTGGTCACAGTGACTGAAATGCATGCAAGAAACTTTTCACATGAACTTTCCTTCTTGGGTGTAAGGCAGTGTTAGAATGCAAATACCACTCTCGAGAGGAAAGATACTGGGTCATTATTGGCTATTAATACTTAAAGTCAGAAGTACATTGAAATCCTGACTCTATTACTAGCTATATGAGTTTATGGAGTCGCTAATCCTCTCTGCAAAGAGTTGACTCATTGGAAAAGACTCTGATGCTGGAAGGGATTGGGAGGGGACGACAGAAGATGAGATGGCTGGATGGCATCACTGACTTGATGGACATGAGTTTGAGTGAACTCTGGGAGTTGGTGATGGACAGGGAGGCCCAGTGTGCTGCGATTCATGGGGTCGCAAAGAGTCAGACACGACTGAGTGACTGAAATGAACTGAACTGAATCCTCTCTGAAACAGTTTTTTTTTTTTTCTGAAAATAAGGATAATTACAGACTTCCCTGGTGGTCCAGTGGTTAAAACTCTGCTTTCCAAGGCAGGGGGTTGGGTTCCATCTCTGGTGGGGAACTAAGATCCCACATGCCAAAGGTGCAGCAAAAAAAAATTTTTAATGAAAATAAGGATAATAGTGGAGGGTTGTGAGAATTTAATGAGATAATGCATGTAAAGAGCATAGTAAATGCTCAACGAACAATAGCTCTTATTAGCCTTGGAGACAGTAGGACCCGGAAGGAATACATCTAGAACTGGTAAACTCAGTTTGAGAGCCAGGAAAAGTTGAAGTCTGGTACAGGGAAACTGCTCATAGCAAAAACCCTGGTGGAGTGCTGATAATACAGCTAGGGAAGAACATGGAAACTCTGGGGAGCTGGGGTAGGAAGAATTGGATGGGAGGAAGAGGAAAGACTGAAGCAAAATTACAGTACTCTAGGAACTTTCAGGATGCAGTGCTCTGGGAGGTAGTAAGCTCTGACACTGGGAGTGTTCAAGCAGAGGCTGGGTGCTGGCTACCTGTCAGGAATACTCTAATCTACCCCAGAGTAGACTACAAATCACCTGGATATTTTGTTTAAATGCAGATTCTGATTCAGCAGGTCTGGGTGGAACCTGAGAATCTTCACTTCTCAGGAGCTCACTGATGATACTGATACTCCCGATCAACAGATCTCACTCTTAGTAGCAAAGGCTCTGTTGCAGTTTAAAGAGAAATCATAGTGAGACAGAGGGATTTGGTTAGGGAAAGCCAGAGTTACCCAGTCAAGGCTCCATAAAACGGGAGCACTCTAATGCAGTCAGGATCTACAGTCTGGTCCTTAGCTTCAAAAGCTTTGCAATATGATTGGTAGTATAACCAGAGCCTGGGCTCCTGGGGACTGACTCATGCTTAACCAAATTCACAAGAGACCCATATACAAGTCAGAATGCCAACTGATTAATTTCTAATGAGAAGTATAATTTCCAAGAGGAACAGATACTAGTGTTTTCTGATCAGTGCATTATTGCCCTGTAGGCATATTTACATGAGGAGCTAAATGATAATAAGAAGGTTGCTTGGTGAGGGTGGACTCATAGCAAGGGGAGTTGTTCATGTCATCAGTCTATGATAGTCTGATACCTCCATCTCCACCACTGGGCTAGAATGGTCTAGTGTAAGGGTGTTAGCCTCAATACCAAGTCTGTTTTACCCTCATACAATTCGCATGATATATGTAAGCCTAGGTCTGGTAATATCATTCATTTGATCCACTTCAATATAAATTTACAATCTAAACTCATCATTATGAAAAGTTTAAAATATAGAGAAAAGTTGAAAAAATATTATAGCAAGCACCTATATACCCACCAACTAGATTCAACAATTATTATCATTTTGCCATATTTACTTTATGTTTCTGTGTGCACACATGTGCATTGAGCCTACACTGTTTAACATAGATTGCTGAACTCTTCATGCTCTGGCACAACCCACTTGACCTGCTCCACTCCTCCTGGCTCCCCCTTTGCTCCCCAGACATACCTAACTATTGAATGGGAGTTCCCGAATGTTCCCTGCTATTTATTATCTATTGCCTATGTCTGAATATCCTTATTTTCTTTTTCCTTGATTAATTCTATTTGTTTATAAAGACAGCCATGCCCATATTGCATCCTATACTCTTCTCAGTGATAACATGTATTACACTATGCTGTTATTTGCTTGCCTCTCTTCGTGGCTCACATGGTAAAGCGTCTACCCGCGATGCGGGAGACCCGGGTTCGATCCCTGGGTAGGGAAGATCCCCTGGAGGAGGAAATGGCAACCCACTCCAGTATTCTTGCCTGGAGAATCCCATGGACAGAGGATCCTGTTAGGTTATAGTCCACGGGGTCGCAAAGAGTCGGATGCAACTGACTAACACTTTGACTTTCTTACTAAACTATGAACTCCTTGAGGGCAGGGAATGTTTCATTTGTCCCTGTATACCTGTACCTCTCAAGTGTCTTGTGCTTAGTAGGTGTTCAGTAATCAGAAAATTCAACTGCCAGCTGGACAGTTCTACCTAGTTATATCATGGGTACCGTGAATTCAACATGTCTAAACTGAAATAATTTCTCTTCCTACCAACTCTACATATTTAAAACCCTCCTCCTAATTAAATGACATTCAGTCTTTCAAGTCAAAAAACTCAGAGCAGTCCCTAACTCTTCCCTCTCATTCATCCTCCAAAGAAGTCTTATTGATTCTATCTCCAAAATACACTATAATCTGTCCATTTCTCTTTATGTCCACTACCTATTTAGTCTGGACCACCTTCATTTCTCACCTGGAGAGCACTGGGTTCCCTGCAGACAGAGGATTCCCTGCAGGAGACTCTTGTCTCCTCCATATTTTTATTCACAGAGAAGCCATAATGATCACTAAAATTCAGATCTGATTGTATTACTCCCTGCTTAAACCCTGATTATACTACTCCTTGCTTTTGGATCAAGTTCAAACTCCTTAACTTTACCCAAAGGACTCTCAAGAACTGACCCCTTTGAACCTCTATAACTTTATCTCTTGTACTCCGGGTTCCAAACACTTGGTGTTTATAGTGTTTATAGAATCTGTAGTACTTGTTGTTTCTCAACATTTTCAGTTTCATGCGTCAATGCCTTTTCTTGTATTGTTCTCTGTCTAGAAAGGCTGACACTTTCAAAATCAGCACAATTGTAACCTCCTCTGGGAAGCTTTTTCTTAACTTCCCAGTCTGAGTTAGTTCCTCTTCTCTAACACCCACTACTGCCCTACACCTACCTCTAGCATATCTCTTACACTATATACATCCAGCACTGTATACATAGTACAGTGATCAGTCTGCTTATTGGTCTCATCAAAAATAATTTATGAGCTTTCTGAAAGCAGAGTTAAGGTCTTATTTTTTTTTATCCCAATGCTTAGCCCATGATTGACATATAGGAGATTGCAGTAAATATTTAAGAAAAGACAGAATGAATATTAATAAATGTCTCTCCAAACTTCATTATTGTAAACACCTCATAAAAGATCTCTTTTCTTTTGAACACATTGTTTTCTCAAAGTACCATAGAGTTGTTTGTCATGCAAGTACTAATGATTGAATGTTGAGTGCCCTTTACCAGCAATTTCAGACAATTTCTGGAATCATACCATTTCTTTAGATGGCAGATGCTATCCTTTTATTTTACTCTAGGTAATTTTTATCTAAGAGAGTAACATAATCAGTAGTTGGGGGTGCCATGCTATTGGTCCCATATACTTCCCTTGACCTCTAAAGTCTCTTTCAACACCTACAGTTCATGGTTCACAAAATTGCCCGTTTATTTGGATTCTAGGTGCTGTTTAGTTATGGTATTAATTTTCCTCTAGGTTTCTCTCAAACCATAAGGGTATCAAGTGCAGAATTGTCCCATGCTTAATCTTTGTGAATAATATTGATTAAGTAAACGTTGGGCCATGGGTGTGAAATGATTGATTAGTAACCTAACAAATGTTGGGCTGGATAAAGTAAATTATATTTCTTTGAACTGAAAAAATTGTTAAAACTAAACATTCTGAACATTACTTTCTCTGATTATTACCTCAAAGTAACAACCTTGATATTCTTTAAAAAGTATTGGGTCCCTGACTGTTTCATAATAATAGTATTTAACAGATGTAATTTTTATATTCTGCTAGTGAAGTGAAAGCCTCTCAGTCCTGTCTGACTCTTTGCGACCTATAGTCCATGGCACTCTCCAGGCCAGAATACTGGAGTGGGTAGCCTTTCCCTTCTCCAGGGGATCTTCCCAACCCAGGGATCCAACCCAGGTCTCCCACATTGCAGGCAGATTCTTTACCAGCTGAGCTACAAGGGAAGCCCTATACTCTGCTAAGCACTGTTCTAAGGGCTTTATATGTATGAACTCATTTGATCATCTGGACAAGTCTATGAGGTAGGTACTATTATCACCCCCATTTTATAGATGATGAGGAAACTGAGGCACGGAGAAGTAATTTTGCCAAGGTTGAAGGTTATCCATATGTCAGACACCAGAAGTATTAATTCAGTTTAATCCATGCTTATTTATTGAGCACATACTAAATTAATAACTAACAGGGTAAACGAAAATTGTATACTTAATATAAGGAGAAATCTTAACGCCAAAGTGCCATGAGCGAATTGTCAAGGTGAATCAGGCTCATTTTTGTTAGTGGGCAATGGAGAGATTGTGTAGATAAGGTCATGAGTTGGCGGAGACATATCCGGTTGGGTAAATCTGGTTTGCGGAAGATGGAAGAGGCTTAGTTTCGAGGAGTATGAAGACAGTGATTCTTTTTTTGAGAGCTAAGATTAGCTTTAGAAGGGGCATCTAATGCAGTAGATTTAGGATGAGGTAAGAGTGAAAGAAAAAACACAGGTATGACGCTTGTTTAGAGCAGGAAAGGAAAAATTAAAAAAAAAATAAGATAATGGGTTCTTCCTGCCCCGCCCCCCCCTTAGAGAATTAGTAAATAGCCTGCCTAGGTACCACCCACTTACCCAAATTCTCTGGACTGCAACTCAGACCCTTCAGATCTGGGCTTTTTAGAAGTACTTTTCGCATTCTGGCACCTTAAGCCTGAACAGCCTTGTGGGCAAACGTTACGAGGGAAAAAATACATTCTTGCAGTTCAAAATGGACTCGAATCCTACCAGCGAGCGTTTCTGTTCGCGCTGATTCCACAGTTCCTCACCTGTCCATTTTTCATACTACGACTCGACACACCTGACCACACAGCTTCCGATCCTAGTCTAAAGCCTTCCCTTCCTGCTACCCTTTTAAGAGGCGGTCCCGCAGTGTCCTTTCCTCCCTCCCAGCCACCTCTACCCCCGGTCGGCGGGGCGGAGCTTCGCGCTAAAACCCCGGAGCCCGACGCGGCCCCGGCAGTCGCGGAGAGGAGTCGAGCCACAAAGGGCTTCCTCTGCGGCAACATCTCCGGCGCGCTACGTGCCCGCCGGCTCTGACCCAGCCCGCCGCGCGCGCCAGTCTCTCCCCGTCCTCTTCCTACCTGGCGCGCACCTGGCCCAGGCCGGGGTCCCGCCGAGAGTCGGGAAGGCGCGTGCCAGGGGCCCTAGGGAACCTCAGAGCGCGCATACCATGGGGCCGCTGCCGGGGGCCGGGGTCTTCTGCCGCGGTGGTTGTGGCTTTTCCCGATTGCTGGCCTGGTGCTTCCTGCTGGTTCTGAGTCCGCAAACCCCCGGCTCCAGGGGAGCCGAAGCCGTGTGGACCGCGTACCTCAACGTGTCCTGGCGGGTTCCGCACACCGGAGTGAACCGCACCGTGTGGGAGCTGAGTGAGGAGGGCGTGTACGGCCAGGATTCGCCGCTCGAGCCCGTGGCTGGGGTCCTGGTACCGCCCGACGGGCCGGGGGCGCTCAATGCCTGTAACCCGCACACGAATTTCACGGTGCCCACGGTCCCGGGGGACTGGGGCAGCAGCGTGCAAGTGTCTTGGTTGGCCCTCATCCAGCGCGGTGGGGGTTGCACCTTCGCAGACAAGATCCATCTGGCTTACGAGAGAGGGGCGTCTGGAGCCGTCATCTTTAACTTCCCGGGGACCCGCAATGAGGTCATCCCCATGTCTCACCCGGGTGAGTGCAGCTATCCAATTGCGCCCCATCAAACCCCTGCCGAGGCCGTTTTTTCCATATTTCTCTCAGGGTATTCCTCCCCCTATCCCCTTGCTCCGAAGGAAGACGAGTGTCCTTTCTGTCCCCATCGAGTGAGGCAGGGTCCTCTCTTCCCCGAGCTTCACCCTGCATGGGGGGTTGGGCGGGAAAATCCTTCAGAATTTGCCTCTTTGGTGGAAAAGGGTAAAAACCAACGGATTGCAGGGGCTGGCAACTCGAGAACTGTTGGGGTTCTTTGCGTCGTCTTTTCCTGCTGTTTGTGAGGGTGCTTGCATGGGGTGGGCATTGGTGGTGGGCACTCGGTTTGATATGACTGGGAGGCAGCCTAACCGAGAAGCCCATCTGGAAAATCCCTTCCTCAACTTTGTCCTGATTCACAGCCTCAGGCCCGCCGCAGATTTTTTTCCTTCCGCTCTCCCTGTTTTCTCTGCGTGTTTCCTCGAATCAGGTACAAGATTGTGTTACTGTGCCCTGTTAACCTCATTCCAGTTTTGTTGGAAACTATGTTCAGCCCTTGGATCCTTCTCTGCCCCTGGGTCTCAGGTCCCAAGTGACTGTTGGCATCACTGCTTTCCTTGGCCTCTGGGGGGGGGAAAATCTGATTTAGCTTATTGAGTGACAAAACAGGTGCCGTTAGTGTTACTTAAAAGGGAGAGGTTTATGCACGAGGCTAGCAAGGACCTAGACTTTGGAAAATGTAATCCAGGTAGATCTTACATTTGTGCAGATGAGGTGGGTTACTCTTTTTCCCTTTTCAGTTATCCTTCCAGAAACCTTCTCCCTATTTATGTTTAGGTATTCATACCATGTGTACATAGTGATCCTAGGCCCCAAAAGACAAAGAAAAAAATGTAGGGGGATAAAAAGGCAGAGACACATACTAGCAGTATATCATAGCTGTTGAGAGCTGGGCCTCAAGTCAGATGTTGGTTAAATTCTTGCTCCATTGCTTGCTAGTCCTGTGACCTTGAGCAACTTATTTGAAGTCTAGCCTGGGTTCCCTCCTCAATCAAATGGAAAAGAACTAAGAATGAACCACTCCCACAGGTTTGCCAGGAGGATGAAGTGATTATCCTTTTAGGAGTCACTGGAGAGATGAATCTGCTTGTTTAGCTACTGGAGGTTTTGTGTTTTTCCTAAAACAGTGTGTCTGGCCCTGCCTAGAGAGCACTTGTAGAGAGAGTGGCTGGGTGGTATAATGGAAAGGGCACTGAACTGGAACTCAGGAGATTTGAGCTCATTTTAGTCCCTTCTGTGCCTCTACCAGCTTTGTGACCTTGTACAGGTTACTCACTTAGTCAAATGATAGTACAGAGGTAGGAGGGGGAGGCCAAGTTGCAGATTGTGCAGAGACAAAAATGAACCAAATAAACTCCCTTCCAGCTCTAAAATGCTGTGATTCTTAGATTTTATATTGAGTAAAGATAGCCGCAACTCCATCTCTTTTGGTTGATAATTCATTGATTAGGATGAAAAGACTTTTTAAAGGCTGATAGAAAGGAAGAATAAGGACTCATAAATTTTAAAGTCCTTCCATTTCAATTGGCTACTTACATGCAAGGTTTTGACTTTGCCTCTTCCAAATGAGATTCGTTTGCACGGATGATTTGGAATTGAAAAGTACTCTTTAATTAGAGAATTCTGGTTTAGACTGCTTTCATCTACTTCTGTTTAAGGATATAAGCTTAGATTTATCTGATAGTTTTAGGGGACAATAAAATTAATTTTTTTGCATTCCTACTATGTTCCAGGCACTCTGCATACATCTTACTTATACTCTGTGGAGAGATAGTATGGTGTACTAGGAAAAGCACAGGCATTGTAGTCAAGAATGAGAATCAAATTCTGAATTTACCACATAATAGCTTTGTGTCCTTGGTCAGATTTTTTAACTTTACTGAGTCTCAGTTTTCCCATCTGTAAGATGGAGATATTTACATTGCTGTGATCATTAAGGATAATGTATGTAAACTACCTAGCAGATAATAAATACTTAGTTAAAAGTTAGTTATTATAATAGGTTAATGCTAACAAGATGCAAAAAAATTAATGAGCAAACATAGGCGTACACAACTGTTAGGGTAAAGACAAATACACTGGGAATCTAAGCATGGCTCTTTTGTTTCAGAATACTGTATAGAAATAAAGCCCTAAATAGCGATCACTTAATTAAAACTCAGAAGAGTGTTTTGACACTTTAAAAAATGAATTATTATCTGAGATGTAGCAGTGAATTATTATCTGACTGTAGCAATGTTACACTTAGTTAACTAGCTGAAAGAGCTAGCTAGTTACTTGAGGAATGGAATCAGATTTCTCCCTTTAACTCCTGGAGAAACTACTTTTCAACACAGGGGGAAATCACTTTGCATTTCATCCATGTATGTTGTTAAATATTTTGTTTGCAAAGTGGTGTGTTGTTTGCTTTGCTCATTCCTGAGAGTAATCCCAGGGTTCGTTGTAATCTCTGGTCCAAAAATGATTTCTCTTGGATCCTAGTGGCAAAGAGGTAAGACTGAAGTTTAAGTGTTGATTAACTTAATATATATTGCCATGAATTCTACAAGGGCCGCCGAATGTGGAAAAGTCATTGCTGTGGACTTTGTTTTACAAAACCTTTCTCCACTCCCTCTCACAGGGGCCTGTGCTTGAATTGTCCTTCACTGGAATTAGTGCTGATCATCCACACTCCTACCTATCACAGTTCTGTGACCATGAATATCAATTTGTTTCAAGTAATAGAGCTAACTGGTTTAGAGCAGTAGCTTTAAAACTTATGTATATTGGAGAGAAACTCCACTATCTAACAGCAACCAATTAGAAATTCAGGCTGTTTTTATGGATAACAAATTTTCCCAAAGGATAGCTATAGCCTTGCAGCAACCTAGCAGTTTATTTCTGTATACTATCTTCCAGAAAATCTTGATTCATTCAGATAAAAAATTGTAAATGATAGATTTTTATTAACAGCTGATCCTGCGATCTCTGGATATTTTTCATTCAAATTGATCCAGAAACGGGGAAGAAAGTTCAGAGAAAATTTTGGTTTCACAGTTAAATCACTATTCGTGTCTTATTTAAATATGAAAATCAGATAAGAAGCGGCCAAAACTTAGAGTAAGCACTAAAGCCGTCTAAAATGCAGGGTTGTCACGATGAGGCACGTTGCGCATGCTCTCGTTATTGCACAACTAACTAGACTGCTTTCCCAAGCAGATGAGCCTGATCCTTGCATGCTTTCTAACTGAACACAGCCCACGGGTTGAAGTGGTGTCAGTACTTCCTTGTATAGTTTTCCTTGAGTCAACATGTGCAGGCATGAGTTTATTGAAAGACCTGTGCAAAGCTTCCACCTTCATAATCCATGACGTGCTCACCAGAACTTGAAACATATCAAAAGGATGGCAGGAGAAGCATTATTCCTGAGGGCTGTAAAAAAGTGAATGAACCAAGCCAATTAAGTTAATGAATGATTTGGTGGTCTCCCTTGGAATAGAGTTTGCTATATAAAACAGTTGTTCGTTGTACACATTGTTGAAAGACTTCTTAGAGCATATTAAGAAGATGACCTTTGCCACTTTTTCTTTATTTCTTTTTTATTTTTTGGCTGCTCAGTGCAGCATGTGGGATCTTAGTTCCCCAACCAGAGATAGAACCTCTGCCCGCTCCAGTGGGAGTCAGGAGTCTTAACTGCTGGACTGCCAAGGAAGTCCCCAGGTTTTTTTTTCTTTAATTGAAATATACTTGTGTGTTGATTAACAGTGTTGTGTTAATTTCAGGTGTATAGCACAGTGATTCAGATGCGCACACACACACACATATATTCTTATTCAGATTCTTTTCCCTTATGTGCCATGCTTAGTTGCTTTAGTCATGTCTGACTCTTTGTGACCCCATGGACCATAGCCCGCCAGGCTCCTCTGTTGGTGGGATTTTTCCGGCAAGAATGCTGGAGTGGATTGCTATGCCCTCCTCCAGGAGATCTTCCCGACCCAGTGATCAAATCCACGTCTCCTGCATTGCAGGTGGATTATTTGCCTGCTGAGCCATTGGGAAGGCCCAATTCCCTTGTAGGTTATTATAAAATATTGAGTATAGTTCCCTGTGCTATACAGTAGGTCCTTGTTGATTATCTATTTTATATAAAGTACTGTGTATATGTAAATCCCAAACTCCCTCCCCGTGCCACTTACTATTTTTAAAATCTTAGGCCAGTATTTTACTTCTCTCTGTCTTAGTTTTCTCCTATGTAAGATGGACATAATAAAAAACTTGCCTGATAAGGTTAATGGAATTAAATGATATAATACAGATAAAGTGTTTAACACAAAGCCTGACATTTAGGAAGCAACTATAATTTTTCTTAGGATAGGATAGTATTTTAGAAATACATTTGGAGTTAGGATAGGGATAGTTAAATGTATTTTAGAAAATGAAAATTGATTTGTATGTTTGTGGTATATAATTTGAAAATGAATAGCCACGAGTACTCCAAGGTCCATATTATCTGACATCTAACTGTAACTCTTTAGGAATAAGTTGAGTAAACTAAATGCTTTAAAAGAAAATAATCTTTTGGCCTGCATATGTTTGTCATTCTTTTCTCAAATAACTGCTTGTCCCTTGAGTAACCAATCTCTTTTCCATTCACAAGGACTTTGGAATAGGATTTTCCACTGGTTTATTACCACTCAGTTCCTTCTCAACCATTTGACATTTAGTTTTTATTCTGTTTTGAGTTTTGCTGTTGTTGTTGTTTGTTTTTTAATTTTTATTTTTTACCCCCTAGTAAGTTGACATCAAAAAGAACCTCTTTAGGCTCAAAAAGAAGTTGAGAAGAGATTGGGTGGTGATGATTTACCAAGGTAAAATACCATTCCAAAATCTATTCTCACGTTCATCCTTTTTGATCTCTCTGCAGAACTGTATTTGATATTGTTGACTGCTCCTTCTTTGAAACTCCTTCCCAAGCAGTCTCTTGCTTCTCTTTCGTTTCATTTCTGTTATTTTATTAACACATTCATCTCGCACCTTTTCTTCCTTGCATTCACATCCAGGTCCCCAACACTCTCCCACTAATAAGTATCTGCCACGTCCAGTTGATTTAAACTTTTCCTTCTCACATATGTTCCCTTCTCCCTCACAATTGTTATTACACTGCTTACAGTTCCAAATGTCTTCTAGTGGAAACAAATGCTTAGCCTCCTAATTGGTCTCCCTACCTTCAGTCACTTCTTCCTTTCAGTTCTTCTTCCACGTGGCCACTGGAACATAGCTCTGGACACATATATGCCATTACTCAAGAGCCCATTACTTATAATTTTTAGATTATGTTTCTCAGCATAGCTATAAACTCTTAATAAACTAGTCCCAACCTATTTTTGAAGCTTTATGTACCTCTTGTCTCATATTGATCCTGAAACATATTCTCTACCCTTTCCCATTATCATTCCTTTGCTCATACTTCTGCTTTTGCCTGTGTACCCTTTTCTTCCCAGCTCTGTTGATCAGAAACTTACCCATCCTTCAAAACCCAACACAGATGCCTCCTCATCGCTGAAGGTTTTCATAATTCCTTCTTTTCCTCTTCTCACCACAACCCCCACAACCAAAAACAAAATAATCTCTTATCTCCCATAGAATTCCATCCATTGTAAGTACTTTCTGCATTTTGCTGGTAGTTTTTGTTCATTATTTTCCCTTCCTACTGTATTGTAATCATTTTAATGTTTTATTAATTTCATATTCCCCATAGGAACCTTTATTAACTTCCCTGTTGGCTCAGTGGCAAACAATCTGCCTGCCAGTGCAGGAGATGCAGGTTCGATCCCTGGGTTGGGAAGATCTCCTGGAGGAGGAAATGGCAACCCACTCCAGTATTCTTGCCTGGAAGAGCCTACGAACAGAAGAGCCTGGCGAGTGTACATGGGGTAGTAAAAGAGTCAGACTTGACTTAGTGGCTAAACAACAACAATTTAGAAACCTTTTTACTGTATGTGCTCTGCAAATACTTGTTGAGTGGCCTTAAATACATAAGAATGACAGAGGATCATAAGGTTCCCTAGAAAACTATCTAAAAAAAAGGATTGAAACTCAATTCACTGAACATTTATCAAGGGTCTATTGTATGCTAAGTACTGAGCTTCCTGCCTCAATATACAAAAAAAGGAGAAATAAGATTATATAAATACTTTAAGATTGCAAGCACCCTAACTTCTATGGTGGTCATCATCATGTGCTAGTTTATGGTTTTTAAATAGTAATATGACCTAAATAACAAAGAAATAATGACAATAAGTATTTCTGTTGAACCTTCCCTTTTCTATTTTTTTATATTTAAAAAATTTTATTTATACCATTCAATTTATGTCTCCAACTAAAGTGCTTCCATTGAACATGTTGGTGAATGTTGAATTCCATAATATAAAAATTCCATAATATAAAAATCAATATAGCTTGATTGATGAATTGTTTTTCTAAGCACATAAGGAACTATTTCCCCTAGTCCATGGAAGATGTGTGTTGTCTCATCTAGAATGCATTTAGTCTCTATTCTTAGGCTTCAATGGAGGACATAGAGGAGAGTACCAAAGATTGTCTAAATTATTTTCTGATTATAAACTTAACTATGCTTCTTGCAGAAAACTTGGAAAATACAGAAAACTAAAAATAAGAACTCCACATAATTCTACAATGTAGAGACGGCATCATTAATATCCCTTCTTGTCTCTTTTTCCATATATAGGTATAGTTTGTATCCTACTTTTATCATGAATATTAATATAGTATTAAGAAAATACAGACAATTTAAAGGAAAATAGAAAAAGCCATAAATATAACCATTTTACCATTTTGGGGTGTTTTTGTTGTCATTTTCTCCCTTTGCTCTGTATATGTATTATGTAAAGAATTATAATTATATACTAGATATGCAGTTTTGTATCCTACTTCTTGTTGTAAGCATTTTCTGGTGTAATTAAAAATAGAAAGAGGGTTTTCTTATAAGCTGAAGATGGCAGTCTTTGGTGGGGGTGGGAATTGAGCTTCTTTTCCAATAACTAGCAAAAAGAAGTGCAGAAATGGTGATGGGGAGGGATGTGAATTGGAACATTTAAAACAAAAATATACCCCAGAGAGCTTTATATAAAATATGCTAACTAGTCAAAAACATGATCTGGTCTAACCCATATTCATTGCCTATTGTGGCCTTGGCCTTTTGAAAGATTTGATCACCATTTGTGCCTTAGTTCCTCTTCTCCTATAGTATTCTTATAATATTCCTATATTATAGGAATTAGGTCACAAATGAAGTTTACACCCAGTTTCCTTGTTGCTTGGTTAAGCAGCACCTCATTGACTAAAATGGCTTTTCTTATTCATGATGGCCACTGAACTATAAACTATTGTTGGGTTTTCCCCAAAGTTTGCTTGATAGGGTACCACAAATACTGCTTAGGGGTGAATAATTTTTTGTATATGTAAATTTTATTGATGAATAATGTACATACCAAAAAGGTACAGAAATAATTAGTGTATAGGTCAGTGAATTTTCACAAAGTGAGCACACTTGTGTAACCAGCACCTGGATCAAGAGGCAGGATAGTCCCAGAACCCCAGAAGACTACCTTGCGCCCCACAGTGAAGAACCTTTGAAGCAGCACAATTGTCAACTTTGTTTTCAGAGGAAATGAGTTCTTGCAGCATGTGGTAGGAGCCCACTCACCCACAGAAACAAATCCTACACTGCATTGGAGCTAGTTAACTGTGGTTGATCCTCAGCTACACATTATAGGGAGTTATTTCCAAGCACTTTTTAACAAAGTTTTTAAGCCAGTTCAGAATTGCCACATTTTGCTGTTAACACCCACTTTGGAGCCCTGTGGGCAAAGCAGAGCACAAGGGCTCTTTGTTATTTTTCCATTTCCTGTTCTGCCTCTTTCAGCTGTATGTACGTCTTTCTGTATATCATGACATATAATTATTGCCTGAATTTACCCCTAGGCTTGTTACAATATTGATTGCTTCCAGAAAGAAAGTTTGGTGATTTATGCCCGACTTCATGGAGGGGGTTAGGTTCAGAACCTAGACATGAGTTACTTGGTTTTAATGCTTGAATGCTCAAGTTAGATACAAATCAGTGATTTTGAGTTAACCCTATTTATTTTGACCTTTTTTGAAAGAAGATGGTGCTTGAACTCACTTGGTGTGTGTGTGTTTCTCTCAGGATATCAGTCATTATCATTTCAGATAAAATGTTGAATAAGCTTAGTTAAATGCTGCCTGCAACTAAAAAGTCTTAGCCTTTGAAAAGAAAACACACCCAAATGTTAACCGTGGTTATATCTGGTTGGTGGAGTTATAGGTGATTATTGTTCTCTTCATTATAATTTGTCTCTATTTTATGAATTTCCTAA
The DNA here is from genome assembly GCF_014754425.2 of Oryx dammah. Lineage (NCBI taxonomy): Eukaryota > Metazoa > Chordata > Mammalia > Artiodactyla > Bovidae > Oryx > Oryx dammah. The sequence goes on from NW_024070207.1 coordinate 12,894,716, forward strand.
AATGAATGTTTTATACTTATAATCAGAAAAATAATGTTATTTAAAAATCCAAAATACTCCTATAGTGTTCATAAATCCAAAAGAAAGCATTAATTATGTGACTATACCAATAGCAGGAACAAAGCATACCTAATGATAGAAATGATTTATAGACTATTATTAGAATTTAAAGAAGAATTACTTTGGTTTTTTGAATACATCTAGCTCACAAAATTGTTAGCATGGTCCTTTCTTGTTAATACTAACTGATTTTTCTGTATGTAAAATAAGCCTTGAACACTAGAGAACTTTAAAGACTGACTTTTTCAATTTATAATGTAGAATGTTTCTCTTCTCTTTACCCTTTGTATTATGATTGGTATTTTTCCTTTCCCCCCTTTTATACATACCTTACCTTTCTTGTTTTTTTGTCTGTTTATTTTCCATAAGAGTCCTGCTTGCCCTCACAAGCCCTCTTCAATATCTTTTCTATTCAATACTTTTAAAATTAATGCTAAATTTAATAGCTTAATATGAAGAATCCAATATATTGGCAGTTTTCACCCATGACACACTTGAGTTCATCTGATGACAATTTGTTGTTCAGTCACTCAGTCATGTCCAACTATTTGTGACCACATGGGCTGCAGCACCCCAGGCCTTGTCGTTTACTATCTCCTGGAGTTTGCTCAAATTCACATCCATTGAGTCAGTGATGCCATCCAACCATTTCATCCTCTGTCATTCCCTTCTCTTTCTGCCCTCAATCTTTCCCAGCATCAGGGTCTTTTCCAATGAGTCAGCTCTTCGCATCAGGTGGCCAAAGTATTGGAGCTTCAGTCTCAGCATCAGTCTTTCCAATGAATATTCAGGGTTGCTTTACTTTAGGATGGACTGGTTTGATCTCCTTGCAGTCCAAGGGACTCTCAAGAGTCTTCTGCAACACCAAAGTTCAAAAGCATCAATCTTTGGTGCTCAGCCTTCTTTATGGTCCAACTCTCACATCTGTATATGACTACTGGAAAGACCATAGCTTTGACTATATGGACCTTTGTCAGCAAAGTGATGTCTCTGCTTTTTAATATGTTGCCTAGGTTTGTCATAGCTTTTCTTTCAAAGAGCAAGTGTCTTTTAATTTCATGGCTGCAGTCATCATTCGCAGTGATTTTGGAGCCCAATAAAATAAAGTCTGTCATTTCCATTGTTTCCTCATCTATTTGCCATGAAGTGATGGGACCAGATGCCATGATCTTAGTTTTTTGAAAGCTACATTTTAAGCCAGCTTATTCACTCTTCCTCTTTCACCTTCATCAAGAGGCTCTTTAATTCATTTTTATTTTCTGCCATAAGGGTGGTATCATCTGCACATCTGAGGTTATTCATATTTCTCCCTGCAGTCTTAATTCCAGCTTGTGCTTCATCCAGCCTCGCATTTTGTGTGATGTACTCTGCATAGAAGTTAAATAAGCAGGATGACAGTATAAAACCTTGATGTACTCCTTTTCCAATTTTGAACCAGTCCATTGTTCCATGTCTGGTTCTAACTGTTGCTTCCTGACCTGCATATAGGTTTCTCAAGAGGCAGGTCAGGTGGTCTGGTATTCCCATCTCTTTAATAATTTTCCACGGTTTGTTGTGATCCACACAGTCAAAGGCTTTAGCATAGTCAATGAAGCAGAAGTAGATGTTTTTCTGGAACTCTTTTCCTTTTTCTATGATCCAGTGAATGTTGGCAATATGATCTCTGGTTCCTCTGCCTTTTCTAAATCTAGCTTGTACATCTGGGAGTTCTCGGTTCACATACTGCTGAAGCCTATCTTGGAGAATTTTGACCATGACCTTGCTAACATGTGAAATGAGTGCAATTGTGTGCTAGTTTGAGCATTCTTTGGCATTACCTTTCTTTGGCATTGGAATGAAAACTGACCTTTTCCAGTCCTGTGGCCGCTGCTGAGTTTTCCAAATTTGCTGGCTTATTGAGTGCAGCACTTTCACAGCATCATCATTTAGAATTTGAAATAGCTCAGCTGGAATTCCATCACCTCCACTAGCTTTGTTTGTAATGATGCTTCCTAAGGCCCACTCCACTTTGCACTTAGGATGTCTGGCTCTAGGTGAGTGATCACACTATCATAGTTATCTGGTGGCTCAAATCATGAACTCATTATGGCAAAATTCAGACTTAAATTGAAGAAATAGGGAAAACCACTAGGCCATTCAGGTATGACCTAAGTCAAATCCCTTACGATTATACAGTGAAAGTGACAAATAGATTCAAGGGATTAGATCTGATAGATAGAGTTCCTGAAGAACTGTGGACGGACAGAAGTTTGTAACATGGTACAGGAGGCACTGATGACTTAGCTTTTGTCATTCTAGAAAAGAGGAAGAAACTTTATGAGAATAAGGGCAAAGGAGAATCATGGTATTCTTATTTTACAGTTTATTAATGATGTGCAGAACATACAAGCTCAATCAAAATTATATTTAACACATCATTAAAATTGAATTACAGATCTTCCTTGACGTAATGGAGTTACATCCTGATAAACCCATCATAAATGGAAAATATCATAAGTCAAAAATGCATTTAATACACCTAACCTACCTAACATGATAGCATGTTCTTTAATATGCTCAGAACATTTATATTAGCCTACAGTTGTTCAAAATCATCTAACACAAAGCTTATTTGATAATAAAGTGTTGATTATCTCATATAATTTATCGAACACTGTACTGAAAGTGAAAAACAGAATTATTGTATGGATACACAGTGGTTGTAAGTATATTAGTTGTTTACTTTCATGGTCATATGGCTGACTGCTGCTGCTCAGTGAGGATCGTACCACTCAAAAGTCACACCATCGTAAGTTGGGAACCTTCTGTGCTTGTGTTTTGGGGGCTTACCAGGTGGCGCAGTGGTAAAGAGTCTGCCTGCCAATGCAGGAGATGCAAGAAATGCTGGTTTGATACCTGAGTTAGGAATATCCCTTGGAATAGGAAATGGCAACCCGCTGCAGCATTCTTGCCTGGAAAATCCTATGGACAGACGAGCTTGTGGGCTACAGTCCATGAGATTGCAAAGAGTCGGACACAACTGAGTGTGCATGTATTTGTTTTTTAAATTGGCATTTCCTTTGAAATAATACTTTGCTATGCACAGGTTGGTGGTTTGCACAAGAAATTGTCAAATTCAAGGGTAGCTGTTATACCACTTCTTTTCCTCTTAGGATACATTTTTTGTCCTACTTTTCTACATGCTTCCTTTGCCTTTCATAGCTCAATCAATTCTACCTTAGATATAGTCTCTCTCTCTTGCTTTCGCTTTTATTCTGTCTTGCTGAGTCCCATTTTTACAAAAAAATTTGAGCTTCTTTCTATGTGATGCCATTTCTTTTGAAGTGAAATTAGGCATAAAGAAGCCAGTGCTGTCTATATCTTAACAACCTTAAATGTGTCTGTAACTACTCCCACAGTCTCTACAAAAACTTCCCATCAACCATGTAATCCTCCTGATTAAGTATGCATTTTTCTCATGTCCCAGCATTTAAGATATTTTAAATGTTTTGGGTTTTTTGCTTGCCTGCTTAAGTATTTCTGAGATTTTTTTTTTCTGAGAAGTTTTATTATAAATTTGGGTTTTTAAGTAATAATTTATATTTGCTTTGAAGTTTTTAGTCCTCAAAGCATTTCACATGGAAATAATCTGGGGGTTAATTTGGGAGCTCAAACTCTGTTTACCAATATTACTATGGGAAAATGTATTGTCTCTAGTTCCAAACAACTCATTTGCAGATGAATTTTTGAAACACAACCCATCAGTGTTTCTGTTGTGGTTTTTGTTCATAATGATAGCTCCATTAAATATAGTTTATTAGGTTCTCCCCAATCATGCTAGATTAGAGAGATTTCTCTACTTAATCAGTTTCTTTGTGATGTTGACCAAAGCACTACCTCACCTTTTACATGTGTTTTACCTTAAGGAATCTCCATTTTGTTTTCCTAACCTATGATCATCTCGGAGGTTGGCTTATTTTAATAGCATTTGTAATGTTCCCAAAAGTTTCAAGAATGTAATTTTGATTTGTGGCTTAGCCATTAACAGATTTCCAAGTCCTAACATCTTTTCTCATTTTAGAAGATTTCAACAGTCATTCAGATGAAGGCTAAAAAAGTGTGATTATATTGAGTAAGATTTTCATTAGTAGATATACACAAGCAACCTATATTTCGCAGAATTCCAAAGTGCTTTGAGTTATAGGAGTGCTTCAAAGTTTTGCATCCCACCACCATCATTTCATCCTGGCAAGAGAGCAGGATGTGTAAAAGAAACGGAAACTGGCCAGTGCAAAAGCATCAGTCACCTCCCTTGCCCTAGACCTCAACCCTCCACCTACTTTGCTGCTGCTGTCTGGCTGATGTCTTTTGGTTGAACTGGCAATCAAGATAAGGAAATTGACTTACTTTGACTAATGTAATTAAAGGTTAAGAGATTATCCTTTGTTAGCAAGGAAAGATAACATGATTACTCTTTTTTATTTCAACCTATTATACTAGAGATGAATGTGTTCTATTTGAAATTGGGAGATAGCATACTGCAATGGAAAAACAGATGTCCTTGAGTCAGACTGCTCTTTTTGAATCCCAGCCCTACTAATTAATATACATATAGTCTTGGGCAAGTTTTTGACCTGGACTTCATTTATCTTGATGTATATAAAGGAGGGGTAATTAATGCCCATTTCCTGTGATATTGTAAATAAAGTATTTGGCCTGATGTAGGTGTTTTGTGACTGTTAGTTCTCTTGAACCTTTTGTTGACAGTTTTTTCTTTTTTTAACTAAACATAATATTTCAACTTTGATTATTACAGCTGTTCACTACCTCATTTTGAAATAAGTAATTGCTTTATATGTAGAAGTAGGAAAAAAATATGGCATCTAAATTACTATTTTTCTGGCAGTTTTTGAGAAATGCAGGTAGAAATCACATAATCAAGAAACTGAAACAACTCTTGTCCTTCTCCCCTGTGTATTTCCATTTTAAGCAGCAGCAGGACCTTAAAATCAAGATGTTAAGCTCTAACAACAGAAATGGCTTTGAACCTTTTGAGGGCTAAGTGGTCCAAAGATCAGGAACTAAGGAATGAGGTAGATTTTGACTTGAATCCCAGATCTATCATGTAATAGCTTTGTGACCTTAACCAAATTATTCTCTATAACAGGAGTCCCCAACCTCTGTGATCTAATGCCTAATGATCTGAAGTGGAGCTGATGTAATAATAATAAATTAATAATAATTAGTAATAGTAAATTAATAATTTCTATTAATAAAGTGCACAATAAATGTAATGCACTTGAATCATCCTGAAACCATCCTCCCACCAACCCCAGTCCATGGATAAATTGTTTTCCATGAAACTGGTGCCTGGTCTCAAAGTGGTTGGAGATCACTGCTCTATAAGACTCATCTATTGAATGGGGGATGATAGTTGTACCTGTTTCATAGGGTTATTATGAGGCAAAAATTAGACAATATCTAATACACTTAGTACATAGCCTTGTTCATTCAAAAATAGCTTAACCATCTCCTTATCCTCATGTACAGCCCTGTCTTGGAGACTGGCAACATATATCTCTGTGGGACTTCTCAGAACCTCTGAGAAGTCTAGATGAGTCTAAAACACTTTAACTTTGTCTAATGCATTATTTTCTAAACTTATTTATCTATAGAATGCTTTTTATCTCAGAATACTAAACATCTGAAATATAAATTGGAAAACACTGATTACCAAGCACTTGATAACTTCTTTCCTCTCTTTCGTTCTCTCCTCCTCCTCCTCCCCCTGTCTTTCTGTGTCTCTCTTAGACTGACCTCATACTTTAACTGTACCAAAGTCCTATCAGTGTCAAGGAGTGACTACACCAGCTATCTCACTATGATAAGAAAGAATGTTTTCAGCTGTGATGACAAACATTTATGTTTCTTGGTACTAATATGGTACCTTTTATATCAAGTTAATGTAACTTTATAGTTCCACAGGTTTATTCTCCTTATTGACTCGCAGAAACAACTTATTGTGAAAGGATAAAAACAAATTAGACAGGTTTGTGTTTGTTTTTATAAATTAGTGTATGGGCCTAACAGCCTTTGCAATAATTAATACAGGAGGAAATTTAGTATTCTCAGTTAGCAGAGTGTTCTTATTTATGAATTTTTTATACTAAATGGTACCACAATTTCTGTAGAGGCATACCAAATTCTCTTTTTCTCTGATTCAGATACCTAATAGAATACTAATTTAACATCTGTAACTTTTGCCTGCGTAGGTTCTTGTGGCAGGATCAAAATGAATCCCTTATCTCTCAACATAATGCTCTTTCTGATTTAATGATTAATGCAATTTCCAATCTAATTCCCCTGTTATAAACTGTACGTGAAGAGAAGACACACAAAAAGAGGTTCCAATTGCACCAAAGGTTTGAACACCCCTTTATGACCAGCCTTGTGACTGGATATTGTAGTAGGAGAATAGTAACAGGAACTAGGTGAAGATAAACAATGACCTGGTCCTTACATTTTCAGCCTGTGTTGCCTATTTTTTGGCTAATAGTGATATTTTTGTTTGGCACTCAAATATCAATAAAGGTAGGGCTTTTTTGTTGTTGAGTCGCTCAGTCACATCTGACTCTTTGCAACCTTATGGACTGCAGCACACCAGGCTTCCCTGTCCTTCACCATCTCCCAGAGCTCACTCAAACTCATGTCCATTGAGTCGGTGATGCCATCCAACCATCTTTTCCTCTGTCCTCTCCTCCTCCTGCATTCTATCGAGAAAGTTTCAGAGTCTTTTCCAGTAAGTTTGATCTTTGCCTCAGGTGGACAAAGTATTGGAGCTTCAGCTTCAACATCAGTCCTTCCAATGATATTCAGGACTGATTTCCTCTAGGGTGGACTGATTGGATCTCCTTGCAGTCCAAAGGACTCTCAAGAGTCTTCTCCAACACCACAGTTTGAAAGCATCAATTCCTCAGTGCTTAGTCTTCTTTATGATCCAACTCTTACATCCATACATGACTACTGGAAAAATCATAGCTTTGACTATACAGACTTTTATAGGCAAAGTAATGTCTCTGCTTTTTAATATGCTCTCTAGGTTTGTTGTATCTTTTCTTGCAAGGAGCAAGCATCTTTTAATTTCATGGCTGCAGTCACTAAGGCTTTTAGATCAACACAAAAATGTCACTCTCTAGAGTCTGGCCATATTTAAGGTTCCGAGTACATTTTCCTTTCATACATTCTTGTACTAGTTTCACATGATCTGGAAATTTGAGGGTTAAGTGGCAAGTGATGGAGGCCATATCTGAATTTTATTTTATGCCTAGGCTATGGCCTCCTTTTGTGCTCATCCCATCCCCCACCCAATACAGTAGTAATTTATTCAGTGGAATTCTCCTTCTCAAGGTCTCACATTACAAGAAAACAGAATCAATGACTACAAGGAGAAAAGAGCAATATAATTTTCTAACATTTGTTTGTATAAGTTTTCTTTCCTTGAAACCCTAAATCTCCTGTTTAACTTTTTTTTTAAACTGCTCAGTAAAGATCAGGTTATTATTAACCTGTAATGTATATATTGTAAGTCAGTAATTCCTTTACCTTGAGCCATTAAATATTCTTATCAGATTCTGAATAGTTCTGGATATTGTGTAGTTTATTATCCCAAAGGATTGAATACATTGATGCTATGGAGTTTACTGACTAGCATTCCTCTGGAAAACAGTAATAAATAGCAACAACAAATGTTGAATTGGTTTCTTGAAATCTTACCTCCCCCAAACAAAAACTGTAGCAATAGAAAACTTTAGCATAAACATTTTAATGCGATCACAGAATACCCTTTTAACCAAATAACATACATACTAGAATTTCTGCCTGGCCTGGCAATAGCATATCTTATTATTTTCTTTTCCTCAGTATCAGCACAAATTTAAGGTGGGATAAATACTCAACCTGTTCCAATACTTCAAGACCTTTTATGTCCTCTGAACTTCCTCATAAGTGCCCAACCAACCAATCTTCTGGTGAACCAGGATGGCTGACTGGGTTCTAACTTGAACTTGGCACTAAAATGATATCTGTCCAGCTCCTGAATGCAAGTGTGAAACTATAGTGAACTAAAACCCCAGGATTGCGACCATTAGTACTGCTCTGGCTATATGATGATTTCAGTGGAATCAGCACTGAAGCAGTAACCGTCACACTAAACCCAAGATCTGCAGAGTAGGATTAGTATTTAATTTGTTGCTTATTATAGATATGTCCTTGCTGTAGACAGATGTGTCTTGAAGATACGCTATTGTTGAATGTAGGGACGTGATGCATCTTAGACTGTTCATACAATTATCTTTAATGATGAATTTGTTTTCAGATTCAATCAATATTCAAACTGTCACTAAATATAGCATTCTTAAATTGCATTCATCAAACATTTGACATGTGTTATATGCCAGGTGCTCTGTTAGGCATTGTAGTTTCAGTGACGAAAAACCCAGTCCCTAACGTGAAAGAGTCCATAATTTAGTGAAAATCAGATAACTGCAAGGCAGCCTGCACTGGACAGTGTCAAACCCGACTATCTAATGTAGATGAGTCAGGATCTTACGAAAGGAGGCTGAACTTTATTTTGTAGGTGAATGAAGCTACAGAGCTTTATGGAGTCCAGTTAGGGATCTTTGGCAAAGAACTCTTTAAAAGCCTTTGGCAAAAGAATTACGTGACCATTTTTCCCATTTAGAAAAATTTGCCTGGTAGCCATGAGGGGACTGAATTGAAGGACTGAGACTGGTAGCTTGGAAACTAGCTAGCAGGTTGTTACAGTGATTTAGGTGGCACTAGTGCAAGGAGATCCACCAGTCCATCCTAAAGGAGATCAGTCCTGGGTGTTCATTGGAAGGACTGATGTTGAAGCTGAAACTGCAATACTTTGGCCACCTGATGCAAAGAGCTGACTCATTTGAAAAGACCCTGATGCTGAGAAAGATTGAGGACAGGAGGAGAAGGGGACGACAGAGGATGAGATGGTTAGATGGCATCATCGACTCAATGGATATGGGTTTGCGTGGACTCCGGGAGTTGGTGATGGACAGGGAGGCCTGGCGTGCTGCGGTTCACGGGATCGCAAAGAGTCAGACATGACTGAGCGACTAAACTGAACTGAACTGAACTGAAGTGGTAAAGAACCCACCAGCCAATGCAGGAGATATAAGAAATGCAAGTTTGATTCCTGGGTCAGGAAGATTCCCTGGAGGAGGGAATGGCAAGCCACTCCAGTATTCTTGCCTGGAGAATCCCATGGACAGAGGACCCTGGTGGGCTGTAGTCAATGGGGTTGCAAAGAGTTGGACACAACTGGAGTGACTTAGCACAGCACAGTGATTTAGGTGAGACACAATGGTGACAATGGAGCTGTGTTAGAAAAGAAATGGGCCTGTTTCTTATGTGGCTGATTTTCTAACTTCTCTCTATGAAGTACTTACTGATAAAATAAGTCTACTGGCAAAGTCTTTCTATGCAGAGTCAAGGATTGGCATTGTTCTAGCTAGAGTGACTGGACCACTGTCTTGAAACTCCTTGGCCATGACATCGGTCAAGTTATAACCAAACTTCAGCCAATATTTCAAACTACATGCAGTCAGTGAACCCACAGAACTTGTTAAACTGCAGTTTCCCAAGCCTCACCCCAGACATACTGAATTAGGGAATGGGGCCCAGGGATTTCAATGTTTTAACAAGTTTCCCAGGTAATCTCATGCATGTTAAAGTTTGAGGATCATTGATCTAGTCCCATAGTTTTCAAAATATGATCTCGGAGCACTGTTCCCTGTGATTCTTTCAGGGAACCATGAGGTCAAAACTATTTCCATAATACTATGTAGATATTATTTGCAGAATTCACTGTGTTGACATTTATGCAGATGGTTTAAAAGCAGTGGTGGGTAAAAGCTGCTGGCACCGTAGCACCAATTAAGACAGAAGCAGCAAACTATATTGTATACGTTCTATGCATTTGCAGTAAAAAGCAAATGCCAGTTTCACTTAGGACTGTTCTTGATGTAACAGTAAGAATAATTAATTTTTTTGAATCTCTACACAACTTTTTTTTTTTTTTTGCCTATTCTGTGTGGTGACAGTGGGAAGTAGTTGCAAAGCACTCATATGACTGAGTTGTGAGCCAAACTAGCTGTTATCTCCAAACAACTGCTTTTTAATTTGAAAGAACTACCGACAAACAATAGTTATGTAGTCTTTTGTCAAAAATAAACTAAGTGAATCTGTCCTTTGTATGCTAAGTCGCTTCAGTCATGTCCAACTCTTCGTGACCCTATGGACTGTAGCCTGCCAGGCTCCTCTGCCCGTGGGATTCTTCAGGCAAGAGTACTGGAGTGGTTAGCCATACCCTCCTCCAGGGGATCTTCCTGACCCAGGGATCAAACCCGTGGCTCTTGCAGCTCCTGCATTGCAGGAGATTCTTTACTGCCGCTGAGCCACCAGGGAAGCCCTTTCAAAGAAAACAAATGACATTTGCTGCTAATGATAGAATTTAAGTGTTCAAGCAAAAATGAGGATTTTGGAAAACTTTTACCTACCACGTGAGCTGACAGTTTCTAAAACTTAGACTTTTCCAGTGAAAACTGTAGCAATATTAACAACCATGATTTTTTTTATATTGTATAATCTTGAAATGAGTCATCATTTTTAAAATCTGCATAATTCAGTGAATCAGTATTCTCCAGATGACCAATGCATGGTGTCACAAAACCATGCATAGATAAAGGATCCATTCAATATATTAGATCAATGGATTTTCATTTAGCTAAGAAGAAAGAATTGATTGATAGGATTTCAAATTCTCCCTTGCACCTAATATTTAAGAAACTACCACTTATTGAGTTTTGTTGTAACATAAAAGAAGAATATGTACAATTATTTGAAAATGCTATTAAAACACTCTTCAATCTTCTGATTACATATTTGTGTGAGTACAGATTTACCTTCATATATTTCAACCCGAAAAACAGTTAGGTCTAATGCAGAAGCAGGTATGAAGATCCAACTGTCTTCTATTGTCTGACATTAAAGAGGTTTGCACAAATGAAAATGCCACTAATGACATTTTTTGGAAAAATAGTTATTTTTAATAAAAATGTTAATTATATTAATATATATTTATAGCTGTTATATATGAATGAATAAATATTTCTAAAATTCCCATTAATTTCTAATATGGTTTATATGAATAGAAATAATCTACATAAACAAAAGTTCTTTGGAGTGTTTAAAGGAATCCTAAATCCAGAAATTTAGAGAAATGCTGATCTAGCCCTTGGGTTCTTAACAATGTGCTAAACATTACCACTTGTGGAAATCAGAATAGGCCTGGCAGGACTAGGTTTTTTTTAATAAGAATCCTAAAAATTGTTTACCTGTGAATATGGTATCAAAAAATTATACATCTGTGACTTTTTGAACAGTATTGTTTCTAATTTTCTAGTGCCTTTAATATGCTATTTCCTGAAAGTTCAGCTGCCTGAAATTTTTTGGTGCCATATCAAATCTGTCACCTATTCTCTAAAGTATTATTACCTTCAAAATCTTACAGCAGAAGTACTTGGGGACACAGGGCAGAAAGAAAGTCAACTTGTTGAACTACCCATGGCTGTGTGCCTCTGTTTTACGTTGGCTTAAAAGAATGATAATAATAAAAGATGATTTTGGTCATCTTCACTGCCACCACCCTTCCCTCAAAAGGTGATTTGTAATAGTGCAAAAAGTTAAGAACCATGGCTTTAACCAACAGGCAGCCTGTACTAAAACCTGTTTCATATTCTGCAATAGACTAGAATTTACCTAAAGGCTAGTTAGGAGTGTCCGTCTGTCCTAAGTCACTTCAGTCATGACCGACTCTTTGTGACCCTATGAATTATAGCCCACCAGGCTGCTCTGTCCATGGGATTCTCCAGGCAAGAATACTGGAGTGGGTTGCCATGCCCTCCTCCAGGACATCTTCCTGATCAAGGGAGCAAACCAGTGTCTCCCTGCATTCCTGCAAGAACTTCTGCGGTTCCTGCATTTCAGGTGAATTCTTTACCTCTAAGGCACCAGGGAAGACCCATAACACATTAAAGGGATGTGCAGTACTGGTTTGTCTGGTTCCCAGTAAACCACAGACATATATTTCCAGATACTTTTAAGAAAGCACTTGTATATTTGTTTGTTGAGGTGCAATGATAAAAACTAATTTTTTTAATTGAGAGCTGCTATGAAGCAGTCAATTGAAGAAACTAAATTTGGTTTGTTGGTAACTGGTAGTAACCAGAAGTGAGCAAAAAACAAGTTGTCACAAAACAGGAATTTGCATAAAGAGAAGTTAGTTTGGCTTAAAAGTTTAGATAATTTTTTTTTACTCTTTTAAAAAAATTCCACTTAGGACTGCTTGGTTTGGGGAGCTTTGGTATCCCTCTTTGAAGTACATTGACCTTCCCCAGTTGTCCAAAGAGTTTGGGCTATAGGGAAGGAAACTGGGAAACTGAGCCTTTAAAAGCTACTTGGTGAGGACTTCCCTGGTTGTGCAGTGGTTGAGACTGTGCTTCCACTGCAAGGGTACGGGTTCAAGGCCTGGTTAGTGAACTAAGGTCCCAAATGCCATGGTGGTGTGGGCCAAAAAAAAGGCTACTGTGGACAAATGAATATTTAACAGGTTCACTTGAATTGGTTCCAGATTTTCTAAAGGAGGAAATGTTTGTTAGAAAATTATGTTGAAATTCACCACACCTAGATCTTGTTCATTCCATATACAAGTGAATTCAGAAGTGTTGACCCCATTGTATCATCAGAATGAATGTGAGCTTAGTTTTTTAAGAGCTACTTTGCCTTTCAGTTGCCCTTATTATTTGTAAGTCACTCATTGTGAAGATTTCTTTTCTAATATTAAAAGTGAAAAACTTGTTGAAAGAGATATTAGAACAGCTTTCCTCACCTCCTTGTATTTTGTATTTGAATGCCAAGATGCTGTAAGTATGTCATCATTATGCTTAGGATATTTCATATTTTATAAAATATTTTAGAGTTCATTTTACATTTTGACACGTTAATATTAAAGTGTGTGAGGAAAAGATCCTGAAGCACAGAGCTCACTACATAGTTTGCATTTGACAATTTATTCAATGAGTTTGTCTGTGTTCACAAATAAATAAGATTAGACCCAGACCATAATATCATTGGAGATATTGCAGAAGAAAATGACAACCCACTCCAGTATTCTTGCCTGGAGAATCCCATGGACAGAGGAGCCTGGTGGGTTACAGTCCATGGAGTCACAAAGAGTTGGACATGACTGAGCACACACACACATATAGCCAGTTAACAATGTAATGGTAGTTTTAGGTGAACAGCGAAGGGACTCAGCCACACATATACATGTATCCATTATTCATTGGTGAGCATTTGAGATTAGAGTCTAAATTTCCTCTTATGCTAAATTATTGTCTATTCCTAATCTATCTCTTCTCCCAAAATACTCTAGATAGCAGAGTGAAAATGTGACAAACTTGAGCCACATCATGTTATTAATGGTTTTTAAGTGGGAAGTTCAAGGATTCCCTATAGAATTGAGTAACTGCTACATTTTGTCTATCCAGATAAGTATCAAAGTTCTGCCGGACCCGGGAACGTGCATTTAAGCAACAAGGGTTCAGATTAGCTATTCTTGACTATTAAATTGTCGACTATAAAGTGATGTTTACACCCTAGCATTGTAAACATGACAGCTTTCCTTTTTGCTTTTCAACTCTGAAAATTTATCAGAGACAAAGCATTAAAATTTATAAATAAGTCCTTGAAACAAAGTGCAGATTTAGAGAGATTTAAATCCTGAAATAACAGCTGTTCTGTGATCATCAGGTATGCCACTAACGTGTGTTCTCCAATTAATGATCAGTTTTCTTCATATGACACTTAGTCTATTAAAGATTTTTCTTTTGGCAGGGAAGAAGTGCTATGATTTTTGGAAAAACAATGAAATTAATAAATAGCTGGTTTGAAAATTCCATAAAGGTAGCAGGGGAAAGTTGTCTTATTCCTTTGCTAGAACTGATTTTAGAAGCTTTAGTACAGCCCTGTCTCCTTCAGGTAAAAGCTACAACCTAGTGGTGTGATTCCCACTTCAAAGTTATTTTTGCCACATTATACTTCTTCCCTCCCTCAAACTCTAGTCCATTTCTGGTTTCCAAGTTTTAAATAAAGAGTCCTACTAAGTTCACAAATTTTAAAACAAGTATAGTTTGTTATATTACAAATTACTGGACATTGAAAGAAAATAGTCTTTTTTATGTAGGAAGCAATTCTACTAACCCAGGATCAGTTCAGAATGCAGTTTGGAAATTATTGTTTTCTACTACTGACCATGAAAATGGATACGTACAATTCATTTTTCAGGCTTAGTTCATATTCCTAATGGTGAAAGGCTAATATACAGGAGATATCTGCAAATGCCTAGAGGGCAAGGACTATATTTTATTCCTTTCTGTGGCCCCAAGGCCTAGCATAGTGTCTGTCATGTGTGTAAATACTTACAAAATACTTAATGAGTTTTGAGGTATTATCTTCTGTATAAGTGATCCACAAGAAGATTAACTGAACCATAGCCTTGATCTTTTTAACACTATGTTGTAATTAGCTGAGCTGTGCAACCCATATTTGGCTTCCTAGGCTTGGTCCTTTCCAAAGGAGATAGTTGTTATAGCAAAGTTGTTGGATAGAAAAGTGGAACGCTTGACAATTTGTTTAAGAATATGTATTAGTGCACTAACATTGGTTTTAAATATCAACTGTAAGAATGGTTTAAGGAAATAATAATATTAAAGATTGTGGTAAAAATATTTGCATGTGATATGTTATTGTACTACTATGAGAGAATAAACTGATATGCAAAATTCTACAGCATAAGGAACATAGATTCAGTGATTCAGGTTAGTAATAAATGGCTAACTTTTTATATAGAATATGCTGTGTAAGACTTTAAAAAATCACTTACAAAGTTATTAATTTTAATTTGAGAGGTTTGGAATCAGCTGATGCATAATAACAGCCTCCTGTATCTCCAATATTTTAAAGACAAGAAGAAAGCTTAAGGGAGAAAAAGACTTGGTATGCCTGCTGTGGCAAGACACACACAGACTCATTCACACGCCCCAGTCAGAAAAAGGTGTTTTTTTTCTTTTCCACAAAAAGAAGTCTGACTGTTCTTCTTTGAAGTTTTGGGGTACATATTCTTTGGGTTTTAACAGAGTAGCAAGTAGGAAAACAAATTTAACTTAGCTGTACATGAACTTTGACTGACTTTTTAAAGTAATGATGAAAAAGTGATAAGAATAAGGAAAGTACTAATAATTTTGTTATAATTGTATTCTACATGTATTTAGGTTTTGACTCTATAATGTCCAGTGGTGCACTGGAGTTTTCTGACTCAGCCAATTGTACCCATTTTCCCTAACTCCACATTTTTATGGTCATTGTTGTTGTTTGTTGTTTTCTCAATGAGTCACGTCTGATTCTTTTGTGACCCCATGGGCCATAGCCCATCAGGTTCCTCTGTCCATGGGATTTCCCAGGCAAGAATACTGGAGTAGTTTGCCATTTCCTTCTCCAGGGGATCTTCCCAACCCAGGGACTGAACCCGCATCTTCTGCTTGGCAGGCAGATTCCTTACCACTGGAGCCGCCAGGGAAGCCACTTATATGGCCATGGGAGTAATATTTATGACATGGAAATTGGCACACACTACAAATCAAGGCTTTTTCCATCTCCCTTAAGAGCCAGTCATTAAATCTTACCACTCCCTCCTCCAATGTACCTATTTAATTTTCATTTTTTACTGTCAAATAATAGCTTTAGGTTTCACTGAAGATAGAGAACTGATGTAGAATGATGGTGAAGAGCAGAGGCACTGAAGCCAAACTGCCTGGGTTCAGATACCAATTCTGCATGTATTAGCTTGTATTATCCTAGGCAAGTTAGTCAGTCTTATCTCTAATGGGATAATAGCAATGCCTACCTTGTAGGGTTGATATAAGGAATAAATATGTTAATGCAGGTAGAACACAGAATAAAGTCTAGTTTATAGATCTTATCTGGCAACTTTAATTATCCAGAAAGCAGCCAGGATTCAGGAAGTAAACAAAAATATGACTGACCAATCGATCTAAATATCAGAGGGTACTTGCCCCAAACCCCTCAAGTTCTCTCTGGAAGCCTGTTTTACTCTTTGCTTAGATCCAAGCTTAACTGACTTTTCAGAGCTGACAGTAGATTAGAGGTGTAAAATTAGAAAGAGTGAAAAAGACAAGCTTTCTTCCCCAAAGAAAATTACCCGAAGTGAGAGCTCATAAATGAGTCAGACTGGCTGATCTCTAAGGTTGATTCTAGCTCCCCAAATCTGTGACTGTGCTGGAAAATCATAACAGTTTAGGGACAGATAACCCAATTACTATATTAAATAATGGTTTTCAAAGATGATCCACTATCAATAGTAAATCATAATTAGTGTATCCTAGTTAGGAAAGTAGGGCAATATGGATGGCTTTTTAAAATGTCCATTCAAAATTGTTGAAGTTAAGTATTTGTATGAAACTTTTTTGTTAAACTTGGGAATTTGGCTTATATGGAATAGCTAATTCCCTGACAATCCTAGATAAAGGAGAGTGTTGCTATAGTTAACTAAAAGACAGAGGGAGTATGGCATGCCAATTGAAATGCAGAAGAAAATGAAGTACTAGCTAAAAGTTAAAACCCAAGTGAGAGGGGAACAAAGAGGAAATATTTACATTCTCACTTGGAACTTGTGGGGGAGGAATAGCATAGAAGACAACATTTGAACTGGGAGTTAAGTAATACATAGGCAGAAAAGGGAGGAGGAGTGTCAGCAGATGTAGGACATTTTAGGCTGAGAGAACAGAATGAACAAAAGGAAAGTTATGAAAAGTGAAAGATACTAGCTGATCCTATGTGATTGGATGGATCCAAGTGTTCATGAGATATGGTTGTAGTGGAGATACATCAAACTGGAAAAGCTGGTTTGCGACCAAATCATATAAGGCTTTAAATACTAGGCCAAGAAGTCAAAAATTTAATGAGTAATAAGGAGCCACTAAAGATTTTTGAGCAGGGAAGAGTCATGATCCAACTACATAATGGCAAAAGTCAACCAGGAAGGTAAACACTGGTGAAACTTTAAGGGAAGGGGGGAAATTTGGAGTTAAGAGGGACCAGTTAGGTTACTGAAGTAGTTCAGTCAAAGAAATTATGAGGGCTTATTATATAGGCAGCAGGAACGGAATGGAGGTTCTGAACATGCGAGATGCTAAGGAAGTTTTATCTATTGCACACATGCATGCTCAGTTGCTAAGTCGTGTCTGACTCTTTGGGACCCTGTGGACTGTAGGCTGCCAGGCTCCTGTGTCTATGGGATTTCCCAGGCAAGAATACTGGAGTGGGTTGCCATTTCCTCCTCCAGGGGATCTTCCTGACCCAGGGGTCGAACTTGTGGCTCCTGCCTCATCTCCTGCATTGCAGGCTAATTCTTGACCACTGAGCCACCGAGGAAGCCTGTATTATCTATTGGGCTGGCAAAAATGTTAATTTGGGTTTTTCCGTATGGTGTTATGGAAAAACTGAAGGGAACTTTTTAGCCAACAATTCTGATGTCACTAAACCTGGTGACCAGTGGGTTGTGATGCCATTAACTGTAACCAGGAACAGTGGAGGGGGAGCAGTTTTTACATAGTTGCAAGGGTGTAGAGACTAGGAGATGTATAATAGTGCTTAGAAATAAGACTTTTATATGATTAGAAAGCTAATTCAATAGATAGTTGTACTACATATAGCATATATGAATATGAATTGGGGTGATTGAAGCACAGCATTGTTCCTTATGTGTAGACAATGTACATTTCTTGACTCTCCTCATTTTTTAATCTCCATTTGACCACAAAGGCCAGTATATTCCTGAGCCTCCACCCCTGCCACCCACCCCATATCTTATAAAAGAATGAAAATGTACTTCTATTAGTAAAAAACATTTAGAAAGACACATCTGTGATTTTAAAAGAAGTCTTTAGAAATATCATATATTCCTAAACCTCATTTTTAGAACGATCTAGACGGGGGAGCCTAGTGGGCTGGCGTCTCGGGTCGCACAGAGTCGGACACGACTGAAGCGACTTAGCAGCAGCAGCAGCAGGAGCATACAAATATTATACATTTTACAGTATCAGAAGTGAATGCTATAGTTAATCAAAACTTTATAATCAGAAGCTTTCCTGACAGATAGCTTGTAGAGAAAAGCTACAAAATTACAAAATAGAATTGAAATAATTTCTGTGCTTTTAGTGCCAAGGCTAGAAACTTAAAGCTCCCAAATAAAAAGAAAAATCAGCCTATCTCTTGCAAAATAGCCAGTTATTTAGGACCATTTGCATTATATACTGATAGAGGAAAGAAACACAACAGAAGACATTTTAGCCTCCTTCACTTCCTGCTGCTTTTGAAATTTTACTCTTGTAAGTGAGGAGAAAGTGAGTCTTCAGTGTTACCAAACTGAATAATGGCAAATGAGTCAGCAGTCATATAAAAGGGTTTAACTGAATGGCTATCCTGTGATAAAATAATATCTTTTGGAACTTCAAGGATCTCTAATACCCTATGAATATATTTTTTGAGTTAGTAACTTCAAGTGAGGGGAGAATCTTGATCTTTTGTAGACTTTGGCCACTGGGGACCATAAATTTAGGGCACTATTTAGGTAATAATTCTGCTATAGACATTGCCATTTGAGATTTGTACTCTTGATTTGATCATTGAAAGTGTGAATAGCAAAGAACTCTAATCTTTTCCTAAACATTACTGGTCTCAGGTCATTTAAACTAGAAGGAATATAAACCATGATAAACATTGGACTGGTAAGAGTAACATTCTCACACCATTGGGAAGGATTGGGAAAGATAATATCTGTCCTTTATTTTTATCACAAGATTTATAAAGTTGGTAAAGTGGGAGATGTTACAGAGATTTAGCCTTTTAGACTAAGACTTACAGACTATTACACTAAGTAAAAAGTTCAATCTAATTTCAGACTTGACTTTAGTTGGAG
The DNA here is from genome assembly GCF_014754425.2 of Oryx dammah. Lineage (NCBI taxonomy): Eukaryota > Metazoa > Chordata > Mammalia > Artiodactyla > Bovidae > Oryx > Oryx dammah. Next base: position 12,913,905 of record NW_024070207.1, read on the forward strand.
TTGAATAGAAACACATTTCTATCAATTGTACATGTTACATTCATTGCTAACCTGATTATTGCTGCTGCTGCTGCTAAGTCGCTTCAGTTGTGGCCGACTCTGTGCGACCCCATAGATGGCAGCCTACCAGGCTCCTCCATCCCTGGAATTCTCCAGGCAAGAACACTGGAGTGGGTTGCCATTTCCTTCTCCAATGCATGAAAGTGAAAAGTGAAAGTGAAGTCGCTCAGTCGTGTCTGACTCTTCGAGACTCCATGGACTGCAGCCTACCAGGCTCCTCCATCCATGGGATTTTCCAGGCAAGAGTACTGGAGCGGGTTGCCATTGCCTTCTCCAGCTAACCTGATTAGGTCTATGCAAAACCTTAGGGCACCTGGGACAAATTTTATATTGCTTTTGAGGATATAGAAAAATGGCACATGGACACATATATCTATATCTATCTATCTATCTATCTATATATATATTACACATACACACACACATATATATATATACTATAGGCTGCAGTCCATGGGGTCACAAGAGTGGGACACGACTTAGTGACTAAACCACCACCTTGTACTTTCTAGTTCCTAAATTTTTTACATATGTGTGTGTGTGTATATGTATAGGTTGTTCATTTGGGCTGTAATCATTATCACAAATTATTAATCCTGATATATACATATCCTTATACATTTTATTTTTCTTTATTTTTTTGACTGTGTTGCATGTGGGATGTGGAATCTTAGTTCCCCAACCAGGAATCAAACCCATGCCCCGAGAAGTAGAAGTCTTAACCACCAGATCTCAAGGGAAGTCCCTTCCTTATACATTTTAGTAGCAGGCTCATGAGATAGTCTATCACTTTATAAATTCAGAAATATACAGTTAAATTTTTCGTTTTTCCCAGATCTCACATTCTCTAGGAGAATTCCATACTATCCAGGTGACTACTTTAAGAAAACCTTCATGTAAGAGGCAAATTGGGCCCCAAACCCAATACTTTTGAATTATATGTAGCAAACCTGAGAAGGGGGGAGGTATTTATTATATATTAATATCATGGCTTCCTTACTAAACTATGAGTTCCTTAAGGTCAGTAACCAAGTCTCAGTATGCTTATATTCCCTGTAACTTACGTATATGTATGTGCCCAATAAATGTCAATTGAATGAAGGATTGTCCTTCCTTTGTCTCACTGAGTGTCCTTTAAAATCATTTTAGCAATTGGATTTTTATACTAAGGAAAATTTTATACTTTAGCTTTACCAAACTAAAACTGAATTCTTTTCTTTTACAGGTGCAGGAGACATTGTTGCAATCATGATTGGCAATCTGAAAGGCACCAAAATTCTACAATCTATTCAAAGAGGCATACAAGTAACAATGGTCATTGAAGTAGGGAAAAAACATGGTCCTTGGGTGAATCACTATTCGATTTTTTTTGTTTCTGTGTCCTTTTTCATTATTACGGCAGCAACTGTGGGCTATTTTATCTTTTATTCTGCTCGAAGATTACGGAATGCAAGAGCTCAAAGCAGAAAGCAGGTTTGTAATGATCCTTTCTTCCAATTTAAAAATATTTTACTATTTTAATTGTAGATTCAGTGTCATGCATTTTAATATGCTTCCCTTGCTAGACAATGATTCATGCATGTATTTTGTGAAAATTGGTAGTTTTTAAAAGTATGTCAGCATCTGTACTCTCAGATCTTTTATTTTCTGAAACTGGTCTAAGGCCTTAATCCTACTGGGTTAAATCTTCTAATACTTTATTAGAGAGCACAGCAAGCATTTAAGTATATATGGGTATAAATACATATGTTCTTTTGCACATTTTTCTAAATGACAAAAGCATTTCATATGCAATATAGAAAATTTAGAAACTAGAAAGTACAAGGTGGTGGTTTAGTCACTAAGTCGTGTCCCACTCTTGCAACCCCATGGACTGCAGCCTGCCAGGCTCCTCTATCTATCCATGGAATTCTCCAGGCAAGAATACTGGAGTGGGTTGCCATTTCCTTCTCCTGTGTGCCTATGCATGTGTTCATTTGCATTTGGGGGCAGGGCTGGGAAGAGAGACTAGGCTGAATATTATGAGTAGGCAAATTTAAAGATCTAATTGTGTATAATACAGTGCTTGATTCCAAACAGAGTGACAGAGTCATAATTTCTCCCATATATTAACAACTGATATATAAACAAGTATAGATATATAAATAATAGAACAAAAACACTGAAGTATCATTGAACAGGGAAGTACCTGTTTGTCTAATGTTGATCCTACTACCTTTAAACTGCCCCTCATCCCTCTGATATCTTCAGTTCTCTTCCTTACTCAGCTTAACTTCCATAGCCATTCCCATGCATATATCTTCTGTTTCCTTGGCCCTTCTCTCTCTGTTATACTTGCTGTCAAAACCCAATCCTGATTACATCCTACTTCCCACCTATTCTGTGCCTGTTCTTTGCTTAGCTAAAGTAGCAGAAAAACATTAGCATCTCTACAACTGGCTAATCTCACTTTAAATTTGTGACCACAAACTCAGAGTGAGTTTGCTTAATGCTGCCCAACAATATACCATCTTTTCCTAGCCATTTCTTCTTCTTTCATAGATGACTAATCATACACATTCCTTTCTCTTCAAATCTCTAGTACTTACCCCCAGTTTTACTCTCAACTTGTACTTTGGGTCTTATTCCACTGAGAAAATTGAAGTAATCAAGAGTACTTCCACAAGCTTCTACCACATTTCTGCATCTGTGTCTATACCCGCTGTCCTCTGCTTTGTCTTCTGTTACTGTAGACACCCAAACATACTAGTAATTGCTTCCATTTTCAAAAGAACTTCTTTTGATCCCAGGCCAGAAAACTTGGAGTTAATTCTTTATTCTTCTCTTTCTCTCACTTCCTGTATAACCTCTGTCAGTAAGTCCTTTGTTTCTACCTTCATTGTATATCCAGGATCTGATTACTTCTTAGCACTTCCTTTGCTTCTACTCTGATCCACACCACAATCATTTGCTAACCCCCTCTCCCTCTCAAGAATTCTAAACACAACAGCAAAGCAATGTGCCACGTCTCCAGAATGCTCACTAGGGATTTAAGGCTTTCAGCTGATCACATGGTGGGGGGCAAGATTATATTTTATATGTACTTAAAAGTTTCTCCAAAGACAGATTCTGACCATTTCATGCACTTTTTCTCCAATAAGCAAAGATTAACCCAATTTATTTGAGAGTGGGGGAGCAGTGAGGATTTCTAGACAGCAAGAAAATAAGCATAAGAATAGATGAAAAATTAAAATCTTATTATAAAACCCTTGTAAAGATTTAGACACCAGCATAAGGTAAGGAGTGATTATTTTCTCAGTGTTTAAAGTTAATTGACTTCTGTACTTCTCTTTAAAGAAGCAGCTTATCACATTGGTGGCAGGTTCAGCTTGTTACTAGTTGTGGTCAAAAGGATGTTTAAAATTCCTGTGCCAGACGATACAGTAGTCTCACACTGTGTTAATATTTGACATTTGTATATTGTGCTGGTTTTTATCTCTGAGATTGGAAAGAAAGTGGTGTCCAGTATAATGAACTATTCAAAGGTCATAGTTACAATGAGAAGAGTGTTTGGTTTGTGAATGTTCACGGTGAGGTATGTATTTCTGTTCTCCAAGTGCTATGTGAAGTCTATTAACATGGCACTAAAACCCATAAGCAAATAATAAGTTCATAAAGAACTACCTGGTGTTGCATAAGCTACATTGATATTTAACTCTGATCTCATCACTTGTTTAAGTAATTTTCATCGTTTTATTTCTTAAAAAAGTTAACTTCTGTACAAATAGTTAAGAATAGCATTAAAACTTCTCACCTTTTGGAGAAGGCTTTGAGAGGGCGTCTTTCACTATTTAATGGGCTATATCTGATTATTCTTTGGTGACTAAAAGATTAAATATATGAGACTGATGATCCCTTTTGTTTACATATACTTGAGAGTGCTGAAATGTTATTTACATGTTATTTAATTTTCATAACTTCCTATTCATTTTTAAAATGTAGAGCTTGATGCATATGATAGTTCTAACTATCACTAAATATTTGACTGCATTATCTCCACTTCACTGGTCGAAATGATGCTGAAACTGAGCTATAAAAATTTACCTTCATTAAAACATTAGGAATTGATTAAGTTATTCGAGTCTATCTTCCCTCTGAACCATTTTGACACATAGATAATGTGAGGCAAATCGATAAATGTATAACCATAAATTTGATGACCAAAATGCCAAAGTATATTGGACAGCATGTAGTGGTTGTATGCCTGACAAGCCATAGTATGCTGTGTCAGAACACACATTATCCCTGGTTTTGTGGATGGAAAGCTTTTAAACAAGATGAAAAGTATCAATGGGTTGTGAATGAAAATAACATATTAGGCATTATATGCTGGATTCAGGGAGAAGGCAGTGGCAACCCACTCCAGTACTCTTGCCTGGAAAATCCCATGGATGGTGGAGCCTGGTAGGCTGCAGTCCATAGAGTCGCGAAGAGTCAGACCCTGAGCGACTTCCCTTTCACTTTTCACTTTCATGCATTGGGGAAGGAAATGGCAAGCCACTCCAGTGTTCTTGCCTGGAGAATCCCAGGGACAGAGGAGCCTGATGGGCTGCCATCTATGGGATCGCACAGAGTCGGACACGACTGAAGCGACTTAGCAGCAGCAGCAGGTGGGTTCATGTTTTCACTGGGTACCACCCTAACCTAAGACAAGAAAGAATATGGAAAACCTTATGGCATGCTCAGACTAAACTGAATTTGGGAGTGACCACTATACACATGACTCTGGGATGGGATACCCTCTATTTTGGGGATACAGTGCGTGTACCTTAACCTTATTCAAGGAATCAATACTCAATGGAAACAAGATACATGTTGGGTTAAACATCAGCCAGTGAAACCAAAGAGGGCTCTAGGTGAAATAGAAGCTGGCCTTGGTTTAATGGAACAAGCTGAATTCACTTTTAGTGAAAAGTGTCTTTCAGAAGAAAAGAAACTACTCTGACATAGACAGATTGGTCAGAATCATCTTCCAAGAGCAAAGAAAAGAACGGGAATCTACTTGGAAAGATGATAAAGACTTGGTAATATGGTCACACAGAGCCAATAATAATGCTAGAGAGTGCTAGCATTCAGCACTGGGAAAGAGCATATACTCTGACACAACAGGGTCTGTTAACTATTTTACTTTGAATGGAGATCCAAATAGTCATGGGGTAATGGCTTTCCATTTTTACTTATGGAAGTTGAAGAGCATCTTTGAGACACATGCAGATCCTCAAACTTAGGGAAATTTTCTGGGTGAAATTGTAACTTATATTACTGATCTCTGACTTTTACCAAAGGATGGACCAGTGAGATGAGGTGTAGGAATAATGCTGAATGATACACATGTTTTCCCCATGGAAGGGAGACGGTCTTGATGCACAACAGTCAGTGGGAAAACTGTATAATAGTGTGACTTGAAACAAATGATGGGCTTTGTCCTCAGCTAACATGGAACCTAGAAATGACATCACCACGGGTGATAACACTTGTCCATGATATCTGATATGTGGGCAAAGAACAATTATTCTAGGAAGATTTAATAAACACTTCAGTTCAGTTCAGTCGCTCAGTCGTGTCTGACTCTTTGCGACCCCATGAATTGCAGCATGCCAGGCTTCCCTGTCCATCACCAACTCCCGGAGTCACTCAGACTCACGTCCATTGAGTTCGTGATGCCATCCAGCTGTCTCATCCTCGGTCGTCCCCTTCTCCTCCTGCCCCCAATCCCTCCCAGCATCAGAGTCATTTCTAATGAGTCAACTCTTCGCATCAGGTGGCCAAAGTACTGGAGCTTCAGCTTTAGCATCATTCCTTCCAAAGAAATCCCAGGGTTGATCGCCTTCAGAATGGACTGGTTGGATGTCCTTGCAGTCCAAGGGACCCTCAAGAGTCTTCTCCAACACCATAGTTCAAACACATCAATTCTTCAGCGCTCAGCCTTCTTCACAGTCCAACTCTCACATCCATACATGACCACAGGAAAAACCATAGCCTTGACTAGACGGACCTCAGTCGGCAAAGTAATGTCTCTGCTTTTGAATATACTATCTAGGTTGGTCATAACTTTTCTTCCCAGGAGTAAGCGTCTTTTAATTTCATGGCTGCAGTCACCATCTGCAGTGATTTTGGAGCCCAAAAAAATAAAGTCTGACACTATTTCCACTGTTTCCCTATCTATTTCCCATGAAGTGATGGGACCGGATGCCATGATCTTCGTTTTCTGAATGTTGAGCTTTAAGCCAACTTTTTCACTCTCCTCTTTCACTTTCATCAAGAGGCTTTTTAGCTCCTCTTCACTTTCTGCCATAAGGGTGGTGTCATCTGCATATCTGAGGTTATTGATATTTCTCCCAGCAATCTTGATTCCAGCTTGTGTTTCTTCCAGCCCAGAGTTTCTCATGATGTACTCTGCATAGAAGTTAAATAAGCAGGGTGACAATATACAGCTTTGACGTACTCCTTTTCCTATTTGGAACCAGTCTGTTGTTCCATGTCCAGTTCTAACTGTTGCTTCTTCTGTGATACTTCCCAATTTCTTTTGTAACCAAATGAAACTGTATCATAACTATATTGTGATGGTGTAATACTGTATTGTTGCTAAGATTCAGCTGCCTTATATAAACAAATTTTATGATAATCAAATGTATTGGGAAACTGAACTAAAACCTCCCAGCATGTGATGTCAATGGAGAGTGATTAGCCTGAGGAAGAATTAGATGTAGTTCATTACTTTAAATAGCTCTGTACAAGGTTATCACCAAGTTCAAGTGGCCATAGATCAAGGGAGTAAACAGATAATTAAATTGTTACATCAATATAAAGATGTCTTAAATGGTCTTATTATTACTAGAAGAATAATTTATTTGAGCCTATTTTCATCCTTCGTTGCCTTCTGCAAGTATTAGATATGGTTATGTTGCTCTTGCTTACCTTATATATAAACGCTATACTAATTGTAAAAGCCCAAATATGACTATTTCATTGTTAAAAAGACCTTGATTAAAAGAGCGAGAGTGGATTGTAGAGACAATACAATAGATTTAGTTGCTTACTCCTTGGGTGTCTCCCAGGAAATCATGCTTGGCCCTTAGCCAACCCTGGGAAAATGATACTCAAGGTGGTTTTATTTTGTTTGTTTTGTTTGATTTTCTGTTTTTTTCCACTTTTATTGAGATATAATTGACATAGAGCTCTGTGTAAGTTTAAGGTGTACAACATAGTGATTTGACTTACATACATCCTGAAATGATGACCACAGCAGGTTTAGTGAACATCCGTCATCTCATGTAGATACTCATTAAAGAGATAGAAAAAACAATTTTTTTTACTTGTGATGAGAACTCTTAGGATTTGCTCTCTTAATAACTTTCAATTACAATATATAACTGTGTTAATTATACTTGTCATATAGTACATTATATCCCTAGTACATACTTATTTTATAATTAGTAGTTTGTAGCTTTTGACTACTTTTATCTAATCCCCCCTCCCCCCAATATCTGCCTCTGGTAGTCACAAATCTGACCTCTTTTTCTATAAGTTTGTTTGTTTTTGAAGTATAATTGACCTATAACACTATGTTAGTTCCTGGTACGTAACACAGTGATTTGATATTTCTGTGCATTTCAAAATGATCACCATGATTGTATAGTTGTTACTTGTCACCATAAAAAAATATTGAATAATTATTGATGGCTTCCAGATGGCGCTAGTGGTAAAGAACCTGCCTGCCAATGCAGGAGACTTGAGTTTGATCCCTGGGTTGGGAAGATCCCCTGTAGAACAAAATGGCAATCTACTCCAATATTTTTGCCTAGAGAGTCGACTTAGCATGCACACACTCATAATTACTGACTATATTCCACACACTGTGCATTTTATACCTGTGACTCATTTATTTTGTAACTGAAATTTGTACCCCTTTATCTCCTATATACAGTGAAATATTATTCAGCCATAAAAAGAATGGAATCTTAACCACTTGCAACAACATGAATGGACCTAGAAGATATTATGCTAAGTGAAGTAAATCAGGCAGAGAAAGACAAATAGTGTATGATTTCACTTACATGTGGATTCTACAGAACAAAACAAATGAACAAACATAACCAAATAGACACAGAATCATAGATACAGAAAACAAATAGGTGGTTGCCAAAGGTGAGGGGGATCGGGCTGGGGGGCAGAAATAGATGATGGAGATTAAGTGGTACAGACTTTCATTTACAAAATAGATTAGTCAAAGTGTTCTTTATGTTAATGGTTGATGATTTTGTTATATACATCTGAAGCAATGGACTATGTTGTACCAGTTTGTCATGGGTACTTGGCACAATAAATAGTCAAGATAAATAATATGCACTTGGCTTCATTGTTGGGTCCTGAGTTTGGGGCAGCATGGCCTACTGCTAGCAGAATTATGTAGTGACCAGTCAGTTCCCCATCTGAGCCTCACATCCTGAGATTCAAATTGGCTTCCTAGGCAGAGATCTGTCACATGTGTCCTTGAAGTTTGCTGCCAAAGAGATAGCACTCCTGTGTGGTCTCAGATGAGGAAGAACTTAGCTACATTAATATCTTAAAATTTGTCCTTGAACTTAAAGCATGACTAAAAATATCTGAAACATTTCTAGTCGGTCACATTAAATTTTCTCTGCTCTCCTAGTATATGAAATTAACTGGAAGACTTACCAGGTGTCTGCATACTGTACCAGTATCTATCTATCTATATAGATATCTATCTATCTATCTATCTATCTATATATTTATTTATAGTGGGTGCATTTGTATGTATCTGTTCCTGCTTAAATTTGAGGTTTAGAACCCTTTACAAAACTACTGGTTTGGTTCTTACATAAGAAGAGCAGATTAAACAAATTCTTATCTGAGTAGGACCTAGTTTTATAGTCTTTCTGTGATTTTCTCATTGAACAAAAGGAAGCTCTTACAATGAGTCTCTCAGGACTTTAAAAAAAATATTCACTTACTATAATAAAGGTTTTGATTGTGTCTTTGAAAAAATGCTATAATCTGAGTCATAACCTATCCCCTGGGTCAAATTCCCCCTTTTCTCAATGTTCTTCCTTACAGTATATTTCTTCACACTGTTCACAGGGATCATCTTCATGCAAATGATCTGTACTCGTATTTCTGTAATTCCATAGACTTATGGGAAGCTGTGTTACAGTCTGCAGCTCCTCTTTCCTTTAGGAATCCTCCCATTCAAATATTATACATAAGGGTGTTTTTGCTTACTCCTCTTAAAAATTATTTTTTGTTTATTTGGCTGTGTCAGGTCTTTGTTGCAGCATGTGGAATCTTCAGTTGCAGCATGCAAACTTAAGCTTTTTAAATTGAAGTATAATTGACATACAATATTATGTTAGTTTCAGATGTATGACACAGTGATTCGATGCATAGGTTTTTGCTTGGGGAAAAAATAGATTTCTCTCAGTTCTCATATATCAAAATAGCCACAACACTCAGATTTTGATTTTGTTCACAAGAATCTGAGTAAAAGAATCCTCTTACCATAATTCTTGATTTTAAGTTTTCTGTTTTATAAATTCTGAGCCAAATTTTTATGAAAGCTTTTATTTTAAAAAAAGTGGTGGCTTAAAAACAGGAAAATCTAGTTTGCTTATATCCATGTTCTTTTCTTTCTTTTATATACTCACCCTGCCCAGCCCCCCATCAAGTAATTAGTTTCGACTACATGCCTAGTTATTTATGTGGGTTTCAGTTAAACTGAAAGCTGAATACCTTGGGGCCAAGAATCAGGCTGACAAATAACCAGACTAAAACATTTATTTCACTTAGTTCAATATAAATTCATAGGTAAAATTGGTGGAATATCTTTGTGTTCACTGTAATTTAAAAATTGAACATTATAATATAGGATGAGAATTGCCGCAAATCTTCATTTTCGGCCCACTTAAAGTGTCACTCAGAACAACAACAAAAGAAACTGTACAGCTGAAATTCGTCAGTGACTAGAACCATCCCAGCTTTTGAAGAATGACATTAAGCTTCTGTTAACAAAATTGGCCAACAACCAAGCTGCTTTGAATCAGTTTTCTACTCTGCTGAATTTTCTTAGACCAGGTATCTCTTAGAACTGGGGAAGAGGTGGGTAGAATATGTTGATATAAAATACTTGTTTAAGAGAGTTCCCCAAATCACAGTAAGTAGTCAAATGAAGAAGGATTTGAAGATTGGATAATAGCTGACTTTGAGGGTTTTTTTTCTTTCATTTATCTTCTTCACAAGGAATGTGAAGCCCTTTAAAGGCTTCTTTGCTGTTACACAATGGAGGCAGTGTACTATCGTGGAGAGATCATGGGCTTTAAAGCCAGATAGAACCTGGGCTTGAATTGAATCACAGCTCTGCAACTAACCAGCTGCCTGGCTTTTAGTCAAGCTTCAGGACCTTTTCTTATCTATAAAATTTGGATATTAAAATGCCTATTCCATAAGGTTGTTACTGTTTAAACAAGATGACACTTGTAAAACTTAGGGTTAAACCTGAGGCATGGCAGGAGTCCAATACATGTTCTCTAAACCTTTTTTCCCCCTCAAAATTGAGTAGGGGCTTTTAATGAATAAAACTTAGATGAGAAAATCTCTTTTTCTAAATTCAAAAGCTATTATTTGAACAAAGATTAAGCATTATGGGGATTTTTTAAAAAAATAATTAAGGCCCAGTCTTCCATCTACTCACAACCTACTAGGAGAAAAAGACACGAATAATACAACTACAGAATATAAGGGGTGGAAACCATGTGCTGTTGGAATTTATAGGATAGGAATTCTGATATGAGGGAGAGGTACTGAAGTGTCCGAAGTAATTTGTGTACCAAAGTAGATAAACTCTTGAAATTCTGTTTTTTAAGAAGTAAAACATAAATTATAGTTTGAATTGGGCACATTGTCTTTAAATATTAAAGCATAAAGGGGCATCCAAAGGTTTGACTTAATATTATTCAAACATGTTGTTTAGTTACTAAGTTGTGTCTGACACTTTTGCGACTGTAGCCCACCAGGCTCCTCTATCTATGGCCTTGAGTGGGTTGCCATTTTTTTCTCTAGGTGATCTTCCCAACCCAGGGATTGAACCTGTGTCTCTTATGTTTCCTGCATTGACAGGTGAATTCTTTACCGCTGAGCCACCAGGGAAGCCCAAAATATTGTTGTAACAATCCTATATAGGATTATTAGTATTCCTACTTACTGGTGAGGGGACAGAATTGGAGAGATATTTCCCAAAATGTTAATTTCTTAGTCATGTCCGACTTCTTGTGACCCCATGAATTGTAGCCTGAAAAGCTCCTCTGTCCATGGAATTCTCCAGGCAAGAATCCTGGAGTGGGTTTCCATTCCCTTCTCCAGGGGATCTTCTTGACCCAGGGATTGAACTGGGGTCTCCCGCATTGTGGGCAGATGCTTTGCTATCTGAGCCAGCAGGGAAAACTCAACGTGTATTTAATATAAACTGTACTGTGCTGTGCTCATTCATGTCTGACTCTTTGCAGTCCCATGGATTGTAGCCCACCAGGTTCCTCTGCCCATGGAATTTTTCCAGGTAAGGATACTGGAGTGAGGTGCCATCTCCTACTCCAGATCTTCCCAGCGCAGGGATTAAACCTGCATCTCTTGTGTCTCAAACATTGGCAGTCAGATTCTATACAACTAGCGCCACCTGTTGTTGTTCAGTCGCTCAGTCATGCCTGACTCTGCGACACCACAGACTGTAGCACACCCAGTTTACTCTTTGTGTCTTACTCTTTGTGACCCCATGGACAGTAGCATACCAGGCTTGCCTGTCCTTCACCATCTCCTGGAGTTTGCTCAAACTCTTGTCCATTGAGTCAGTGATACCATCCAACCATCTCATCCTCTGTTGTCCCCTTCTCCTCCTGGGAAGCCCTTAATATAAACTACTTGGTCTTAATCTTGTTCTTGTATGTCAGTATTTAGAGGAATGGGCGCATCTTGGAAACTCCTCCTATCAATGTGACAGTGAAATATTAATTTTTGAGTGCTGATGGCAGTTTTAAAACCTTTATTCAGGTTCTAAAAATTGTGCTTCTTAACAAAACCACAAGTCACACCTCTGTATTGAAAGAAATATATTTTCCTTATAAAAGCTTGGTAGGAGTTATTGGAAACATTCAGATTTCCTTTCAAAGGCTTTTTAAAATTCTAGGGCTGCTTCCTTAAACACTGGTATATGCTGTGCTACAAATCTTTTAGACATCCTTCATAATCAAGTCCCTTGCTTAGGATATTCTGGCATCTTGGATTTTTCCCTATATTTTTGTCTCCCCTCAATTTTTTAAAAAGCATTTATCTTAATGTAAGTTCCACTTTTCTCATCAACATAGACTTGAACATTACATTTAAAGTTTGCTTTTGATCCCACCTCTCAAATTAATTTGCAGTTAGTCTTGGATATAATCAAAGTTGTATAGTCAGCATTCATCCCTGATGAACTGATGAGCACTAGCACTGGAGGCTCATGCATTTATATTTTGTTGAATATTTTTGAATGAGAAATCAAACTGTGCAGGCTTAATCATGTAAATACACTAGAGATGTATCACTTCCTTGTGAGTACATTTCCCTACGTGTCGTGGAGCTGGCTGCTTAAACCTAAGTCAGAAGTGCTCTAAAGACAAAGTGCAAAATGGTTGTCAAAGACTTCTCATCAACTTTACTTTTTCCTTCTCTTATTTCACTTTCTCTTATTTTCTCTTGTTGGCTCTGTTTTTGTATCATATGCATTTTTCTCTTCTTTATGTCGAAATAGCTTATGTTTTATAGGAAACGAAAGTAGTAATGTTTGGAAGTGTAGGCCGAGGCCAGAGCCCTGTGGGCATACTGCTTGTTCACTATAAGAACTGGCCACAGTTTGCCAGACCATAGAATCTAGGAGTTGGAAAAACTTCAAACGATTTTGGATGGCTGTATTATAAGGGAATCTTGGGGTATAAAGAGCAGACTTCCTGTACTAACTCTGTCGTTTAGAAGTTGCATTCCCTTTTGGACAAATTGTTTTACTTTTGCAAGCCTCCATTTGAATGACATTAAAATAGAGATATTGTCTCCTTTATGGGATATTGTGAGGATTAAGTGAGGTAATAGATATCAAAAATAATTTTAATTTGTATAACAGGTATTTTCTAAGTCTCCTGTAAATGTGTTATCATAACTTTCACAATTAAAAAAAATAAAAAAGAAAGAAAAACAAAACAAACTAAAATTTTTTAAAAATAATTATATAAATACAAGTAAGTAGTAGTACTAGCTTCCTACTTCAAGCCACAGTAAACAAAAGATGACTACCTTGATGTCAGAGTTAAGTGTTCCCAAACTCTGGGCTTCGGTGTGACTGACACTAACCAACTCTGAGATTTTGAGCAAGGTATTCTTTCTCTTTAGGCATCAGTTTTCTTTTCTGTCAGATTAGATATCAAGCTAGGTGAACTCCATGAATTTTTCCAGCTCTAAAGACCCTAAGTGTACCTCATTTCACTATCATTCTATTATTTACTTGTGATGCAAGTAACAAAATAGAAGGGAAATATTTAGGCTCAAAATTAAGTACCATCATAAAATTCCCCTTGTGAGTGAACTCCATGATTAAGTCTCCCAAACAGGGAGTGAAAGGGCTTCAATTAGCACTTCTTTCCTTCTAAGGACTGCTGCTGCTGCTAAGTCGCTTCAGTCATGTCTGACTCTGTGCGACCCCATAGACGGCAGCCCACTAGGCTCCTGTCACTGGGATTCTCCAGGCAAGAATACTGGAGTGGGTTGAAGGCCTTCCTATTAACTGTTTCTATGAGCTACGTTTGCCAGTCAGATAACAATCTGAGAAGTTTCTGCTGCTACTGTGACAGCAGAAAAATACTTTGGCAGGAATCACCTTGGCATCCTTTCACAAAATGATATCTTACATAGGAGGCGGATTTGGGCATTAAGGAATAGCTTCACATACCTATACTCATGGATTATTCCCGTCCAAAATATATTTGCTACAGACAGGCATAAATATGCTTATTGATGAAAATATTTTATATTTTCATTTAATAAACATTTTATTGAGTGTCTGCTATCAGCCAGACATTATGCTGGCTACTTTACTTACATAGCTTCCCTGGTGGTTCAGATGGTATAGAATCTGCCTGCAATGTAGGAGACCCGGGTTTGATCCCTGGGTTGGGAATATCCCCTTGGAGAAGGAAATGGCAACTTGCTCCAGTATTCTTGCCTGGGAAATCCCATGGACAGAGCAGCCTGGTGGGTTACAGTCCATGAGATCGCAGAGAGTGGGACACGACTGAGTGACAAACACTTAAATTATCTCTAATTTTCATATAGCCTTGATGTCAGCTAGGGGGTTTCCCTGCTAGGGATGGAGGTACATACAGGGGGATGAGGAAGCTGTTGACATTCTCACAGACTTCTGATTCTACCCATCTATTTTTGCTGAATTTCTCTAAGTTTGTTCATTTCACAATACAAAATAGGAAGATTGCTTATCATCTTGCCCTGCTAAACATGCTATCTCTCTATTCCACACAGCATCCACCCAGGCATGAAACCTGGCCTCTTCTTCAATTTACACATATATTATCTTTTCTTGAAGCATTCATATATGTGATAGATTTTTACTGAAATAGAAGGAAGGTTTATTTATGGCATCACAAATAATTTCAAATTAACACTGAATGTCTCATACTACCTGGCTTTCTCCCCATCCCCACCCGCCAGTGCATCCCACACAAAGATAGTCTCTCATTGATTCCTTTCCTTCTCACTTTTCCCTCGCCTTTTAGATTTCCCCCATACTTTTTTAAATTTTATTTTTAAATGTATTTTTATTTGAAGGATAATTGCTTTACAGTGTTGCATTGATTTCTGCCCTACATCAACATGAATCAGCCTTAGGTATACATATGCTCCCTCCCTCTTGAACCTCCCTCCCATCTCCCACCCCATCCAATCCCTCTAGGTTGTCACAGAGCACCAGGTTGAGCTCCCTGTGTTATACAGCAACTTCCCACTAGCTATTTGTTTTGCACATGATAATATGTATACATTTCAATGCTACTGTCTCAATTTTTCCCACCCTCTCCTGCCCCCGCTATGTCTATAAGTCTATTCTCTATGTCTGAGTCTCTATTCTTCCCCTACAGATAGGTTCATTGGTACCATTTTTCTAGATTCCATATTAAAACCTCACTTTTGATTCAAATATTTAGATATAAATGTAATAGTTTAGTCCTTATTCCTTAAATGAACTATGGACTTGCCTTTGCATATCCAGACTCATCTATGTATATGTTAAGTGAAATAAACAAAAAACTCTCAGAATCCACCCACCTTACAAGGCAGTAGTGGTTATAAACAGCAGTTTTTTTCCCCTAGTACTGAATAACACTGGAAGGATTGATGTTATCCTCATTTTATAGATGAGTAAACAAGCACAAAAATTTAATGACTTGTCCAGGATTTTTCATTTCATAAGTGACAAAGTCAGAGTTTGAATCTAGGTTCATTTGACTCCAAATCCTATGCACTTTCTACCAAACAAGACACTATTCAAAAAAAAAAAAGAAAAGAAAGAAATTGGAAAATATGTACTTTAAGACCTTCTGGGCTTTTGAAAGTAGGAAAACTGCTTTGAAAATTCATAGCATCTGAATTCATTTGGAATAGGGACATAGAACTTTATCATTGTGGCCCAAAGCTGCTGTTTAAGATGGTAGGAAATATAAGGTTTCAGTAATTTTAAAAAATCCTGTTTGATATGAGATAAATGGACATTTATTATGGTTAATTAAATTGTGTCTTTCAGCATTTACTTATACACTGACTTTTACCTTATAAATATTTATTAATCCTTTCTACCTCTTTTATCATATTTGTTTAAAAATTTTTTTCTAATACCTGCTATTTTTTATTACAGAGACAGTTAAAGGCAGATGCTAAAAAAGCTATTGGAAGGCTTCAACTCCGTACACTGAAGCAAGGAGACAAGGTGCATTTATGACTTTTAAATGCTGTTTGTTTTAAAGCAGTGCTACCAATCCATTTTTTAAAGTTCATGTTCTTCCAAAGTATGATTTTAATTGGAATTTATAAATATAACTGATTTTTTAAATCTATTTAATGCTGGAGGTTGGCTGAATAATGACCCCCCAAGGACATCTAGGTTTTTTTTAATCCCTGGAGCCTGTAAATGTTATCTTATATGGCAAAAAAGACTTTGCAGATGTGATTAAGTTAAGGATCTTGAGATGGGAAAATTATCCTAGATTATCCAAGTGAAAGTGAAGTCCCTCAGTCATGTCCAACTCTTTGCGACCCCATGGACTGTAGCCTACCAGGCTCCTCTGTTGGATTTTCCAGGCAAGATACTGGAGTGGGTTGCCATTGCCTTCTCCAGGGGATCATCCAAGTGGGGCCTAAATATAATCACAGTGTTCTTATACGAGGGAGGAAAGAGGAGATTTGACAGTGAAGTAGGAAATATGACAATGGAAGTAAGAGATTGGATGGTGCAAGAAATGGTCCATGAGCGATAACACTTAAGAATAGAAGTCTGTGTCATTTTAAGCCACTAAGTTATTGTAATTTGTTATAGCAACAACAGAAGATGAATATAGTACTTAAGTACAACTTTACTTGAACATAGATGTTCAGATTCAGCACAGTTGAAAAGTACCATTGATGTTTAAAAACCATATTAAAAACTTGCTATAGAGGTTTGTACTACAATGAAAATATAGCTATAGAACTTAACTGAAATAAAAAAAATACAATCTATAATAGCACCAAAACCATTGTATACTTAGGTATACATCTTATAAAATATGTATAAGATCTATATGCTGAAAACTGCAAAATATCAAAGAAAGAAAGAAATCAAAGAAGACCTAAAGGAATGGGGATATACCATGTTCATGAGTTAGAAGACTCTTCCCAAACTAATCTAAAGATTCAATACAGTTTGAATCAAAATATTAGTTGCATCTTTTGTAGAAATTGACAAGTTGATTCTGAGTTTATTTGGAAAAGCAAGAGAACTAGAATAACCAAAATAATTCTGATAAAGAACAAGTTTGGATGACTAATGTTTCCTGATTTGCATAGTTTTTTTAAAGTTACAGTAGTCAAGAAGGTATGGTATTAGAAAAAGGCTAGACCTTTAGATCTTTGGAACAGAAGAGACAGTCCAGAAATAGACCTACATATATAGGATCAATTGATTTTAGACAAAGACGCAAAAGCAGTTAACAAAAAAAAGGACAGCCATTTGTTGGCTCACCATAAACAATGACTGAATATCCATATACAGAAATAATGAAAAATGAACCTCAGTCCATGCTTTATACCCTCTGTAAAAATTAACTCAAAATGGACCACAGACTTAAATATAAAACCTAGAACTATGAAGTTTTATAAGAGAACTTTGGGAAAAAATATCTCTGTTGCTTGAGTTAGGCAAAAATTACTTAGATATGATACCAGAAACAAGTCCATTAAAGAAAAAAAATGAGAAATTTGACTGTTAAAATTGACTTTTGCTCTTTGAAAGACACTGTTAAGATACTGAAAAGATGAGCCACGGACTTGGAGAATATATTTGCAAATCCATATCTGATAAAGGACTGTATCCAGAATATATAAAGAACTCTCAAAATTCAACAAAAGAAAAAGCAACCTAGTGTAAAAATGGGCAAAACAGACATTTTACCAAAGAAGTATATGGTTGGCAAAGAAGCACATAAAATGTTGCTCAACATCATTCATCATTAGGGAAGTGCAAATTAAAACCACAGTGTGATACCCACAGGACATTTATTAGAATGGCTAAAACCAGTTGAGCCTACAATACCAATAGCTGGTCAGATGTGGAACAGCTGGAACTTTCATGCATTTGCTGGTGAGAATGCAATATACAGCCAGTTTGGAAAATGATGTGGCAATTTTATGAAGTCAAATATATACTCTCCAAAGAACCCAGCAATCTCACGGCTAAGTGTTTACCCATTCATGTGAAAGCTTGTTCAAAACTGTTCAGGGAAGCTTTACTGATGATTACCCAAAACTGAAAAGAAGCCAAATGTCCTTCAGATGGTGAATGGATAAAAAACTGTGGTACATCTATATTAAAGAGTACTACTTAGCCATAAAAACAGCAGAACCCTACTGATGTATTCACCAACAGGGATGAATTGTAAATGTGTTAAGTAAAAGAAGCCAGACTCAAAGGCTATATAATACACAATTCCACTTATAAGATACCCTGGATAAGCCAAAATGGAAGGCACTGAAAAACAAATCAGTGGGTAACAGAAGATAGAGGTAAAAGGAGGGGGTTAATTACAAAGGGATATAGAGGAATTTATTGGAGTACCAGGACTATCCTGTGTCTTGATTATGGTGGGGATTAAGTGACTGCATGCTTCTCCAAACTTGCAAAACTGTTTACTCAACATTTAGAATGAATTTAACTTCATGTGAATTATACCTTAATTTTTTTAATGGAAAAGCATAGCCAAAGAACTTATGCTGCTGCTGCTAAGTCACTTCAGTCATGTCCAACTCTGTGCAACCCCATAGACAGAAGCCAACCAGTCTCCCCCATCCCTGGGATTCTCCAGGCAAGAACACTGGACTGGGTTGCCATTTCCTTCTCCAATGAATGAAAGTGAAAAGTGAAAGGGAAGTCGCTCAGTCGTGTCCGACTCTTAGCGACCCCATTGACTGCAGCCTACCAGGCTCTGTCGTCAGTGGGATTTTCCAGGCAAGAGTGCTGGAGTGCGGTGCCATTGCCTTCTCTGAAAGAACTTATGGCACTGTGTATTTATTTATTTATTTCTGCCGTGCTACATGGCTTGCAAGATCTGAGTTCCCCGACTAGGAATTGAACCCAGGCTATGGCAGTGAAGAGTTGACTCACTGGAAAAGACCCTGATGCTGGGAAGGATTGGGGCAGGAAGAGAAGGGGATAACAGAGGATGAGATGGTTGGATGGTATCACTGACTTGATGGACATGAGTTTGGGTAAACTCCAGGGGTTGGTGATGGACAGGGAGGCCTGGTGTGCTGCGATTCATGTCGCAAACAGTCGGACACAACTGAGCAACTGAACTGAACTGAACTGATGGCAGTGAAAGCCCAGAATCCTAACCACCAGGCTACTCAGGAATCCTCTGCTTTTACTTTTTAAATTCTAAGTATTTTATTTTCTAATTTCAATTACATAATACAGTGTTACCAACTCTCATTGCCATGTATTATATTAGATCTTCAGACGTCATAGTTGAACATTTGTACCCTTTTACTAACTTCTCCATATTTTCCCCACTCCTTAGCCCTTGGAAACTACTTTTCTACTCTGTTTCGATAAGTTTGGCTTTTTTTAAGATTCCAGTTAAGTCTAGATAATTTTAAATTTCTTATTGAAAGTCATTTTAGTAATATGATGCTCCTTCTGTAGGAATTTAAGTAATGTATTAAATACATGTATATTCTGATCTTGCTCTGTAGTTTAGTGTATTTTTCTTATCCATCAGAATAACAGTAACTCTTTGCTCTTAGGAAATCGGCCCTGATGGAGATAGTTGTGCCGTGTGTATTGAACTATATAAACCAAATGATTTGGTGCGCATCTTAACCTGCAAGTAAGTTTGATTTTCTTTTATGTTGTCAAAAAATAGCTGATTTAAAAAAATGATTAGAGTGTAGGAAACTATTTTGAATGTCTCCAAATGAAGAAAGTGTTTGTTTTTAACTTCTTTTCACTTAAATACAGATGATTACTTTATTTTTAATATCATTGGAAATAGTATAAGGCTAATTATATGAAGTTTCCATAATCTGGTACAATTTGGAAACTACTTCTGTAAAAAACTGAGAACCTAGCTAGCACCACTGTTTATTGTGTGTGTGTGTGTGTAGCCAGCTTGTGCGGTACTGGATAATTTACTTAAAAAGATTTCTGCCCATCCTGTTGAGAAAAAAATAAAATCAATTTATGAGCACCTATTTGGAAGTCTTCATTAGCTTCTCATTATCCATCTCCTGGAAGTTATTCTTAACATTCTTCCCTTTTGCTATTAAATAATGGTATTCTTGGAATTTGTCACATTTCCTAAATTATCAGAATTATTTTGAACTCAATACTTTTGTCTATATTATCAAGAATGACTAACTGTACTATTTTATAGTTCAGTTCAGTCACTCAGATATGTCCAACTCTTTGCTACCCCATGAATCGCAGCATGCCAGGCCTCCCTGTCCATCACCAACTCCCAGAGTTCACTCAAATTCACGTCCATTGAGATGGTGATGCCATCCAGCCATCTCATCCTCTGTCATCCCCTTTTCCTCCTGCCCCCAATTCCTCTCAGCATCAGAGTCTTTTCCAATGAGTCAACTCTTCGCATGAGGTGGCCAAAGTATTGGAGTTTCAGCTTTAGCATCGTTCCTTCCAAAGAACACCCAGGATTGATCTCCTTTAGAATGGACTGGTTGGATCTCCTTGTAGTCCAAGGGACTCTCAAGCGTCTTCTCCAACACCACAGTTCAAAAGCATTAATTCTTTGGTGTTCAGCTTTCTTCACAGTCCAACTCACATCCATACATGACCACTGGAAAAACCATAGCCTTGACTAGATGGACCTTTGTTGGCAAGGTAATGTCTCTGCTTTTGAATATCTATCTACGTTGGTCATAACTTTCCTTCCAAGGAGTAAACCTCTTTTAATTTCATGGCTGCAGTCACCATCTGCAGTGATTTTGGAGCCCAAAAAAACAAAGGCTGACACTGTTTCCCCATCTATTCCCCATGAAGTGATGGGACCAGATGCCATGATCTTCATTTTCTGAATGTTGAGCTTTAAGCCAACTTTTTCATTCTCCTCTTTCATTTTCATCAAGAGGCTTTTTAGTTCCTCTTCACTTTCTGCCATAAGAGTGGTATCATCTGCATATCTGAGGTTATTGATATTTCTCCCGGCAATCTTGATTCCAGCTTGTGTTTCTTCCTCTCCAGCATTTCTCATGATGTACTCTGCATAGAAGTTAAATAAGCAGGGTGACAATATACAGCCTTGACGTACTCCTTTTCCTATTTGGAACCAGTCTGTTGGTCCATGTCCAGTTATAACTGTTGTTCCCTGACCTGCATATAGGCTTCTCAAGAGGCCGGTCAGGTGGTCTGGTATTCCCATCTCTCAGAATTTTCCACAGTTTATTGTGATCCACACAGTCAAAGGTTTTGGCATAGTCAATAAAGCAGAAATAGATGTTTTTCTGGAACTCTCTTGCTTTTTCCATGATCCAGCAGATGTTGGCAATTTGATCTCTTGGTTCCTCTGCCTTTTCTAACACCAGCTTGAATACATCTGGAAGTTCACAGTTCATGTATTGCTGAAGCCTGGCTTGGAGAATTTTGAGCATTACTTTACTAGCGTGTGAGATGAGTGCAACTGTGCAGTAGTTTGAGCATTCTTTGGCATTGCCTTTTTTGGGGATTGGAATGAAAACTGACCTTTTCCAGTCCTGTGGCCACTGCTGAGTTTTCCAAGTTTGCTGGCATATTGAGGGCAGCACTTTCACAGCATCATCTTCCCAGGATTTGAAATAGCTCAACTGGAATTCCATCACCTCCACTAGCTTTGTTCGTAGTGATGCTTTCTAAGGCCCACTTGACTTCACATTCCAGGATGTCTGGCTCTAGGTGAGTGATCACACTATCGTGATCATCTTGATCTTGAAGATCTTTTTTGTACAGTTCTGTGTATTCTTGCCACCTCTTCTTAATATCTTCTGCTTCTGTTAGGTCCAGACCATTTCTGTCCTTTATCGAGCCCATCTTTGCATGAAATGTTCCCTTGGTATCTCTAATTTTCTTGAAGAGATCTCTAGTCTTTCCCATTCTGTTGTTTTCCTCTATTTCTTTGCACTGATCACTGAGGAAGGCTTTCTTATCTCTCCTTATTATTCTTTGGAATTCTGCGTTCAGATGCTTATATCTTTCCTTTTCTCCTTTGTTTTTCGCTTCTCTTCTTTTCACAGCCATTTGTAAGGCCTCCCCAGACAGCCATTTTGCTTTTTTGCATTTCTTTTCCATGGGGATGGTCTTGATCCCTGTCTCCTGTACAATGTCACGAACCTCCATCCATAGTTCATCCGGCACTCTATCAGATCTAGGCCCTTAAATCTATTTCTCACTTCCACTGTATAATCATAAGGAATTTGATTTAGGTCATACCTGAATGGTCTAGTTAGGGTATAACAAAAAAATCAAGATCCGAATTACTATACTTGTTAGGTCAGGCAATATCTTAACTATTTTTTAAGTAAGTGGTATTGAAAATAGTTTTTATGAAGCTAGGGTAATGAGGCTTTTATATTTAAAAGTACTGTATTATGAAATTTCTAAGTTTTTATTCTGTAATTGTGTGTTTTAAAGGGGAAAAAGTCATTTGTTAAAAGACCAAGTAAACTTATAGAGTAACCTGTTAGTATATTAGGCAAAGCGTTGTTGCTATTTCACAACAGATAACCAGTTTATATGTTTTTTCCTTCCTTAGCCACATTTTCCATAAGACATGTGTTGACCCGTGGCTGTTAGAACACAGGACTTGCCCCATGTGCAAATGTGACATACTCAAAGCTCTGGGAATTGAGGTAGGCATTGCTAAACTATTTATACAAAGGAACTTAAGCAGTGTGTTATTTATATATCTTAACCTTCAGGAAGTTATCATCCTATTTTTAAACTATACAATGTGCTAGACTTATAGGTTATACCTAAAATGGGAACTACTTATATCATAGTGACAGTGAGATGCCATGTTGGACCACCTCTATTTTCCTACTTCTACCCCCTCGTCAAATGTACTTATTATGTGGTCAGAACTTGAAGTGATAACCCCAGCTGACTTCTGATACCCCTTGTTGTTTTTTACTATCTTACTATTGCATTGCAACCAAACTTGTAGTTAAATGAACATGTAAAGTTTGAGAAATATAATAAATATTGAATTATATTTCGTAAGTGAAAAAACTACCTGTTTCACAATACACACAACAGAGAGTCAAGGTCAACAGAATCTTCCTGACTTGAGGAGATATATAGATGACAGTGATTCTCAATACTCCTAGGGGACAGCATAGGAATTTGTTTTTTGAGTCCATTCCTTGTCTCAGGCATTATATTATGAAGTGTTCACCCAGATAAACATGTCAAATGTTGATGGCAGTCTGCCTGTAACATCTTTCACCCCATTGGAACCTGTTACTCCAGTGCTCTGGCTGGGACCAGCAAGAGATGTTTGTGATCATCAAAAAATGGATTGTAAGTTTCAAAAGTCAAGAAACCTTGCTCTAAGAAGTCACCTATGAAGAAACTTTGTAATAATATGTCAAGGAAAAGCATGTACTCTCAGAGCCTGTTAATGTGGTCAAATGCTTTCCACAGGTGGATGTTGAAGATGGGTCAGTGTCTTTACAAGTTCCTGTATCCAATGAAACTTCCAGTAATGCCTCTCCTCATGAAGAGGATAACCGCAGTGAGACGGCTTCATCTGGATATGCTTCAGTTCAAGGAGCAGATGAACCACCTTTGGAGGAACATGCACACTCAGCAAGTGAGCACCAGGCTGAGGGGCCCCAAGTGCCCCACAAATGATCCGCTGGAGATTAGACACCCAGGCAGCGTACTCCTGTTTTTTAGCATTTATTCTGTTCATCCATTCACACAATTAACACATTGCAGGTTTTTTGTAGTGATAGTGATGCAATGCAGGATGCACCCCTCTTTTGACTTAATATACACATATTGAAATATACCTGAAACAGATGAAATGCATTAAGAATGGGGATTATTCACAGAAGAAAAGATTTTTTTATTGGAAAGTTGCTCTCCAATGCATTTAAGTGTTGATTTATTAACTTACAGAGGCGAAGGACAAGTTTTCAACTTTAGAAGCCATTCTTTATTGCATATCAACCAGAAATTATGATAAAGAAGTTATGTAATGATAAAATATAATTTAATTTCCATAACCTTGATTTATACACAACTTCTCCAGAACCACCCCCTCCTTTTTTTCCCAGATGGGAAACTGTTTTAAGAACAGTGTGCTGCCACCTGTTATTTGCCATGAAATGAACAAACCTTGGAAACTAAAAGTGAATGTATTAATTTCAAAATAGTAATGCCATACCAGTAGAGAGATTTTAGGGAATTCTGTTACTTTTTTCCTTAGAGAAAACCCCTATACAAATTATTTTCTCTTTCTTTAACTTCCACCTTTGTCTTTTGGTTTTTGTTGGTTTGATAGTTTTTCCTCAGTCCCCATTTTGAGATGACCTGATTCTGGCCTAAAAAATAGGAGGAAAATGAAATGTCAAGACGACTTGTAAAAGTTGCAGCTTCCTATGACATGAACCTTTGTCCTTGGTAGGCTTATCAGTGCCATAGATACCATTTGTACAGAGGTCACGAGGAATACTACCATGCAAACGCAAACCTCATATTGTAATCTCATCTTTGAACATTTCACAGAGTACAAAGTAGTCATAAGAATCTTAATAATCTGTGTTTTATTCTACATATAATAGATAATCATTGTCTCTTAGCCTCAGATGAATTTTTGGTTCCTGTAACTGTGTGCTAATAGAATTCAGTGAAGAGAAAGGAGAGGGTATGGCATAATTCAGTTTAGCAGCATTGGTAGTTCAGTGGTAGAATTCTTGCCTGCTATGCAGGAGGCCTGAGTGTATGGGATAATTCAGTTTATTGCCAGGTCAGTTTAAAAGAAGAAGAAAAGTCCCAACCTACTATTTTGGTGTTCTGTTTTTATGGGGGAGGGTAGAAGGCAGAACAGTTTTTGCAGAGAATTTGAAAAGCAAATAAAATAACAATTCATATTCCTTCTCCTGTATTCTTTATCTGCATAAATGGTAGGAACACCAACCCAGGTGCCTCAATCCAGAAACTTAGGGAGAATCCTAGATTCTTCCCTCTCCCTTTCCTTTTGATTCAATATAATTTTTCCTTTAATCCATCTCCGAATTTCTAACCTTAATTCAACAGTCATAGTTTGAACCACTCTCTTCTTTCTGCCCATTCCTTCCACTCTTCCTCCACCCAGAAATTGGGGAAGTCAAGTCCAACTCCTGTTCCTCCTTTAAAACTTGCTCCCCTTTGAGTTTGGAGGAGAATGAAATACATATATATGGATGGCTGAGTCCCTTTGCTGTTCACCTGAAACTATCACAACATTGTTAATCAGCTTTCAGTTCAGTTCAGTTCATTTCAGTCGCTCAGTCATGTCCGAATCTTTGCGACCCCAGGAACTGCAGCACGCCAGGCCTCCCTGTCCATCACCAACTCCCGGAGTTCACTCAAACTCACGTCCATCGAGTTGGTGATGCCATCCAGCCATCTCATCCTCTGTCATCCCCTTTTCCTCCTGCCCCCAATCCCTCCCAGCATCAGTCTTTTCCAATGAGTCAACTCTTCTCATGAGGTGGCCAAAATACTGGACTTTCAGCTTTAGCATCATTCCTTCCAAAGAACACCCAGGACTGATCTCCTTTAGAATGGACTGGTTGGATCTCCTTGCAGTCCAAAGGACTCTCAAGAGTCGTCTCCAACACCACAGTTCCAAAGCATCGATTCTTCAGCACTCAGCTTTCTTCAGAGTCCAACTCTCACATCCATACATGACCACTGGAAAAACCATAGCCTTGACTAGATGGACCTTTACTGGCAAAGTAATGTCTCTGCTTTTGAATATGCTATCTACGTTGGTCATAACTTTCCTTCCAAAGAGTAAGTGTCTTTTAATTTCATGGCTGCAGTCACCATTTGCAGTGACTTTGGAGCCCCAAAAAATAAAGGCTGACACTGTTTCCACTGTTTCCCCATCTATTTCCCATGAAGTGATGGGACCAGATGCCATGATCTTAGTTTTCTGTATCTTAGTTTTATTTTGTATTTGTATCTTAGTTTTATTTTGTATTGGGCTTTAGCCCAATACAAAATAAAATATTGAAAAGAAAACTTGCTCCCCTGAGAAGCCTATCTTTAGTTACATGTGTGGCCCTACTGTCACTTCCACAGAACTTCTATCATTGCACTTATTGCACTGAATTGTATTAAAACCTTTTAAAAGTCCATTTGGGTAGGGACAGTGTTTTATTGTTCACTATTGTACACCCAGCACCTAGTACAAGCTTCCTCACAGCAAATACTCAAATAAGTGTTGAATGAGTGACCACACAGAATAGATTTTCCCATTCACACAACTAGAGAAAAGCCTGCACAGCAAATAAGACCCAACACAGCCAAAAATAAATACATAAAATAAAAAGAATAATAGTTTAACCCACATAAATGGTGTTTGTTTGCCTTAATAAGAATAAAGTAATATGTTTCCTGTAACTATAATATAAATTAGACAGAGATGTTTAAGCTGTGTGGAGTAGATTTGTTTCAACATTAGGAAACCAGAAGTTTTATTAAATATAAAATTAGCCCTGATTTAAAATCATGTATTTTAAGATAAGCTTCTGATATCTAAGGGAAGTATTTCTTTGTATTTTAGTTGTAATTTTTTATTTTACAGTTCAACTGTGGCCCCCAGTCATCATTATTATGCTGAGATTGTGAGATGTTCTAATTTACATCTAATAGTTTGTAGAAAAGTTACACATACAGAAATATTCATCTTTACCCTGCCTTTTCTTCACTTTTAGAAGCCATATGCTATTTCTAAAGTCAGTAACAGATACCAAAAACCAAACCAGTCTAAGAATACCCATTATAAAGTCAACAACCTATGTTACTTCCTCATATGATTGGATTTTGCTCAGACACTAAATGTTGGAGGCATGCCAAATATACAACCATCACAAGTGTGAGCACTCAAATAAATGGATATATAGAATTGGTATGGCCTTGGGGTAAAATCCTCCCATTCAGAGAGTCAGAGCAAAAATAAAAGTTAAGAAATTTAAGCTTAGTTTCCTAATACTGTATTATGCTCTTCAAACAAATCAAATATTAAATTGACCTAAACCAACATCTTTGAAGGTGAATGTGTTAGTGTGACTTGTGACTACTTAAAATGTAATCATGGATAGAAGTGGCACACTTGCCCATCCCTTTTATATATTGATATTTGGGGTTTCATAATTTAAGGGTTACTTTTCCTTCTTGGCTACTTCTCCTATAGTTTAGAGATACTGCTAATAGATAAATTGGTGTCTCAGTCATATGTCTTAAATTAAGAGAATATACTTTGCTTTGAGGGAGAAGGAGATAGCAACCCACTCCAGTATTCTTGCCTGGAGAGTCCCATGGATGGAGGAGCCTGGCAGGCTGCAGTCCATGGGATCACAAGAATCAGACATGATTGAGTAACTAAACTACCACCACCACTTTGCTTTGAGATCAGATGACAACCGTGAATTTTTAAATTGGTTTTGCAAAAACATTAGAACAGCAAAATTTAACATTAATAATAAAGTAGACTTGTCAACTGGAGGAGGAAATGGCAACCCATTCCAGTATTCATGCCTGGAAAATCCCGTGGACAGAGAAGCCTGGTGGGCTATGGTCCACAGGGTTGCAAAGAGTCAGACTCAACTGAGCACACACACACACTCACACACAATTATATAATAATTGTTTTGGCATCTTTCCTATTAACCACTGATTATTATGGTGATAGTTGGTTTAAATAGCTTCGAAAACATACAGTTGGTTAGTTTGTGCCTGTGTGTTCCATCATTGTGCTGAGTTATATTAGAGCACTTGTTTTCAAACTTAAGCTACCTTGAGTCACCTAGAGGGCTTGTTTAAACAGAGGGGAGGGCCTTCCCTGGTTCAGTGGTTAAGAATCCGCCTTGCAGCGCAGCGGACACAGGTTCAAATCCCTGGTCTAGGAAGATCCCACATGCTGCGGGCCAACTAAGCCCCTGCACTGCAACTTGAAGCCAGCGCTCTAGAGCCCATGCTCTACAAGGACAAGCCACAGCAACGCGAAACCCATGCATTGCAACTAGAGAGTAGCCCCCACTTGCTGCAACTAGAGAAAGCTCGTGCACAGCAACAAAGACCCAGCACAGCCAAAATAAATGAATAAAAGTTTATTTTAAAAAAAAAGCAGAGTGGCAACCACTAGTTTCTGACTCAGTAGGTTTGAGATGGGCCCTGAGAATTTTCATTTCTAAGAAGTTTCCAGGTGGTAATGATACTGCTTGTCCAGGGACCACACTTTGAGAACCACAGAATAGGGGCCCTAGTTCTTAATCCTTGCTGCACATTAGAATCACCCAGAAGAACTTTAAACATTACTGATACCTGGAATCTACCCCAGAATAGTTCAATCAGAATCCATGAGATGTGCAGCCCAAACACAGGTTTTGTGTTTTTTTTTTTTTAATAGTTTCAGCCTGACTTTAAAAATGTTTCAAAAATAGTAAAAAGAATGCCAATCACTGAACTTCTCCAAGTATTAACATTGTATATAACCATATACAGTCATCAAAATCAGGAAATTGTATGATAAAATGTTGGCAACTAAATTGAACTTACTCAAATTTCACCAGTTGACCCATTAATGTACTTTTTCTGTCCTAGGATCCCACATTGCATTTCCTCTTCTCTCATTTCCCCCCAGTTTTATTGAAATATACTTGACATATAACCAGAGAAAGATTAGTCACCAAATCTATCATCTCAAATAATTACAAATTGTGTATGTATATGTGTGGTGAGAACATTTAAGATCTACACTTAGCAACTTTCAAGTATTTACTACAGTATTGTTAACTGTAGTCACAATGCTATATATTAAATTCCCAAGAACTTACTCATCTTATAACTGGAAACTTGTATCCTTTGATGGACGTTTCTCCATTCCCCCCCCCCCCGGCTTCTAGCCTCTTGTAACCACCATTCTCTGTTTCTATGAATTTGACTTTTTAAAAAAAGATTCCACATATAAGTGTTATCATACAGTGTTTGTTTTTCTCTGTGTGGCTTATTTCACTTAGCACAGTGTCCTCAAGATCTATCCATGTTGTTGCAAATGGCAGTATCTCCTTCTTTCTCATGGCTGAGTAATATTCCTGTGTGTGTGTGTACATATCTATGTATCTCACGTTTTCTGTATCTGTTGATCAGTCAATAGAAACAGGTTACTTCTGTGTCTGGCTATTGGGAATATGCTGCAGTGAACATGGAGGTGCAGCTGTCTCTTCAAGATAATGCTTTCATTTCCTTTGGGCATATACCCAGAAGTTGGATTGCTGGATGATATGGTAGTACTATTTTTAGTTTTTTGGGAACATGTTTCCCATAGTGCTGTACCAATATACATTCCCACCAGCTGTGCACCAGAGTTCCCTTTTCTTCACATCCTTGCCAACACTCATCTGTTATCATTTTGATAATAGCTATTCTAACAAGCGTGAGGCAATATCTCATTGTGGTTTTGATTTGCATTTCCCTGATGATTAGTGATGAACATCTTTTCATGTACTTGTTGGCCATTTGTACCCACATATCTTCTTTGGGGTGCTTCCCAGATGGGTCAGCAGTAAATATTCTGCCTGCCAATGCAGGAGCCACAGGAGATGCAGGTTCAATCCTTGGGTCAGGAAGATCCCCTGGGGGAGGAAATGGCATCCCACTCCAGTGTTCTTGTCTGGAAAGTCCTATGGACAGAGGAGCCTGATGGGCTGCAGTCCATGGGGGCAAAGAGTTGGAGATGACTGAGCAACTGAGCATGCACACATGTCTTCTTTGGGAGAATATCTTTTCCCCCCCAAAATTTCAATTCTTCCCAGTTTTAAATCAGATTATTTACTTTTCTGCTATTGAATTGTATGAGTTCCTTATATATTTTGGGTATTAACTCCTTACCTCCCATTTTGTAGCTTGCCTTTTCATTCTTTTGATTATTTCTTTTGCTGAGCAGAAGCTTTTTGGTTTGATGTAGTCCCATTTGTTGATTTTGGCATTTTAAGTCCTTAATCTATTTAGAGTTCATTTTCATTTAAATTTATTTATTTTAATTGGAGGCTAATTACTTTACAATATTGTATTGGTTTTGCCATACATCAACATGAATCCACCATGGGTGTACACATGTTCCCGATCCTGAACCACCCCCCACCTCCCTCCCCATACCATCCCTCTGGGGAAGTGGTGTGAGATGGGAGTCTGGTTTCATTCTGTTGCGTATTTATCCAGGTTACCCAACACCATTTATTGAAGACTGTCTTCCCCACTGGATGTTTTTGGTTCCCTTGTCAAATATTAGTTCATCTCACACATGTGAGGCATATGAGATCTTAGCTCCCTGACCAGGATCCAACCCATACCCCCTGCATTGAAAGCTTGGAATCTTAATCACTGTACCACCAGGGAAGTCCCTATATACGTCCTTTATGTTTGGATATGTTCTTTCTATACCCAATCTGCTGAGAGGTCCACATTACATTTAACCGTCATGTCCTTTTAGTCTTAATATGTGACTGTTTCTAAGTCTTCATTTTTCTTGGCTCTGACACCTCTGAAAGCCACCAGTTAGTTACTTTGAAGAATATCCTTCAATTTGGAATTGTCTGCTGTTTCCCAATGATTAAATTCATTGTCCATTGTCTATTTCTGGCAAGAAAACCACATATCTTATCTTGTCTGCCTGATATCATATAATGAGGCACATTATGCCCATGTCTTATTATCACTGTTTTTAACTTTGTTCGCTTGGTTAAGGTGGTATCTGCCAAGCCTCTTCTTTTAAAGTTATTATTTTTCCCTTTATTGTTTTATAGAGAGACACTTGGAAACTATGCAAATGTCCTGTTTCTCATCGTAATTTTTACCTACTAATTTTAGCAATCATTGATAGTTCTTGCTTACAATAATTATTACTGAAGTGTGTGCCAAATGGTGATTTTCTATTTCCATCCTTCTTTCTACATTAATTAAGCTTCTAATTTAAAGAAGAGCTATCATTTCTCCACTTATTTATTCAACTGTTTATAATAATATGGACTCACAGCCTCACTTCTTTTTCTCCATAATATTATTCTCATGATTTATTCATGCTTAGATTGTCCTAGATTTGGTCATTGGGAACTCCCTCAAGTTGGTTGATTTTCTTTCAAAATAACGCCCCACCCCCCTTTTTGAGCACTTCCTTACTTTCTATTATCACAAGATGTTCTAGGCCAAGGATTGGCAAACTTTTTCTGTAAAGGGCCAGATAATAAGTATTTTAGGCTTTGAAGACTTTAGGTCTTTGTTGCTTTGGGGGCTGGGACAGTGTTGTTTTATCTTCCAACCTCTTAAAAATGTCAAAATCACTCTTGGCTATGGATTTGGCTTGCAAGCTGTAGTTTGCTGGCCCCTAGGAGAATCCCAGGAACGGGGGAGCCTGGTAGGCTACTGTCTATGGGGTCGCACAGAGTCAGACACGACTGAAGTGACTTAGCAGCAGAAGCAGGCTAGAATCTAGGTTAATCTTCTCTCTTGCCCTAACCCTAAAATCAGGGAGTGGGGGCTTTTATTGGAGAACAGCACCTCAGAATCAAGATCGGGCATTAGGTACGCTCATTGCTTTTGGAGTATCATTGCTATTAGCCCTTTAAAGGAACAAAGCGAGGAAATATGTGTATGTACTCACACAAATATACACACATCTACATTCACCTATCTGAAGAACAGCTAGTTCATACTGATGTATGATTCTAATCCAACATCATAGAGTTTATTCTAGCCTTCCTCTTTCCTTACTTTTAACTCCATTCTTGGACATTGAGAAACCCGGCTGTTATTATCCTCAATATATTTACTTATTTGTTCAATCCTAAAGTACATGTAAGTTGTAACATTGCCAATGTAGCCTGTGAAGAACAATTTCACTAACCAGTGTAGTTCTTTGGTTTTAACCTTATAGGATATAGTCAAAATATCATTTTCCAAAATTACTTAGGTTAGTTCTTTTCTTTCCCACTCTCTTCTGAACTCTCTATATTTCATCTGTAAAATAATTATATTCACTTGTTACTACTTGTATTCCATTTTGGAAACTCCCTTCACAACTTCCTGGTTGATTAGCTTTAGTCCTCCTGTCTGTCTATCTATCAGTTGGTAAAGAATCTGCCTGCAATGCAGGAGACACAGGAGATGTGGGTTCAATCCCTGGGTTGGGAAGATCCCCTGGAGAAGGAAATGACAACCAGTATTCTTGCCTGGGAAATCCCATAGACCGAGGAACCTGGCAGGCTACAGTCCATGGGGTCACAAAGAGTTGGACTTGACTGAGCATGTACACAGATCTATCTTATCAGTCTCTCTATGTATATGAAAAAGCATAGATAATTTTTTAAAGTGCCCAGGTGATTCAAACGTGAAGTTAATTTTAAGAGCTATAATATTTAGAATAGAGAAGAAGCAGAAGACATAACTGTTGCTCTTAAGGATGCTATAATATAGGTAAAAATAAGCACATGTATGAATCAACAAAATAGTAATTGTAAATTAATATAATGCCATAAATGCTTTAGGGCTTCCCTGGGCACAGTGGTAAAGAACCCGCCTGCCAATGCAGGAGATACCAGAGGCAAGGGTTCAATTCCTGGGTTGGGAAGATCCCCTGGAGGAGGAAATAGCAACCCACTCCAGTATTCTTGCCTGGGAAATCCCATAGACAGAGGAGCCTGGCAGGCTATAATCCATAGGGTCACAAAGAGTCAGGCATGACTGAAGCGACTGAGCACACACATGTAAGTGCTTTATGTAAGGCAGTAAAATCATATTAAAGAAACAGGGAATTAGTGTGATAATCAGAGTGTGATTGAATTAGATAAGAAAGACTTCTTAGACATGTGTGTTCAATTTTGTCTTAAAGAACAGAGGGGTATTTTCTTTCTGGCTTACTTCACTCTGAATAATAGGCTCCAGTTTCATCCACCTCTTTAGAACTGATTCAAATGTATTCTTTTTAATGGCTGAGTAATACTCTATTGTGTATATGACCAATACAGTATACTAATGCATATATATGGAATTTAGAAAGATGGTAACAATAACCCTGTATGTGAGACAGCAAAAGAGACACAGATGTATAGAATGGTGTTTTGGACTCTGTGGGAGAGGGCGAGGGCAGGATGATATGGGAGAATGGCATTGAAACATGTATAATATCATATATGAAATGAATCGCCAGTCTAGGTTCGATGCAGGATACAGGATGCTTGGGACTGGTGCACTGGGATGACCCAGAGGGATGGTACGGGGAGGGAGGTGAAGGGGGGGGTTCAGGATTGGGAACACGTGTACACCTGTGGTGGATTCATGTTGATGTATGGCAAAACCAATACAATATTGTAAAGTTAAAAAGTAAATAAATATTTTTTAAAAAAGAAAAAAAAAAGAACAGAGGGGTAAAAGCATCCTAAAATTGCCATTTAACAATTTTAATTGGAGACTAATTACTTTACAGTATTGTGGTGGGTTTTGCCATACATTGACATGAATCAGCCACAGGTATACATGCGTTCCCCATCCTGAAGCCCCCTCCCACCTCCCTCCCCATCTCATCCCTCTGGGTTGTCCCAGTGCACTGGCTCTGAGTGCCCTGTTTCCTGCATTGAACTGGGACTGGTCATGTATTTCACATATGGTAATATACATGTTTCAATGCTATTCTCTCAAATCATTCCACCCTCGCCTTCTCCCACAGAGTCGAAAAGTCCACTCTTATATCTGTGTCTCTTTTGCTGTCTCACATATAGGGTCATCGTTACCATCTTTCTAAATTCCATTTATATACATTAGTATACCGTATTGGTGTTTTTCTTTCTGACTTACTTCACGCTGTATAATAGGCTCCAGTTTCATCCACCTCATTAGAACTGATTCAAATGCCATTTTTTTTTAAAGATGAAAATCTACAGCTGGTAAACCATGAAGCAAATTCCATGGCAGTGGATGTTGTTCCTCACGTTGACAACCCAACCTTTGAAGAAGATGAAAGTCCTGATCAGGAGACCACTGTTCGAGAAATTAAATCATAAAATCTGTATCAATAGAAAACTTGAACCTTTAGTAATAACAGAACTGCCAATCAGGGCCTAGTTTACTACTAAGGAACTGGATAAACTTAATAAAATGAGAATGATACTGAAAGTGCTGAGATAATTAATATTATGCTATAGTTAAATGACTTAAAATATTAAACCTATTAACTTTTTCCACAAACACATTATAATATTTTTCATAGGCAAGTTTCCTCTTGATAGCAGTAGCAACATTTTTAAACATTCAAAACTCTTGTCAAGTAATCATGTTTTCCATTTATAACAATTTTCTTATCAAAACATGTTGCTTTTAAAATGTGGAACAGCTATAATCACTTTATTTTATGATAGTATCTTAATTAAAAATAATACTACTTTAGCTTGGGCTATATGTGTCAGGGTTTTTCTCCAGGTGCTTATATTGATCTGGAATTGTAATTTAAAAAACAATGCAAACTTAGGCTAGTACTTCATGAAATATCTATTTAAGCTGCATTAAGTTGATAGAACAAGATTAAAGCAAAATACTCATTTTAACAATTTCTTATTTTTAAAATCAGGCTAAATTTACTTCATTTGAGTGTCAAGCATAGTTTTTTAGAGAATATGGACTGGACTGGATTGATTGGTATATTAATGACACCAATTTGACAAAAGATCATAGACACAAACTTTCCTTACAAAAACACTGTTTAACTATTTCTCAAACCTTACTTATGGGACTTTCAAAAATAGAAAATATAAATCATCATGCCATTTGAGAATGATTATGAATAAGTCACACAAAAATTGGTAATTGATCTCTGTGTATGAATTTGTCTACAGAAATTAGTCTATAGAAAATGTTTTCCAAACAAAGTTGACTGAAAATTGAGTTTACATTTTACCAAAATGGGCTTTATAAAATAACATTAGGTAAAATAAAATTCTATCTATGTAGCTATAAATTTCGTGAATCCATTTTCTTGGTGTTTGAAAAAAAATTGGTGTTGGGGGGGAGAATTCCAGGTGCCTTAATATAAAGTTTGAAGCTTCATCCACCAAAGTTAAATAGAGCTATTATAAAAATGCACTTTATATTTTCTGTGGCTTATCTTTGGTTTTAGACTTTTGTTTCCAGTACAAATTCCAGCAGAATTTAAGCAAAAGCAGAATAGACATGTATTTTTGTTGGCTAAATGTAGAGTGGATGAAACCATTGCATTCTTGTACACTGATTCAAAATGCTGTAAATAGGTCCCGATTTGTATTGATTCTCTTTAAATATAAAATGTAAATAAAATATTCCAATAAAAGTTTGTGTCTGGTATTTAGTAATCATATACTAACTTTTAACATATGCTTGGATTTAGGAGGAAAAAGGTTTAATGTAAATATTTGTTGATATATTTGATTAATAAAAACTAAAACTTTAGTATTTGGGCTTCCCTGGTGGCTCAGATGGTAAAAAAATTCACCTGCAATGCAGGAGAACTGTCTTCTATTCCTGGGTTGGGAAGATCCCCTGGAGGAGGTCATGGCAACCCACTCCAGTATTCTTGCCTGGAGAATCCCCATGGACAGAGGAACCCGGCAGGCTACAATCCATGGGGTCACAGAGTCGTACATGACTGAGCGACTAAGCACAGCACAGCGTGTTTACATATTTCACTACATAGTGAGGAACTGCTGCCATTATAAAATAACTGAATCTATCATGAATTATTTTTAAACGTCAACAAGGTAAATAATGAGGTTTGACCACTGATAAGTTTTTTTTTTCTTTTTATTGGAGGACAATTGCTCTGCAATATTGTGTTGGCCTCTGCCACACGTCAACACAGATCAGTCACAGGTATACATATGTCCCCTCTCTCCAGAACCCTCCTCCTATTGATCACTGAAAATATAAGGTTAGAAAAGGACCATGATGCCAGTCCATCTTTACACTGCTGCTGCTGCTTAGTCGCTTCAGTCATGTCTGATTCTGTGTGACCCTATGGATTATAGCCCACCAGGCTCCTCTGTCCATGGGGATTCTCCAGGCAAAAATGCTGGGGTAGATTGCCATGCCCTCCTTCAGGGGATCTTCCCAACCCAGGGATCAAACCCAGGTCTCCTGCACTGCACACAGATTCTTTATCACTAAGCCACCAGGGAAATGTCCATCTTTATATTACAGAAAACATAAGGCCACTTTATTGCTTTATAATTATCTTTTCCTTTAGTCTTCTCTTTGGAAGTATCATTCTTTGGATGCTATTAATGGGTTAAAAGCAGCTCTTTATTTTGGCAAACATGTTAAGAATAAACAGTTGTTTGAAACACTTCAGAACCATGATTATGAAATCCAGGATATACATATGTCTTATGTGGCAATATGCCCAATGTGTGTGATGCCACACTATAAAGTTTCTCTATATTCTTAGGAAGTTTCTCTATATTCTTAGGAAGTTAATTATCTCAAGCTTTGCAGCGGTTCTTCTGGGGAGGCATTTATAATTTTTGAATATTTACTAGCTGTATGAACATACAATTTATATACCAAAAATTCAGCCATTGTAAATGTATGATTCTAAAGATGGATAGAATTGTGCTCACCACAAGTGAATTTGAGAACATTGCATTAACCAGGAGATCAGTCCTGGGTGTTCATTGGTAGGACTGATGCTGAAGCTGAAACTCCAATACTTTGGCCATCTCATGTGAAGAGTTGACTCTGGAAAAGACCCTGATGCTGGGAAAGATCGAGGGCAGGAGGAGAAGGGGTCAACAGAGGATGAGATGGTTGGATGGCATCACCGACTCAATGGACATGGGTTTGGGTGGACTCTGGGAGTTGGTGATAGACAGGGAGGCCTGGCATGCTATGGTTCATGGGGGTCACAAAGAGTCAGACACAACTGAGCGACTGAACTGACTGACTGACATTATCCCCTAAAATCCCTTCACATCCATTTTTAGTCAGTTTCTGCTCCCATTCCTAGCCCCTGGGAACCATCAATTAACCTTTTGTCTCTATGGATTTGCCTATTCTGGATATTACATTTAAATGGAATCACACAATATATGGTCTTTTGTGACTGCCTTCTTCTACTTAGCATATTTTCAAGGTTTATCCATGTTGAAGCATGCATCAGTATTTCATCCTTTTTAATTGCTGAATAATATTCCAGTCTATGGGTATTCCATATTTGATTATCCATTCATCAGCTAAGGAACACTTGGGTCATTACCACTTTATGGCCATTATGACTAATGTTCTTATGAACATTCATGTACAAGTCCTTGTGTAGATTTATGCTTTCAATTCTCTTGGGTATATGCAAAGAAGAGGAATCCATGTCACTTGCTAATTTTCTTCCTGGTATTACATTTTGATATAAATAAGAGTTTGAGCAATAGACTTTATTATTTTCACATAGTCAAAATATAGGGCTTCCCTGGTGGCTCAGTGGTAAAGAATCCGCTTGCCAATGCAGGAGATGGGGGTTCAATCCTTGGGTCGGGGAGATCTCCTGGAGAGAAAATGGCAACCCACTCCATTCTTCCTGCTGAGAAATCCCATGGACAGAGGAGCTTCGCAGGCTACAGTCCATGAGGTTGCAAAAGTGTTGGATACAACTTAGAAACTAAACAACAACATGACATTCAAAATATAGGCTGATATTTTTAAACAGTGACAGTAGATATATTTGTATGTATAGGTAGTCTCCAACTTAAGATGGTGGGGTTTTATGAGAATTCATTTGTAAAAGTCACGTTGTGTTAAGATCATGGAAGAAATCAAAAAGGAAAGAAACACATGCATAAAAACAAATAAAAATGAAAACATGACAACCCAAAACCTATAAAAGCAATGCTAAGAGGGAGGTTCATAGCAATACAAGCCTACCTCAAGAAACAAGAGAAACATCAAATAAATAACATAACTGTACACCTAAAGCAACTAGAAAAAGAATAGAAGAAACCCAAAGTTAGTAGAAGGAAAGAAATCATAAAAATTAGGGCAGAAATAACTGAAAGTAAAATGGAGACTATAGCAAAAATCAACAAAACTAAAAGCTGGATCTTTGAGAAGATAAATAGACAAACTGTTAGCCAGACTCATCAAGAAAAAAAGGGAGAAGAATCAAATCAATAAAATTAGAAATGAAAATGGAGAAATCAAGACAACACAGAAATATAAAAGATTATAAGAGACTACTATGACCAATTATATACCAATAAAATGGACAACTTGCACGAAATTGACAAATTCTTAGAAAAGTATAACGTTCCAAAACTGAACCAGGATGAAACAGAGAATCTTAACAGACCCGTCACAAGCATGGAAATCAAACTGTAATCAAAAATCTTCCAACAAAGAAAAGCCCAGGACCAGATGGCTTCACAGGTGAATCCTACCAAAAATTTAGAGAAGAGCTAACACCTATCCTACTCAAACTCTTCCAGAAAATTGCAGAGGAAGGGAAACTCTCAAACTCATTCTATGAGGCCACCATCACCCTAATACCACAATCAGACAAAGATGCCACACACACAGACACAAAAACTACAGGCCAATATCAATGATGAACATATATGCAAAACCCTCAACAAAATGCTAGTAAACAGAATCCAACAACATATTAAAAAGATCATACATCATGACCAAGCGGGCTTTATTCCAAGGATACATTCTTCAATATCATAAATCAAACAATGTGATACACCATTATTACAAATTGAAAGATAAAAACCATATGATTATCTTAATATATGCAGAGAAAGCCCTTGAAAAAATTCAACACCCATTTATGATTAAAAAAAAAAAAAAAAAACTCTCCAGAAAGCAAGCATGGAAGGATCAGACCTAAACAAAATAAAAGCCTTATACAACAAACCCACAGCAAACATTATCCTCAATGGTGAAAAATTGAAAGCACTTCCTCTAAGATCAGGAACAAGACAAGTGTGCCCACTCTCACCACTACTATTCAACATAGTTTTGGAAGTCCTAGCCACAGCATTCAGAGAAGAAAAAGAAATAAAAGGAATCCAGGTTGGAAAAGAAAAAGTAAAACTCTCACTGTTTGCAGATGACATGATCCTCTACATAGAAAACCCTAAATATACCACCAGAAAATTGCTAGAGCTAATAAATGAATATAGTAAAGTTGCAGGATATAAAATTAATACACAGAAATCCCTTGCATTCCTATACATTAAAAATGAAAAAACAGAAAGAGAAATTAAGGAAACAATCCCATTCACCATTGCAACAAAAAGAATAAAATACTTAGGAATAAATTTACCTAAAGAAACAAAAGGCCTATATATAGAAAACAATAAAATAGTGATGAAAGAAATCAAAGGTGACCCAAATAGATGGAGAAACATACCATGTTCATGGATCAGAAGGATCAATATAGTGAAAATGAATATATACCCAAACCAATCTATAGATTCAATAGATTGAAGCTACCAAGAGTATTTTTCACAGAATTAGAACTGTCAGGGAACATTTAACAGAAGGATTCCTGCATGCTGTTTTCTATTTCTCAAGAATTCTCTGTTCCTTATCAGTTCCTATTCTGAGAACGAGTAGAGCTGCACGCAGTTCTCAGGACTGAAATCATGGGAAAGGGTATCTGCTTGGATTCCTTTCAGCAACTCCCTTCAGTGACTCTTTTCAGCGTCAGTGACCTTGTATGTATTAGACTATCCATATTGTGGCTATTGATAAAATTTCATCCTGTGTAATAGCTGAGTAATCATCTTACTAAAGATATATAAGCCTACATTTCTGCTGATAAAGCACCCTTGCTCCATCAGAGCTTGGGTCCCCATGTCTTTCTTTCTCTTTTTCTTTCTTTCTCTCTCTCTCTCTTTCACTTTCTTATTATCGACTCTGGACTGCCAGGTTCCAGTCCATTAAAGGACCGCAACAAGTGGCCCCCAGAATAGGGACCTGGTATATGTGGCATTTCAGACAGAGTGACTCAGGGCCTGTTGAGGTCGGTAAGTACTCAGACATGGATTAAACGGCTGAAAAGCCCCATCATTTCTCTACTTTACTTCACCATTTGTTTAAAGCTCAGGGACTTTTGGTTTCATGCAAACGAATAGAGGCTTGCCTTCAAACAGTGGTTGAGTGTAATCCTTGGTTCCCTGATAAAATCAGTTTTGATTTAGAAATTTGGCACTGGGTCAAAGAAAATGTTGAATGAGCCGCCAGATGGAGAAAAAATATTCCAATTGATTTCTGGCCCTTATGAGCTCTCATTAAAGCTGCAATTCTGCCATTTCAAGGTAATTCTAGCCTTCATGATATTCGACAACAGACAGAAAACTTGTTACATAAATATGAATTAGATGATGAAACTTTACAAAAGGCCCAATTAGAACAACATAAAATATTTCAGAACTTTCCTACAAACCCTTCCCCGGCTGCTCCAAATGTTCCTCCTCTGCCAGCAGACACAAATCCAAAAGTCTCTCCTTTGCTAGACTTACTCGCTCTCCTTGAAATTCTCCTATTTCTGTAATAAAAAAGAAATCTAACAAATGACGTCTCTTGACAGACCTTAGAAAAGTTAATGAAAGGAGATCCTAATTTAAAGAGCCCTCATTCACTTTCTCAAGAGACACAAGAGGAACTCTATTTAGTGCAAAATAAACTACAAAAACAGTTTCTTACTCGCAACAGACTAGATTTACCTCTAAAATTATTTGTACTCCCTCTCTTCATTCTCCCATGGGACTTCCTGACCCAACAGCTCCAACCTTGATACAACAAAAATATGCCTAGGTAAAAACATGCCTAGGTAAAAGCTTATATCTTATCACATTATTGAAATAGACAACCCACTTTGCCTGAGATGTCAGCCTTAGACAGATTAGTACAACTTCAAGCCAGAAAAAAAAGTGGGAGACAAACAGACCTTTTAAAGCAGAAAACTATGAGATCTCTGTCTGTCTAGATATGTATGTATGTCTTCTCTGGATAATATTGCTGAGGTTAATTTATAAATGAGCTAAACAACAGTTCATGGTTTCTAAAAAAAAAGTATTATACATATTTTCAGTAAAAAAGGTGTAAGAAATGAAATTACAGTTTATTAAGAAAACAAAGAAGTATGGCTTATAGATGGCTATTCTATGAATGGACAAATAAAGTGATGAATACAGAAAGTGTAAAAAACGTTTGTGGGAAGTGTAACCCAGAAAGAAAGTTCTATATGAGAAAAAAAATATGTACAGATAAATACAAAAAGTATACAAAAGGTTTATAACAAGTAGAAAAGTGTTTTATGCATGATACAAATTTCTTAAGACATGACTTTACTAATAAGTGCTAACTATAGCTATCTTATTTTCTATGTCACTTGTTTCAGAAGAATTTCTTACATTAACAAATGTATGACTGAGCCTGTGATATAATGCTGATATGCAGTTCCATATGAGATTAATGATTGTAACAATGTAACTCTAGATATGGGAAAAAACAACAAGAGAAAATATTTTCCTGGACAGAGAGGCTAGTAAGACAGTGTTCCAGAGACTTTTGCTACTTGCAAGGCCTGGTCCAATAACAGCACACTGAGTGGCCTATCAATGGAATCTTCCCTAAACCTGGGAATGAGCTTTCCCAACACTGTGAGACACAATGGCCATAAAATGCCCCCCAAACATGGTCAAATATGTGGCTATGAAGGGACCCTACTGACTGAAAGTTGATACTCACCAGCTGCCTCTACAAAGATTACATCATGACCACTGCAAGCTGCTGACCTTCAACACCCCTTGAAAGGAGTTCAGGGTAGAAATCAAAAATAAGACACTCTATGCTCTGGAAAAAACCCCAGAAAAACCAGCCTTCAGAAAGTCAGATGTTTTCAGGTAAAGATTTTATGAGCCCAAATTCTTGCATCTTCTCATACCTAGAGAAACATTAGTGTCATGAAACCAATGTCTGGTCCTAGTTCTCCTGGTAGCCCCTAAACAGCTTTTCTACTTCTCTTAATCTTTGGGCCATATACCTTTAACTTTCTTGTTAAGTGTTTCTTCCAGAATACAACAAATCTCCAAATGGTAGTATGACAAAAATATTCCCTGACCAACACCTAGACAATGCTGAAACAAGTCACCTTATCATTCCCTGGACTCTCATCTCCCTCTGTTAATACACCCTGACAGAAAACAGGCAAAGGAAACTCAAAACCCCATGATGCCCCTGTACAGCCTGAAAAAGCCAGAGTGGTCATTGCCCCCTTTCCCCTGAGACTGGATTCCCAAATGCCTAAAAAGGAAAATAGGTAGACAGTTAGACATGAACAGGATATCAAAAGAGACCAAAATCCAAAATCAAGAAAATTAATGTTTATGGCTAGTCATACAATTGTCGATTGGAGACCCCATGGTATGTGGTTATCTAACTGCACAGTACTATGTATGACTATGATACTCAAGTAACATAAAAAGTTACTAATACTATGATAAAACATCACCATGACAAAGGACTTCTTGGCTGGCTTGACGATAAAATGACACCCCCTCATCCTCGAATTGTCCTCAATAAACAGATTGGGACTGAACAATGAGACATCTGGAAACTTGCCGTGAACACCAAAGAACTTAGAACTTAGACTGGACATTTCACAGAGAATAATTATAGTCATAGTAACTATTTCTTTCATTATAATCAATCATATTTCATACAAGCTTGTATTCCCCTTCCTTTTGTTACAATTATATGTCTTATTTACCATTGCCTTTATGCAAAAATTGTTAAAACTAAACAAACTCAATTAGTCAAGACCCTTTAACAAATATAATAAATAAGGGCAAATTGTCAGGAAACATTTAACAGGAGGATTCCTGTATGCTGTTTTCTATTTCTCAAGGATTCTCCGTTCCTTATCAGTTCCTATTCTGAGAATGAGTAGAGCTGTGTGCAATTCTCAGGACTGAGGTCGTGGGAAACGGTATCTGCTTGGATTCCTTTCAGTAACTCCCTTCAGTGACTCTTTTCAGCGTCAGCGACCTTGTATGTATTAGACTATCCATATTGTGGCTATTGATAAAATTTCATCCTGTGTAATAGCTGAGTAATCATCTTACTAAAGATATATAAGCCTACATTTCTGCTGATAAAGCACCCTTGCTCCATCAGAGCTTGGGTCCCCATATCTTTCTCTCTCTCTCTCTCTTTCATTTTCTTATCGTCGACTCCAGACCACCAAGTTCTGTTCCATTAAAGGACCACAACATAGAACAAATAATTTTACAATTTGTATGGAAACAGCAGTTCAGTTCAGTCGCTCAGTCATGTCCGACTCTTTGAAACCCCATGAATCGCAGCACGCCAGGCCTCCCTGTCCATTACCATCTCCCAGAGATGACTCAGACTCATGTCCATCGAGTCCGTGATGCCATCCAGCCATCTCATCCTCTATCGTCCCCTTCTCCTCCTGCCCCCAATCCCTCCCAGCATCAGAGTCTTTTCCAGTGAGTCAACTCTTCGCATGAGTTGGCCAAAGTACTGGAGCTTCAGCTTTAGGAACATTCCTTCCAAAGAAATCCCAGGGTTGATCTCCTTCAGAATGGACTGCAGTCCAAGGGACTCTCAAGAGTCTTCTCCAACACCACAGTTCAAACGCATCAATTCTTCGGCGCTCAGCCTTCTTCACAGTCCAACTCTCATATCCATACATGACCACAGGAAAAACCATAGCCTTGACTAGACGGACCTTAGTCGGCAAAATAATGTCTCTGCTTTTGAATATACTATCTAGGTTGGTCATGGCTTTTCTTCCAAGGAGTAAGCGTCTTTTAATTTCATGGCTGCAGTCACCATCTGCAGTGATTTTGGAGCCCAAAAAAATAAAGTCTGACACTGTTTCTACTGTTTCCCCATCTATTTCCCATGAAATGATGGGACCAGATGCTATGATCTTCGTTTTCTGAATGTTGAGCTTTAAGCCAACTTTTTTGCTCTCCTCTTTCACTTTCATCAAGAGGCTTTTTAGCTCCTCTTCACTTTCTGCCATAAGGCTGGTGTCATCTGCATATCTGAGGTTATTGATATTTCTCCCAGCAATCTTGAATTCCAGCTTGTGTTTCTTCCAGTCCAGCGTTTCTCATGATGTACTCTGCATATAAGTTAAATTAGCAGGGTGACAATATACAGCCTTGACGTACTCCTTTTCCTACTTGGAACCAGTCTGTTGTTCCATGTCCAATTCTAACTGTTGCTTCCTGACTTGCATACAGATTTGTCAAGAGGCAGGTCAGGTGGTCTGGTATTCCCATCTCTTGAAGAATTTTCCACAGTTTATTGTGATCCACACAGTCAAAGGCTTTGGCATGGTCAATAAAGCAGAAATAGATGTGTTTCTGGAACTCTCTTGCTTTTTCCATGATCCAGTGGATGTTGTCAATTTGATCTCTAGTTCCTCTGCCTTTTCTAAAATCAGCTTGAACATCAGGAAGTTCATGGTTCACATATTGCTGAAGCCTGGTTTGGAGAATTTTGAGCATTACTTTACTAGCGTGTAAGATGAGTGCAATTGTGCGGTAGTTTGAGCATTCTTTGGCATTGCC
Source organism: Oryx dammah (assembly GCF_014754425.2). Lineage (NCBI taxonomy): Eukaryota > Metazoa > Chordata > Mammalia > Artiodactyla > Bovidae > Oryx > Oryx dammah. The sequence goes on from NW_024070207.1 coordinate 12,958,686, forward strand.
TTTCTTTGGGATTGGAATGAAAACTGACCTTTTCCAGTCCTGTGGCCACTGCTGAGTTTTCCAAACTTGCTGGCATATTGAGTGCAGCACTTTCACAGCATCATCTTTCAGGATTTGAAACAGCTCAACTGGAATTCCATCACCTCCACTAGCTTTGTTCGTAGTGATGCTTTCTAAGGCCCACTTGACTTCACATTCCAAGATGTCTGGCTCTAGATTAGTGATCACATCATCATGATTATCTGGGTCGTGAAGATCTTTTTTGTACAGTTCTTCCGTGTGTTCTTGCCACCTCTTCTTAATATCTTCTGCTTCTGTTAGGTCCATACCATTTCTGTCCTTTATCGAGCCCATCTTTGCATGAAATATTCCCTTGGTATCTCCAATTTTCTTGAAGAGATCTCTAGTCTTTCCCATTCTGTTGTTTTCCTCTATTTCTTTGCACTGATCGCTGAAGAAGGCTTTCTTATCTCTTCTTGCTATTCTTTGGAACTCTGCATTCAGATACTTATATCTTTCCTTTTCTCCTTTGCTTTTTGCCTCTCTTCTTTTCACAGCTATTTGTAAGGCCTCCCCAGACATCCATTTTGCTTTTTTGTATTTCTTTTCCATGGGGATGGTCTTGATCCCTGTCTCCTGTACAATGTCATGAACCTCTTTCCATAGTTCATTAGGCACTCTATCTATCAGATCTAGGCCCTTAAATCTATTTCTCACTTCCACTGTATAATCATAAGGGATTTGATTTAGGTCATACCTGAATGGTCTAGCGGTTTTCCCTACTTTCTTCAATTTGAGTTTGAATTTGGTAATAAGGAGTTCATGATCTGAGCCACAGTCAGCTCCTGGTCTTGTTTTTTTGTTGACTGTATAGAGCTTCTCCATCTTTGGCTGCAAAGAATATAATCAATCTGATTTCGGTGTTGACCATCTGGTGATGTCCATGTGTAGAGCCTTGTGTTGTTGGAAGAGGGTGTTTGCTATGACCAGTGCATTTTCTTGGCAAAACTCTATTAGTCTTCATTCTGCATTCCAAGGCCAAATTTGCCTGTTACTCCAGGTGTTTCTTGACTTCCTACTTTTGCATTCCAGTCCCCTATAATGAAAAGGACATCTTTTCTGGGTGTTAGTTCTAAAAGGTCTTGTAGGTCTTCATAGAACCGTTCAACTTCAGTTTCTTCAGCGTTACTGCTTGGGGCATAGACTTGGATAACTGTGATATTGAATGGTTTGCCTTGGAGACGAACAGAGATCATTCTGTCGTTTTTGGGAGTGCATGCAAGTACTGCATTTCGGACTCTTTTGTTGACCATGATGGCTATTCCATTTCTTCTGAGGGATTCCTGCCCACAGTAGTGGATATAATGGTCATCTGAGTTAAATTCACCCATTCCAGTCCATTTTAGTTCGCTGATTCCTAGAATGTCGACGTTCACCCTTGCCATCTCTTGTTTGACCACTTCCAATTTGCCTTGATTCATGGACCTGACATTCCAGGTTCCTATGCAATATTGCTCTTTACAGCATCGGATCTTGCTTCTATCACCAGTCACATCCACAGCTGGGTATTGTTTTTGCTTTGGCTCCATCCCTTCATTCTTTCTGGAGTTATTTCTCCACTGATCTCCAGTAGCATATTGGGCACCTAATGACCTGGGGAGTACCTCTCTCAGTATCCTATCATTTTGCCTTTTCACACTGTTCATGGGGTTCTCAAGGCAAGAATACTGAAGTGGTTTGCCATTCCCTTCTCCAGTGGACCACATTCTGTCAGACCTCTCCATCATGACCCACCCGTCTTGGGTTGCCCCACGGGCATGGCTTGGTTTCATTGAGTTAGACAAGGCTGTGGCCCTAGTGTGATTAGATTGACTAGTTTTCTGTGAGTATGGTTTCAGTGTGTCTGCCTTCTGATGCCCTCTTGCAACACCTACCATCTTACTTGGGTTTCTCTTACCTTGGGCGTGGGGTATGTCTTCATGGCTGCTCCAGCAAAGCACAGCTGTTGCTCCTTACCTTGAACGAGGGGTATCTCCTTACCGCCACTGTTCCTGACCTTCAACATGGGATAGCTCCTCTAGGCCCTCCTGTGCCTGCGCAGCCACCACTCAATTAGAGAATCTAAAACTTTAATATTCCTACAAACTACCAGGATCTTGTTAAAATGCACGCTCTCATTCTAAGGCCTGGAATGGGTTCTGAGATTCTGAATTTCTTTCACTTTTGCACCAACCTAATAGCAAGATCCCTGATAATGCAGATTTTGGTGGTCCAGGGTCTGTACTTTGAGTACTAAAGTTTTCGATGGCTCTCCTCTAGCAATGCTCCACCTGTTTTGAATCTTACTGCTTCTAAACCTGCTTCAGACTGTAAAATATCAACTAAGCTTGTGAAATTCACTTCAAATAAGAGTCCATGGAATCTTGAGTGACAGCCTAAGCCTTTCCATGGCACAGGGTTTGGAAATGCTATTTGGTGTTTCCCAGTACCTTTCACATAGGTGTTTGAGACTCTGATTTAGAAGGCTGAGTCAGCTGGGAGACTGAATTTTGGATAAATGGGGTATTCAGCCCTGCATAGTATAACATTGTGTCCATAAATATGCGGCTTGGATAAATCAGAAAACGAGCATGGTAGTAGACAAATGAGTTGGGAGACTATTACAGTGCAGCAGAAAAGTGATGTGAGGCTTATCTGAAGGGATAATAGGAGGGTAGAATGGACTTTTGAAAAAAAAAAGAGTAGAGTAGTGTGTGTGTGTAACAGTGCAGGTGGTGAGAGTAGGAAGTTTAAGACTATTCTCAGGTTCCTTACATGCACCCCAGTGTTCATAGCAACACTATTCATAATAACCAAGATGTAGAAACAACCTAAGTGCCCATCAACAAATGAATGGATAGAGAAGATGTGGTATACATATATATAAATAAACACACACGACGGAATATTACTCAGTCATAAAAAAGGAATGGAGTAATACCATCTGTAGTAACATGGATGGACCTATAAAATATCATACTAAGTGAAGTAAACCAGACATAGAAAGACAAATATAGGATAACAATAAAAATTAATCTATTTATAAAACAAATAGACTCACAGATACAGAAAACACTTTTCCCCAAAAAGAAAGGGGGATAGATAAATTAGGAGTATGGGACTAACAGATCCACACTATTATATATAAAATAGACAAGCAATAAGTATTTACTGTATAACACAGGGAACAAGGTTCAATATCTTATAGTAACCTATAATGGAAAGTAATCTGATATATATATATAAAACTGAATCACCATGCTATACACCTGAAACTAACACCTCATTTTTTTTAATGTAAAAAAGGAGGGGAGGGAAGACTATTCCAAGGTTCTTAGCTTGAACATCTTGGTAAACAGTGGTGCTCGGAACTATGAGAATGTAGTAGAAGAGACAACTTTGGGGAGGGAGGATACTAGAGAAAAAAACTATGCTTTGGACATATTGTCTTTGAGGTATCTATAAACCATATTATCAGACATATCGTACTCAGACAAACCCAGGTTCAAACCCTAGCTCCACCATTTATTTAGTTATCTGATTTTAGGCAAGTTTATTTCTTTGAGCCTCCTGTTCATCTGCAAATTAAGGATGTTAAAATGTACAAGTTTATTAATGAGGGTCAAATGACTATCTGTGCATCCAGTCATAGATAGATATAGATATTACCAGCACAGTACCAGCAGTGATATCCATGGCAGTTTGTAATTCTTGTCCTTCTTCTCTAAAAACAATGTACACTAATATACACAATTGAAGAGTAACATGGTCTATTTTTTAAGTCATTTTAAGAAAAATACTTCTATTTACAAAGGCTTGAAATACAGTAGATGATCAAGACAAAACGTTATATTCCAGGAGTAATTTAAACGTGTTTTATTTTATTCACATAATCAACAAAATGTTTACTACAGCAGGAGCTCTCTAAATGCCCTGCTCCAAGCCAAAAGTGAGTCCACTTCTGTAACAGGGAGCATGTGGGTTTATCTGAATAGAGTTGCCCAGTAAAGAGACAGAAGAATCATCCAGCTCTGCACAGCCCTTGCTACAACTCTTACAGTTTAAGCGTATTGGAAAAGAATGTGGCTTGATGAGGAAGTAAAAAGGGGAAGGGAAAGGTAAAAAATAAAGGATACTTCACATCTCTTTTTATTTGCCACATTTACTGATCTTTCACCAGGAAGATTTAAGAAATTATCTTCCTTAATACATATCCAAATTAGGATGGCTTTCCCCAAGGATACATTGCAGTTCCAGCTCTGGGAAGATTGCTGTCCACTGCCACCACTCCCCCCTCACGCCGACCAACCCCGCCCCCCGCCTCCAAAAAGCTGCCTTGGGACTAATAACTGCATTTTAGAAAAAAAGAATCCCAAATTGGCCCTTTTTTTCACTTTCAAGAAAAATCCCTGCTTGTGGTACACACCTGCTTTCTTTGAACTGGCCCACGTTTTGTGAGGGTTAAGCCACAGATGCAGAGTTTTATGGCTCCTTGGCATCTGGGTGTGCCCCACCCCATTTTTTTAAGTCATATATTTGAGGCTTCATTCTCAATATAGCTTGCCAAGAGACCCCCCCCCTTTTTTGTACGCTGCCTCTCAACTCTTTCCTTCCTATAAACGTTTTCACTTTCAGTTGTTGTGTGTTAGTCGCTCAGTCTTATCTGACTCTGCGACCCCATGGACTGTAGCCTCTGTCCATGGAGTTCTCCAGGCAAGAATACTGGAGTGGGTTGCCATTTTCTTCTCCAGAGGATCTTCCAGACCCAGGGATTGAACCCAGGTCTCCTGCATTGCAGACAGATTCTTTACCGTCTGAGCCACCAGAGAAGCCTCTTTAATTCTGGTGGGCTTAGTGACAGCAGTAAATAAAAATGTCCCTCAAATAATTTCTCATAATGATGTCTCACAAAGTACCGACTTCAAAGTGTTTAAGCAGCTGCATATCATTAACAAGGTACAGGCTGCCCTGAAAGGGATTCTTAAAGAACTGAAGAAAAAAAATCGCTCAAAAATTATTATATCCAGTAAAGCAAAGTTGGACGACATTTTCTGTGGCTGATTACAATATTTAGAACAAATCTGGGAAGGAAGGAGCACACGGTATGAAAAACACTATATGGTTTCTGGAGATTTTATATTTTTATTGTATGGGCAGAAAATCCAAGAAAGATTTTTCAATCAGACAATGAACAGTATCAGGCTCCACTTTCTGTGTAACTTTGGCTAAGTCACTGAACCCGACTGCACATTTGTTTACGTACAGAGTAGGGAATGAGATATACATTGTAAGACTTCTGTAAGGATTATGTCAGACATTGTAAGTGAAATCGCGTTAGTACATAGTAAGAGAAGGCAATGGTAACCCACTCCAGTACTGTTGCCTGGAAAATCCCATGGACGGAGGAGCCTGGTGGGCTGCAGTCCATGGGGTCGCTAAGAGTCGGACAGGACTGAGCGACTTCACTTTCTCTTTTCACTTTCATGTATTGGAGCAGGAAATGGCAACCCACTCCAGTGTTCTTGCCTGGGGAATCCCAGCGACTGGGGAGCCTGGTGGGCTTCCGTCTACGGGGTCGCATAGAGTCGGACACGACTGAAGCGACTTAGCAGCAGCAGCAGCAGCAGCAGCAAGAACTCATTAAACGTTAGTTCTGGAGAAGGAAATGGCAACCCACTCCAGTATTCTTGCTTGGAGAATTCCATGGACAGAGGAGCCTGGTTGGTGGGCTACAGTCAATGGGGTCGCAAAGAGTTGGACACGACTGAGCTATTCAACAACAACAAAACGTTAATTACCGCTACAGCTCCTTCCCAGAATGGCCGTTCGTTACTCCCAAATTCCGGAAACTATTTACTACAGTTTAACAGCCTCAGCTGTAAAAGGATGAGAAGAAACACCACCTCTATACCCGGGCCTCACTTATTCGCTCCAAAAACCGCTTTAAACTTTCGATTGTCAAAATCCACCTAACTGTTGCCTTGACTCGCTTTGAAAGCACGCGCACCCAGTTATCACCCCAATGGATTGTGGGAAGTGTAGTCCTGTGCTCCAGGTGCTTGAGTACAGAAAAGCGGAAAGCAAACTACAATTCCCAGAAGGGAAAAGAACAGGACTATTTCCCAGTCGGGCGTTAGCGCTGTGGGAGGGAATTGGCAATCTCGCTGCCTACGTGGGAGAGAAGGGAGGGTTGGGGGAAGTGTGGGAAAGCAGAACTCCAGCGGCTGCCGCCTGAGGGAGATTTAGTGGGAGGAGAAGTAGAGGGGAGGAAAAGAGTGGAGGGGTGAGGTGAGGAGGGTATCTGGGTGGCTGCTCCAGGGCGGCATAAAGTTCTTCACGATGTGGCTGAAGCCCGAGGAAGTGCTCCTGAAAAATGCGCTGAAGCTGTGGATGATGGAAAGGTCCAATGACTACTTCGTGCTGCAGCGGCGTCGGGGCTACGGGGAGGAAGGCGGCGGGGGACTCACAGGTAAGCTGTGGCCATTACCCCCACCCTTGCTGGTACTTCAAGGAGGTGAGGCAGTTACTCGTCGCCGCCCGCCGCCTGGTTCTAAACCCTGGGCGGGGAGGGTGGGGGTGGGTGGGAGTCGGATTCTTCTCCCCCTGCCACCACCTTTCTGTCGCCCTCACTGAGTCCTAAGAACGCCTCCCTGGACCAGCAATCGCTCTTTGGGTGGGACGGCGAAAGGGAGCAGAGGGTTCTTTCTGAAGCCAAGGAAGAATCTGAGGTAAAGGAGGGGCTTTTTCAGAGGCAGAGTACCCATGGGGGAGGGGGCTGGTGACAAGCGTTAGACGTGGGCAGATCGCTTTTAGGCTAGTGATCAGGGCCAGTTCGCAGTTGTGCACTTAACTTTTTCCCACAACCTCCCCTCCTCCCCCATCTTTAGCCACCATCCTGGGGGTGGGGGTGGCGGGTAATTGTGTGGGAGGACGGATGAGGAGAAAGGGAGGAACTCCAATCACATCTAGGGGGATCAGCGTCAAAAGAGAGATTCGGGAGTCGGGGTTGGGCGGGGTGGGTGGAGAGAGTCTGAGTGCGGGGGGAAGGTGAGGAGTAGGTCTCAGAATTGCTAATTCCTCCCCATTTAGCGTTTTTCACTTTGTCTCCAAGTTTTCGATCCTTGGGATCCCCTCCCAAAGTAACCGTTGTACTTGTTTCTCTCTTTAGTGTTTGGCGCTGGCTGCCCTTTCTTTCAGAGCCAAGGTTGTAAAGCAAACCGATTGAACTAACGGAAGTTTCTCTTCCCGCCTAATTCATCCTGCCTTCACTTCTTTGATTTACGAATCAAGAACTCTATTTATGTCTAGTCTGGGTACTTTGCTTTGAGACCAGCCTTCCTGGGCAGGTGCAAACTTTTGGTGCAAACTTTTGGTCACTGGAGAGACCAGAGCTTATTTTCGTGACAACTTCTAGTTCGATTTTGTGGCCTTGAAGTGATGGTCCAGGATTAATTCAGCAGCGAGATGGAATGAGAAGGAAGTGTCTCAAAACCTGCTTGTTAGTCCCATCATGGTCTGCTGTTGAATGATGTTCAACAAATTATTTCATTCATTCAACCTTAAGAGCCTACTGTGTGCCATATGGAATGCTAGTACACAAAGATAATTAATATTCAGTTCCCTGTCTTTGAAGTGATCATAATCGAGATAAGTGGCAGAGAGTCGGGTTTGAGGGAAATAATCAGCAAACCAGGCAAATTATAATTATGACCTGTAGCTGCTAAACCAGGCAAATTGTAATTAGAACCGAATAACTGAAGGCATTGCTTTTTTTCTTCTGTTAAATGGTGTCTACCTCAGTGTTGAGAGGATGAAATGAAAGATTACAGGCACTAAATCAATGTGTATTGTTGAGATGGTGCTGAACATGTGCTATTATTTGCTTTTTTTCTCAAGATCCGGCTAGTGTGGTGAGAATTCTGAGGTCCTATGGGACATTTAAAAAAATATCTTGCAGGACCTATTCGTCCTATTCAGCTTCTAAAAGAGCCCTCTTGAAAATACCACCACAAAAATTACCTGATTAAACTTCATGTTTTGCCACTTTATAATTTTCAAAAATTAGAAGTGTTATTTTGCAGAGGAGTCTTTCCATTTAATAGATTTATATATTTTCCAGATTAAAATTTGAGAATCAATGTTCATAATTACCCAGTGATGTAATTTGCCCATTTGAGTCCATTGAAAACAGATCAGAATATATTTAAAATATATTTTCCAGCCCAGTGTTACAGCATAAAATTTTGGTTCCCCATAATTTTATTTGACCAGAAATTTTCTGTTGCTCCTGTTATGTCACTTTGTTACAACTACTGTGTTCCTGAAAAGTAATAGGTAAATCAGATTTTTGAGAATCAAATCACTATTATGTAGTAGTAAATATGTTTTTACTTGTTGCAAATTTTCTTTATATAATCAGTCTTTGTTTTATTTGGGTTTTCATTTGACGCTGTAGTGTTTGTTTGTTTGTTGCCGCGTGACTTGTGGGATTTTAGTTTCTTGACCAGGGATTGAACCCAGGCCCCTTGTCATCGAGAGCCCGGGAGTCACAACCACTGGACCACAGAGGAATTCCTTTGACATGCTTTTTCTTAAAGCATGCATCAGTTGCACCAGTTTCTTATCTGTCTCCCACCCATTCGCATTTACTCTAGCCCCATCTCTGTAAAAGAAGAGAGGGTTTGTCTTAAGAAATAAACCAAGATTTCTGCCACACCTGTATGATGAGAACAGGTATAGCCCCATTTTTGTGGTCAGTTCGTATCTCAGCATATTTGTCTTCATCTGTGGTGTGGTAGAATGGTTGAAATTACCACATGAGAGCTACCACTATTATAGTTCATGTAAATTAAAATGGATCAGAATGGAGCAAGGAGGTGTTTTTAAGGTTTATTTGGTTCTTTTTGGTCCAGAGCAAAAGTGTGTGCTGATTTCCATGGCTGCTCAATTACTGTATTCTTAAAATTGTGAACCCAACAGCTTTGCTGTGCTTTACCACAAATACACATTTGGATTCACTCTCATAGGAGATTGATTCTGTGCCAGTATAAGCTTGCCTTTGTCCATTTTGTTTGCTAAAATCCAATGCTACATGCTCCCCCTTTAAGAGTTTCGTTTATACATTTTATTTTAATGAAGAAAATGAACACCTAGAGATGCTAATATTGTACTTTTTTTTAAGATTTCATTTCTTGGCCATGTGATAATTGGCAATAAGCACCACCAAAGTAATGAATTTAGCTGTGGATTTGGAGAAGTTAGTTGGCTCTTTTTTAAAAAAAAATTCTAGTAATGGAATTGGATCCACAGAGAACCCTAGGATGGTTTTAGCAGGTGACTAACTTGGAAGTTAGAATTCTGAAGTCCTTTTCTAAATTTTCTGAAACACTTCTAGTGGATATCTTAGCATTTGGTAAGATTACTTAGCATTTGCCTAACTGTATCTTACTTAATTGTCCTAGTTCCCAGCAGGGTAGAATATCTTGTGAAAAATTTTTTATACATAAGATTATTTTTCAGATAAAGTGATTTTCATTAAAGAAGTAATTCACCCTTCTAGATTTTTGCAGTTACCTTGCAGTATTCCTTGTTCCTCCTGGATGATAAGGGTAATGACTTTTCTCTGGCACTTACCACTTGGCTTTATGTAATTAAAAATAATTTATGCATATTTGGCTTATTAAGCACAAATCAACAATTTGCTTGTCAGATGGTAGCTACTACATGAGTGAAATTATGGGGCTGCATTCTATTAAGTACTCTAGTATGGGACCTAGGAAGGTCTGCCAATTAGGAAGCTTTAATTTAGATAGTTTGTTGAGAGTATTTTACTCTTTTTTAGAAATTTTTATTTATTTGCCTGCACTGGCTCTTAGTTGCAGCATGTGGGATCTAGTTCCCTGACCAGGGTTTGAACCCTGGCTCCCTGCATTGGGAGCTCAGAGTCTTAGTCACTGGACCACCAGGGAAGACCCAGTATTTTACTCTTGAATTTTCCATATGTGAATAGTGTGAGCAGGTTTTTGTGTGTTGACTGACAGTCTCCTTCAGTAGACCTTACTTTTTTGTGATGTAGAACTAGACTAAGAAATAAAACATGAAAATGGAGGATGTTTCCTTATCCCTTTTTGCATCTTGGCACCGCTACTTTGAAATTAAACCATCTGTAAACACTAGAACATGATAATATTTGAAATGAGCTTCCCATTTTATGATATTTATATAAACTTAAGAAATCACTATGTGAGTTATCATAAATCAACACACACATAAAAATCAATTAGGTAGCCTTTTAAAAAGTTCTTCATGACCATCCCTCAAAAATACAAGGCTTTTCTCTCCCTTTTCCCTATTCCCAACTCAAGGACCCAACTCTGAAAACGTTCTCAAGTTTTCCTTTGCAAAATATTCCTGCATGCCATACTCACAAAGGAACCAGCTGATAAAATTTTGGCCTTCCAGATATCTCATTACTGGGACCTGGGTGCTAAATAGTGGCCTTGACATTTCATTTTACGTAAGGAAAGATCAACCCTCCCACCCAGTCCACCACCCCCGCCCCACCACAGTGTAAATTAATAAATATCATTTTGGTTTATTGAAGAGAAAAATCCCATGGGGCAACCCCTAGGGAGGCAAATCACACTGTATGCTCCCCTCTCGTCTTCCCTTCCTGGAACGAGTATCCATGTGAAATCCAGTAAACAGTTGGCTTTAAAGATCTTGTAGAATGATGAAGGACAGCTTTGCAGGAGGTTTTGAGACATAAAGGATTGTCAGTGTCATCACTCTTTCTAGGTAGTAACGGAAGGATTATTGAGTGCATACCTGTGAGCTTCAGGCCTTTCTTCACATACCTGTTAATATACTGCTCTCTTGCCCTTTTCCCTTCTCTGCTTGCTGCTAGGGTCTTTCCTCCCTTAAGTGTAGCCTGGGAACCACCACTCCAGTTCACCTTAGGGTCATGAATCCTCAATCCTCAAGAGTTAAAGTGATAATGATCTGGCTTGTGGGCAAAGAAGTCGATTTCTTTTCTTTTTTTTGGTTAAGATATTGGAGGTTTATAATGTAAATGGGAAATTAATATTTAATGTCAAGTAGATTTTGTTCTAATGAAAACAGAATACTAAGAAGTGATGACACTGACCAAGCTTCATTTTTCAAAACCTACAGACCTGTTCTTGTCATATCATCCAAAGAAATCTTTGAAGGTAATTTTTACTTAATTTCACCTGTATCAAAATGTCCCAGAAAGGGAAGTGAGCACAGTGTCTCCTCATGAGATTTTTCTTTTTAGTAAGTCAACTACAAGCCAAAATCCACAAATGCATGAATGCACCACCTAGTCCGGTGATTCCATGTACCCCATTGACCCTATTTCCTTTATCTTTCCTGATTCTTTAATATTTTTATGTGTCTGTTTAGTTGTGATTGTTTTATAAAAGCTTTGTCACGTGTAAACTGGGAACAGAACTTATCTTCAGTATCTCACGGCACTGTTACATGAGTCAATTGCGTTTTGAAACTTGTGAGCAACTGATGAAACATTTGACACTCATTTATCTGTTGATAAAGGAATGATTTGTTTAGTGGCATTTTTAATTAATTAATTTAAATTGAAGGATAATTTATTTACAATATTGTGGTGTTTTTTGCCTTACTTCAACATGAATCACCCACGAGTACACATGTGCCCCCCGATCTTGAACCCCCCTCTCTCCCCACTCCATCCCTCTAGGCTGTCCAGAGCACTGGCTTTGAGTGCCCTGATTCATGCATCAAACTTACACTCTCTATCTATTTCACATATGGTAATGTACATGTTTCAGTGCTATTCTCTCAAATCATCCCACACTCCCCTTCTTCCACATAGTCCAAAAATCTATTCTTTACACTTGTGTCTCTTTTGCTGCCTTGCATATAGGATCATTGTTACCATCTTTCTAAATTCCACATATATGTGTTAATATACTGTATTGGTGTTTCTCTTTCTGACTTACTTCACTCTGTATCATAGGCTCCAGTTTCATCCACCTCATTAGAACTGACTCAAATGCATTGTTTTTTATAGCTGAGTAATACTCCATTGTGTATATGTACCACAACTTCCTTATCCATTCATCTGCTGATGGACATCTAGGTTGCGTCCAGGTCCTAGCTATTGTAAACAGTGCTGCAGTGAACATTGGGGTACATGTGTCTCTCAGTTCTGGTTTCCTCCGTGTGTATGCCCAGCAGTGGGATTGCTGGGTCATATGGCAGTTCTGTTTCCAGTTTTTTAAGGAATCTCCACACTGTTCTGCACAGTGGCTGTACTAGTTTGCATTCCCACCAGCAGTGTAAGAGGGTTCCCTTTTCTCCACACCCTCTCCAGCATTTACTGTTTGTAGACTTTTTGATGGCAGCCATTCTGACCAGTGTGTGATGATACCTCATTGTGATTTTGATTTGTATTTCTCTAACAATGAGTGATATTGAGCATCTTTTCATGTGTTTATTAGCCATCTGTATGTCTTTGGAGAAATGTCCGTTTAGTTCTTTGGCCCACTTTTTGATTGGATTTTTCGATTTTCTGGTATTGAGCTGCATGAACTGCTTGTATATTTTGAAGATTAATTTTTTGTCAGTTGCTTCGTTTGCTATTATTTTCTCCCATTCTGAAGGCTGCCTTTTCACCTTGCTTATAGTTTCCTTCATTGTGCAAAAGCTTTTGAGTTTAATAAGGTCCCATTTGTTTATTTTTGGTTTTTTTAATATAAATTTATTTATTTTAATTGGAGGTTATTACTTGACAATATTGTAGTTGTTTTCCCATACATCAACATGAATCTGCCACAGGTATACACGTGTTCCCCATCCTGAACCCCCCTCCCTCTGGTCCCTCCCCGTACCATCCCTCTGGGTCGTCCCAGTGCACCAGCCCCAAGCATCCAGTATCATGCATCGAACTTGGACTGGAGATTCGTTTCATATATGATATTATACATGTTTCAATGCCATTCTCCCAAGTCATCCCACCCTCTCCCACTCCCACAGAGTCCAAAAGTCTGTTCTATACATCTGTGTCTCTTTTGCTGTCTCACATACAGGGTTATCATTACCATCATTCTAAATTCCATATATATGCGTTAGTATACTGTATTGGTGTTTTTCTTTCTGGCTTACTTCACTCTGTATAATCGGCTCCAGTTTCATCCAACTCATTAGAACTGACTCAGATATATTCTTTTTAATGGCTGAGTAATACTCCATTGTGTATATGTACCACTGCTTTCTTATCCATTCATCTGCTGATGGACATCTAGGTTGCTTCCATGTCCTGGCTATTGTAAACAGTGCTGCAATGTACATTGGGGTACATGTGTCTCTTTCAGTTCTGGTTTCCTCAGTGTGTATGCCGAGCAGTGGGATTGCTGGGTCATAAGTCAGTTCTATTTCCAATTTTTTAAGGAATCTCCACACTGTTCTCCATAGTGGCTGTACTAGTTTGCATTCCCACCAACAGTGTAAGAGGGTTCCCTTATCTTCACACCCTCTCCAGCATTTATTGCTTGTAGACTTTTGGATCGCAGCCATTCTGACTGGTGTGAAATGGTACCTCATTGTGGTTTTGATTTGCATTTCTCTGATAATGAGTGATGTTAGCATCTTTCATGTGTTTGTTAGCCATCTGTATGTCTTCTTTGGAGAAATGTCTATTTAGATCTTTGGCCCATTTTTTGATTCGGTCATTTATTTTTCTGGAATTGAGCTGCATAAGTTGCTTGTATATTTTTGAGATTAGTTGTTTGTCATTTGCTTCATTTGCTATTATTTTCTCCCATTCTGAAGGCTGTCTTTTCACCTTGCTTATAGTTTCCTTTGTTGTGCAGAAGCTTTTAATTTTAATTAGGTCCCATTTGTTTATTTTTGCTTTTATTTCCAATATTCTGGGAGGTGGATCATAGAGGATCCTGCTGTGATTTATGTCGGAGAGTGTTTTGCCTATGTTCTCCTCTAGGAGTTTTATCGTTTCTAGTCTTATGTTTAGATCTTTAATCCATTTTGAGTTTATTTTTGTGTGTGGTGTTAGAAAGTGATCTAGTTTCATTCTTTTACAAGTGGTTGACCAGTTTTCCCAACACCACTTGTTAAAGAGATTGTCTTTTCTCCATTGTATATTCTTGCCTCCTTTGTCAAAGATAAGGTGTCCATAGGTGTGTGGATTTATCTCTGGGCTTTCTGTTTTGTTCCATTGATCTATATTTCTGTCTTTGTGCCAGTACCATACTGTCTTGATGACTGTGGCTTTGTAGTAGAGCCTGAAGTCAGGCAGGTTGATCCCTCCAATTCCATTCTTCTTTCTCAAGATTGCCTTGGCTATTCGAGGTTTTTTGTATCTCCATACAAATTGTGAAATTATTTGTTCTAGCTCTATGAAAAATACCATTGGTAGCTTGATAGGGATTACATTGAATCTATAGATTGTTTTGGGTAGTATACTCATTTTCACTATATTGATTCTTCCAATCCATGAGCATGGTATATTTCTCCATCTATTAGTGTCCTCTTTGATTTCTTTCACCAGTGTTTTATAGTTTTCTATATATACGTCTTTAGTTTCTTTTGGGAGGTGGGTCCTAGAGAATCTTGCCGTGATTTATGTCAGAGAGTGTTCTGCCAGTGTTTTCCTCTAAGAGTTTTATAGTTTCTAGTCTTACATTTAGAACTTTAATCCATTTTGAGTTTATCTTTGTGTATGGTGTTAGAAAGTGTTCTAGTTTCATTCTTTTACACGTGGTTGACCAGTTTTCCCAGTACCACTTGTTAAAGAGATTGTCTTTTCTCCATTGTATATTTTTGCCTCCTTTATCAAAGATAAGGTGTCCATAGGTACATGGATTTATCTCTGAGCTTTCTATGTTGTTCCATTGATCTATATTTCTGTCTTTGTTAGTGCCATTTTCTTTACCTGAAGAGCAAATAAAGATCTATATTTGTACCATTTTTTTCTGGTAATTACTTTTCCCATGTTGTATCCGACAAAGGTTTGTATAGTCAAAGCTATGGTTTCTCTAGTAGTCATGTACGGATGTGAGAGTTGGACCATAAAGAAGGCTTGAAAGTGAAAGTCACTCAGTGGTATCTGACTCTTTGCAACCCCATGGGCTGCACAGTCCATGGAATTCTCCAGGCCAGAATACTGGAGTGGGTAGCCTTTCCCTACTCCAAGGGATCTTCCCAACCCAGGGGTCAAACCCAGGTCTCCTGCATTGCAGGCAGATTCTTTACCAGCTGAGCCCCCAGGGAAGCCCAAGAATACTGGAGTGGGTAGCCTATCCCTTCTCCAGCAGATCTTCCCAACCCAGGAATCGAACCAGGGTCTCCTGCATTACAGGCAGATTCTTTACCAACTGAGCTATGAGGGAAGCCCTTAGTGCTGAACTGTGGTGCTGGAGAAGACTCTTGGGAGTCCTTTGGATAGCAAGGAGATCAAACCAGTTAATCCTAAAGGAAATCAACCCTGAATACGCATTGGAAAGACTGATGCTGAAGCTCCAATACTTTGGCCACCTGATATGAAGAGCTGATTCACTGGAAAAAACCATGATGTTGAGAAAGATTGAGTGCAGGAGGAGAAGGGGGCGACAGAGAATGAGATGGTTGGATGGCATCATTGGTTCAATGGACATGAGTTTGAGCAAACTCTGGGAGATGGTGAAGGACAGAGAAGCCTGGCATGGTGTAGTCCATGGGGTCACAAAGAATCAGGCATGACTTCATGACTGAACGACAACTTACAGAAATTGATTTGGAGTAGTTTTTGTTCAGTCACTCAGTCATATCCAACTCTTTGCAACCCCATGGACTGCAGCATGCCAGGCTTTCCTGTCCTGCACCATCTCCTGGAGTTTGCTCAAACTCAGGTCCATTGAGCCAATGATACCATCCAAACATCTCACCCTGTGTCACTCCCTTCTCCTCCTGCCTTCAGTCTTTCTCAGCATCATGGTCTTTTCCACTGAGTCACCTTTTCGTATCAGGTGGCCAGAGTATTGGAGCTTCAGCATCAGTCCTTCCAATGAATATTCGTGACTGATTTCCTTTAGGATTGACTGGTTTGATTCCCTTGTTGTCCAAGGGACTCTCAAGAGTCTTCTCCAACACCACAGTTCAAAAGCATCAATCCTTTGGTGCTCAGCCTTCTTTATGGTCCTACTCTCACATCCATACATGACTACTGGATGAGAAATAGCTTTGACTGGACAGACATTTGTTGGCAAAGTGATGTCTCTGCTTTTTAATATGCTGTCTAGGTTTGTCATAGCTTTTCTTTGATGGAGCAGGCATCTTTGAATTTTGTGGCTGCAGCCAATGATTTTGGAGCCCAAGAAAATGAAATCTGCCACTGTTTCCACTTCCCCGCCCCCTCTATTTGCCATGAAGTGATGTGACTGGATGCCATGATCTATACAATATGCAGTGATAACACTGCAAAATCAAAACAGTGATATTTAACAGGACTTAGACTAAAATAGCAGGACAGCATTTCCTTTTGATATGTTATTGCCCCAAACCCAGAAGTCCTCAGACAGTGCTTCTGTAGATACAAGCATCACTTGTCTTTCTGAGTGGTGTCAAAGAGTGTGTGTAACTCTAGTTGTCTTTGTTATATTTTTTAAAACATAATACTTGAAGAAGAAATAACCATTCAGCTGGCGAAAGGCCATGCTTCTGATGGGCAGCTGTGGAAGGAGTATGGATGTAAAATAAGCTAAAAATTAATAAAATAAAGGGGACTATACTGTTTCCCATGTTGCTGTACAGCTATGACATGGATTTTATATTACTTTTATGTTAGAAAATCTGCCCAGTTTTCCTTCTTTTGCTGCTGCTATATGAGCACCGCAGATAAGAATGAATCCTAAATATGATATTACAAGATGCATTCACTCAACAGATAATTACCAAGTGACTCCTAAAAATCAAGCCCTGTTTTAGGTGCTACAGATAACAGCAGTGAACAAAACAAAATCCCCGTTTTCATGGGGCTAACATTTTAGTTGAGGGAGGCAAATTAATATATGGCTGGTAGCAGTAAACGCTATAAAGAAAAATAAAGTAAGGTATAGTAATAGAGAGGAGAGGGGATTGGTAGTTTAGATAAGTGTGGTTTAGGAATGCTTCCTTAAGGTGACCTATGAGTAGAGACCAGAGGGACTAGAGTACATGAGCCAAGCAGATAATTTGAAACAGACTGAATATACATAATTCTGTCTAGGAATTTCACTGTGAAAAGAAGCAGAGAAATGGGTGGTAGCCAGCTACTGGTTTGGGTGTTGGGTATACAGTGGTCAATAAAACAAAAATAGTTTATACCCCCACAGACTTTATAATCTGGTAGGACAGACACATAATAAGTAAGCAAGCAAATACATAATTATTGGGGTAGTCAGTAATAATATCTGCCTGATGTGAGTGGCTTATGAATAGTCATGCATGAGGAGTATTTGAAACTCCCAAAGCAATTTTCCAGGGCCAGATCTGGTGTAAAGTATGCTTTATCTAATTTCCTGTTAAATGATACAAAGATTTCCTAAAAGCAGTGATTAATAACAATAGGTGGTATTCTGGTGGCAGAATTCCAGCATGACATCTGTGGAGCAACTTGTCAAAAGCCAGTTTGGATTGCTTTTTTAAATTAAATCAGCCATCTCTCAGCACTAACAAGATCTGGGATGTTGCTTGGTAGAGAGGAATAATATGCCAGTGCAGAAGCAAAAGATGGCAGTTGTTGGGGATACAGAAAGTACTCCAGATTCACTTATTTGTGGCTGAAAATAGGAAACTCAAGATATATTGCCCTTAGCAACCAGAAGGGTCTGTTGAAGAGCAATGCCTTCATCTATAGAAGAGGAAAACCTGGAAAACTGGAGATAGAAAATCAAAAGGACTTGAAAATGAAACCTTTGTTGTTTTTTGTCTCCACTGCCTTTTGAATTCAGTCTAGATGGTTTTGTTTTTTCTTTCACTCCAGTATAAAAAAGTGAACTTTTAAAACAAGAGGTAATCACATTTGTTGATTTTTATCCTTAAATTAGTTGCCCTCTTGTTTTAAACTAACCAAAATCATAGCCAGCTTTAGAGCTTCTAAACAATGTTTTTAAAATACTGTACTATATATGAGTTTCCATTTGCTGCCACACTTGCTTTTTGCTTTGCCCCTAGGAATTCAGATGTTGTTATTTTCTTTAATTTTCTGAGGGTTACTCTTTTTGCGCCTTGATGCATAAGTCTTGAAGTGTATTAAGGTGCTGTAAATAAAGATGGTAACAATTCTTATATTTGTCTGATTTAATCTTTAGAAGTATAACTGTATTTGATGGATAGTTCTTATATTCTTTTTTTCCCCATGACATTGTAATCTGCCATTTATGCTCAGTTACTTACCTTTACAAAATTCTAAATCCTTTAATGAAACAAAGCTTTATTTTCAGTTAGGGAAGGAAATGAGTGCTTATGTATATCTAGTTTTCAAGTAAATGTCTGTAAAAAATGCAAGGAGAGGGAAAATAAGGCAAGATAATTATTTTTATTAACTGTTTTCTAAAGCTTTTAGTGTAAAGTTGGCAGCTTTCAAAATGTCAACTATATCTGTTGGATTATTGTAAAAGAAGAGTTCACAATCTTGTTTTAAGGACTTAGAACTGGCAGCAAAAGCAGTAGAAAGAGGAAGACCTATGGCCCTTTACTGAGAACATTACTTTCTCCTATTTGAATGTATTTCCTACTAAGTTTACCAATTAGTTTGTTCATCAACATTTAATGAACCTGAGATTATAAAAAATTCAGTAAAGGTGTACTTGTTTGACTTTGTAAACCTGGCAACTGAAGACAAGATACAGAATCCATTATAAAGTTTCAACAGTCATTTCTATGGCCAAAGTTTATAATTGAGTGTTTTACTTAGAATGGAAATTAAATGTTCTTTGAATTAGGAAGTGCATTTTAATAACTTCTGCAGCTGGAGCAGTATTGCCTTACACAATGTCCTCAATCTAGTGTACAGGCAGAAAAAACCACTTGTCAAATGAAAGTGTATTAAACTAGCTCATTGATAATGAGTACCAAGCTTTGGCTATTTTATAGCGTCCCTTCCTCCAACACTCAGCCTACTTGTTCATATTATTATTAACCTAATATAAGAAAAAAATGTTTACCAAATTTGGAGGTGTCTGAAAATTGAAAGTGACAGTTAATACCATAGATCAGTTTTCTCAGTACTGACTGCATGTTAGATTCAACTGAGAACATTTTTAAACAAACTAAATGACGCTGGAGTATTTATGGGTAAAATGATATGATATTTGGGATTTATTTTAAAATACTCTAGGAGGGAATAATGATAGAAGATTGGCAAACTGTTGGTAATTATTGAAGTTATGTCATGGGCACCTAGAAGTTTTAGTTTATTATTCTCTTTTTGAAAGTTTTTATAAAACACAGTTAAGGAAAAATAGAATACCTGGGCCCTACCCCAGATGAATTAAATTAGAATCTTCAGGCTTTAGTGGTTTTAAAAGTTGAGCTTGAGTAGTTTGTAAAACTCCTCCAGGGCTTACCTCGTGCCTCAGTGATAAAGAATCTGCCTGTCAATGCAGGAGACATGGGTTCAATCCCTGATCGGGGAAGATCTCACATGCCCCAGAGCAACTAAGCCCTTGTGCCACAACTATTAAGCCTGTGCTCTAGAGCTACTGCTGCTGCTAAGTCCTTCAGTCGTGTCCGACTCTGTGCGACCCCATAGACGGCAGCCCACCAGGCTCCCCCGTCGCTGGGATTCTCCAGGCAAGAACATTGGAGTGGGTTGCCATTTCCTCCTCCAGTGCATGAAAGTGAAAGGTGAAAGTGAAGCCACTCAGTCGTGTCCAACTGTTCGAGCTAGGGAGCTGCAACTACTGAGCCCACGCACACTAGAGCTTATGCTCCACAACAAGAGAAGCCACCATAATGAGAAACCCTCAAACCATGACTAGAGAGTAGCCCCCACTTGCCGCCACTAGAGAAAAGCCTGTGCAGTGATGAAGACCCAGCACAGCCAAAAATAAAATAAATTAAAATAAATAAATCTTAAAAAAAAACCCTCCCCCAAATGCTTCAAATTTGCAGTTACAGTTGAGAATCACTATCATGGAAAATAAAGTCAAGATTCAGATAGATCTGGACAAGTTAAAAGCTCAGTTGAAATCAATGAGATGAAATTTAACATAGGTAAATGTAAACTGTATTTATGGGTTTTTTTTTTAATCAACTGTACAGGACAGAGAATACCTAGGTTGATGCTTGTGTTTGTGAAAAAGGTCAAAGTAGGTTAATTTATCACAAGGTTAGTATGATGATAATATGACATCATGACTAGAAAGCTAGTATGATCTTTGACAGCATTAATAGAACCATGTAGCCTACAGTATAAAAAAACCTCCATTTGTTCAGATCGTATCTCATATTCAGGTTTGAAAGACACATTTTATGAGACTTTGACAAATAGGTATGTAAAGAGAAATAATAAGAGACTCAGACAGTCTCTTACAACAAACAGATGAAAGAACTAGGTATATTTTAAGCCAGGAGATGAGAAGAATAAGCACAGGGAGACAACAGAACTATAATCATATTAATAATATTTGAAGGCCTACCATATTGAATAGAGCATATATTTTGTATGGCCCCAAAGTTGCAAAAGTAGTATTTATCCTAAGGAAGACCATCATTTTCTATTTTTTTTTAAGTGTGTAAGAAATACTTTCATTTTTCTATCTTAAAGGTTAAAAAAATGTTCATTTCAGAAAATATGTATAGGTGTGAAAAAGAAAATAATGACCACCTATCATCCTGCTGCCCAGAGATAACCACTCTGGGCTCAGTGCAAAATGATAATGCAGGGGGAAGAAGAAAGAAAATGTACAGGGCTCTATGTTAAAAAATTAAGAATTTAAACATGTAACAGCAGAGTATTAAAGCAAGCATGGGGCCCTTCTGGCATGAGGCCCTATGGACAGGTCATAAGCTCATGAAGCCAGCTTTAATTATATAACATCTAGAAATTTACAGTTCACCCTTGAACAACATGGAGTTTGAACTGAATGAGTCCACTGTATGTGACTTTTAACAGTATTATACAGTCTTCAGTTTGTTGAATCTGCAGACTGGAGCTGCAGACATGGAGGGCTGACTATGAAGTTATATGCAGTTTTGACTTGCGTGGGGGTCGATACCTCTAACCCCTGCATTGTTCATGGGTCAATTGTAAAAATATTTTAGAAATAAGTTTCTAATTAGTAGAAATTCCCACCAATGCAATAGGCTGCCTTGGGATAACTCTGGAGTTAAAAAGGGAAAAGATAAGCTTCCAATCAGGGATACTATAGAATAGATGAATGTGTCGGTGGTTTGACTGTATGTATGACATGCTAGGATATTTTTTCATCTCTGACATCAATGATGCTCTATCTCTATCCATCCAAAAATAATTGGTTCATGAACAGTTCATTACCCGCAAGTTGTCTGTTTTTTAAAATCATAGAACTTTGCTTTTTGTTATCTTGCTGTATCATTTAATAAAAAATATTTCATATCAACTATGGTGATGGTTTCTTTCAGAAGTTTGTTGCTACTTATCTGGCAGAGTGCTATAAACTGCACAGAACTTTAACAGGGTGTAGAACATTACCTTACTCAGCTATAGACATTCAAAAAATGATTTGAGTTTCTTGATATTTTTAACTCTCTTGTTCTGTCCTGCAGCTGCAGTATTCTTTTCCCAATTTACTATTGCTATGCATGTGTGCTAAGTCACTTCAGTCATGTCCAGCTGTCTGTGACCCTATGGACTGTAGCTCACTAGGCTCCTCTGTCCATAGGATCCTCCAGGCAAGAAGACTGGAGTAGGTTGCCATGCCCTCCTCCAGGGGATCTTCCCACCCAGGAATTGAACCCATGTCTCCTGAGGCTCCTGTGTTGCAGGCAGATTTCTCTACCTCCGAGCCATCAAGGAAGCCTGTTTCTATTGCTATAGATCTTCCCATATGTAGGCTGATTCATGACCTTGGATGTTCAGGCTGTCAGATGATAAACCTCTGTTTATATGGAAAAGCAACCCAAAATTCTCTGCTATTTTCTTGTACTTCTAGAACCCAGACATTGGTACATATTAATTCCTAAATGACTTGCAGGGACTTGATGATGATTATAGCTTAATAAGCTGGAAGACATCCCCAAGTGACTTGAAATTTATTGCACTAGCTTCCAAATTATTTGTTGCATGGTTTTGCACTAGCTGCCAGATTTAAAGCACTTACCAAAACTGACCAGTTTCCTTTCTGCATAGTGTAAAGCACTTATAATCTTGCAAACATTTCTGTTGCAAAAACAGTGACCTTTCACGCCAGTGATTTTGACTACTTTGTTCCCAGTCTCAAACTTTCTATTGAAGAACTAATTTTTCTTATGTTACTCAGAAATAATGATCTGTAGTCTCTCCTTTCCTTTCTGCCTCCTCATACATCCACACTCCCATGTTAACTTTCAGCTGAGCCAAACTTTTCTTTACCTCTTTGTTCTTTTTCCCATTCTTCTAATACTGCTTTTTCTAGTATATATGAAGGAAATAGACTTTGAGCTCCTTTTCTTTGAAATGTGGCAAAATGTGCAATAAATAATTTTCCTTGCAAATTTGCAAAAACTTTTTTGAAAGCTGTTTTAGAAATTAAATTCATGGGAGCCAAATCCAGAAGCTTAAATAGAGCTGTTTTTAATGAATGCTTTTATTTGAACTCCTTGTTTTGACAGTTTTGTTAAGTCATTGCATGTTTATTTATATAAACAGGCATTCATATACTTGATTCCACTTTTTCAACCTGAAGATAGTTCCCTCTTTTGGTTTTCTTTCACTGCCTCTTTTTAGTATTTTTACTTTCCCATCTTCAAAATGAAAACATCCTCCTTTTTTTCTATTTCCTGAATAATTTCAGTTACGTTGCTCTGAAGAGGCTATCTGCATATGTTTAACTCCCACTTTTCTTTCTCACCAGCTCCCACTTTTCTTACTTTATCCTAATCTCTTAGCCAGATCTCCAATTTCTCACAGTCACTTTTTCATACTGAGAGTGATAGACTTATTTTTCCTTTTATCTCCAACCCTTCAGTAATTCCCTCATTAGTTGACATAGAATCACTTCCTATATCTCGCATCTTCATTCCCATTCTCTCTTCCCTCATACCGTCTCTTTCATAATATTTGTCTGAGTGTTCATATTTCTTTTTCTTAGTCTTTAATTCATATTATAACTTTTTCATATCAGATAATTGCTTTTTTCTATAATCTGCACATGTTATGATTGCCAAAGTCTTCTAAGACTGCCCTCTAAGACTGCTAATTAATATGCTGCATTTGTGACCCCTGTTTTTACTTTTTACCAATTCCTACATCTCTCTCCCACCTTTTCCTTTCACCTGAACCAAGTTTCTCTTTATTTCTTTGTTTTATCTTCTACTCTTCTAATTTACTTCCCTCTATGCTTATAATAACTCCCTACCTCACATCTGCCAATGTACCTATATTCTCATACAAATGTTGCTTGAAATCTTAACTCCTTTTAAGTGGGTAAAGATAGGAAAATAGCCAAAGGCCTGTTTTATAGTTGAGTTATTTTTTTCTCAAGTCTGTATGCTAAATCAAAGAGGAATGCTTCATAAAGTAAAACCAACACTCAACCAGTTAAAGCTTCCAGAAAAGAAAGATTGATTTATGTTTCTCAGCCATCTCACTGATACAGTTAACAAATTTAGCTTCTGAAAGTTAGGGATAGAAACCTAGAGGTAGAAGACATGGTTATTGTCCTCAGAGAACTAATAATCTAGGTAAGGAGGCAAAATTAATATACATGAAGTACTTAGAAAGTAGTTGTAATAACTAACCTAATAATCAGAATGCTGGGTTGTATCATACAGACTTTAAGTGCTGTGTATAATCAGAGACAAGGGAAGGCATAATTGCTTGGGGTTGCCAATGAAGATTTCATAGGGGAATTGGGTCTTGAAGAAAACATAGAATTTGGATTAGCCACACTGGGCTACAAGACTTCCATTAACATTTCTAGGTAAAAAAGACTTGCTTAGCAGAGACTTTTTAAGTTTTTATTGATTTATTTATTTTTGGCTGTATTGGATCTTTGTTGCTTTGTGTGGGCCTTTTCTCTAGTTGCAGAGAGCCCAGGCCACTTTCTATTTGCAGTGCCCAGGCTTATTTTGTTGCTGAGCACGGACTCTAGGGCACATGGGCTCAATAGTTGCGGCTCTCTGGCTCTAGAGCACTGGCTTAATTGTTGTCTCACGAGCTTAGACGCTCTATGGCACGTGGAATCTTCCAGGACCAGGGATAAAACTGGGGTCTCCTGCATTGGCAGGTGGATTTTTTACCACTGAGCCACCAGGGAAGCCCAGACTTGCTATACAAAGACTTTATGGGAGAAATTAATAAAACAGGAAACTTATTCTAGGAGGAGTAGGAAATATCAAATAATTAAATTGAAGCTAAATAATCAAAACCTTGAATTTGAAATTGAGGAATTAAATGTTAAAAAGAAAAAAATCCCCTTTAAGCATTTTAACTAATCAAGATTTTTATCTTGTACAAATCCATTGCTTTTCTTATAGTATTAGCTAACACTGAGTCTTTTACTGTGTGCTAGGCATTGTGCTAAGTGTTTTATGTGTAATAAATAACTCATTTTATCTTTCCAACAACCTTTTGTGGTAGGCTCCAGTTTTACCCCCCTTATTTTACAAATGAGGATGAAGAAAAGGTAAGTACAACTGGGTCAAGCTGACACAAGTTAGTACTAGGATTCAAACCTAGGAAATCTCTGTTACTAGAATCTACATTCTTATCTGCTCTATACATAACCTTGTAAAGGAGGTAAATAAGTGCTGCAAATATATCATGAGGTTTAGACAAATGAATCTGACTTATTTTATTGAAAGATAATTTTTTAAAGCACTACTGACATTGGAACACTGTAATCTCTTCATCCCGATTGTATTTTTTTCTTTAAGAAAAATCTCTGTAAGGAAGCTTTGAGTTAGAAATTAAAAAAAAAAAATCCATTGGTTGTTAGTCATGTGAAGCAATATTGATTTTATCTCTTGTAAGATCCTTGTTTCAATAGTCTCTTTATTACAACAGGACTTTTGGTTGGGACTCTTGATTCAGTCTTAGACTCTACTGCAAAAGTAGCTCCATTTCGCATCCTACATCAGACACCAGATTCTCAAGTTTACCTGTCAATTGCATGTGGTAAGTATGATTTTTAAAACATAGAATTCAAACAAATAAGGATCTTAAGAAACTGAATATTTAAATTTATTTATACTCCCCAGTGTTTTAAAATTAATTTTTATTGGAGTATAGTTGATTTACAAATAGAGTCACAGATATAGGAAAAAAATAAGGTACATGGGAGGGTGAAGGATAAATTAGGAGATTGGGATTGACATCTATACACTACTGTAAAATAGATAGCTAATGAGAACCTACTGTATAGCACAGGGAACTCTACTCAATACTTTGTAATGACCTATATGGGAATAGAATCTCCCCAGTTGTTTTGATTTAGAATTCAGGTAAATGTGCAGCTCTACTTTGAGAGACTAGAAAAATATCTATTTAAGAAGGATTACAGACTTTTTAAAAATCCATTAATATGTGAGACCTGAAGCATGTGTTCTGGCAGTGTTGATTCTGAGCAAATTTTGGTCAGTGCTACTGCTAATCTGACTCCTTTCTTCAACTCACCTTTCGTGCTTAACCCAACTGCTAGGAAGATGAGAACCTCCCCCATGAAGTTCTTTGTTTCATCTCTAATAATTCAGATGAGGCGAATCAAGCCCAAAACTTAAAGGCTGATCTCTAAGAAAATATAAGCCTGAAAACCTGAACAAAGCATCATATCCTTGAAATATGAAGGGATAATTTACACGTAGTGCAACATATTCATCCATGAATATGTTCAAATGCATCCTTCAGGGGGTTCAGATTCTTCCACATGTATCTATTTTGGTAGAAAAGGAATTAGGATGATTCTTAACATAGCAACTCAAAATTAAGAAAAAATACAGTGATAGTTGTTACTTCTTTAATGATGCCATTACAATGTTGGTCTAAATTAGAATCTGAGATTTATGTTTTTTTTTTTAATGTTGAAAGTTTGCCTTTTTCTGATTCTTTCTCTTTTCTACCCCTCTCTTTTTTAAGTAGATATACTTAAAAAATACAAAAGCATGTGAACTTCTGGGCAGTTCATGTGTGTGAACATATAGCATACAATTAATTTTTAAAACTGTGTGGCTTGTTTTTTGCATCTCCCTCTCAATTTCCTTTAGTGTTTCTGATGAGTGTTTTCTCTTGACTCTTTCAAATTGAATACCATTTAAACTAAATATGGAAGATATTATACTTGCTGATATCATGAGGTGTCTATAACCTCAACTCTAAGTTGAGTTGGTAGAAATTATATCCTCATTTCTTAAAAAAAAAAGGATGATCATACAACTTACTTTCCAAATCAACTTGTTGCAGAAACAGTGCATGCGTGTTCAGTTGCTCAGTCACGTCTGACTCTCTGTGACCCTGTGGACTGTGGCCTGCCAGGCTCCTCTGTCCATGGGATTCTCCAGGCAAGAATATGGGAGTGGGTCGCCATTCCCTCCTCCAGGACAGCTTCCCGACCAGGGGTTGAACCTGCATCTCCTGCATCAGCAGGCAGATTCTTTACCTCTGAGCCTCCTGGGAAATGCACAGAAATATGGTACTTACCTATTAGTGAAGCTTCTTTATACCTAAAGGGCCACAATAAAGGCCTTAAAATTTCCCCATGGCTTTTATTTGTGGTTCATTAAAGAAAGTTATTACACATGGTGTGATGACTTGAGTAACATAAATATAGTTCTAACTGATCTGTAGAAAATAGGCAGTTTTGAAGTGTCAACACTTTTTAAAAAAATTATTTATTTTTGGCTGCTACTGGGTCTTCGTTGCTACGTATGGGCTTTCTCTAGTTGCAGTGAGCAGGGGCTACTCTTCATTGCAGTGCAGACTTTTCGTGGTGGTGACTTCTGTTGTTGTGGAGCACAGGCTCTAGGTGCGCAGTCTCAGAGTTGCAGTGCGTGTGCTCAGTAATTGTAGGGTATGGGGTTACTTGCTCCACCGTATGTGGTATCTTCCCGGACCAATGATAGAACCCATGTTCCCTGAATTGGCAGGTGGATGAATTCTTAACCACTAGACCATCAGGGAAGCCCATCAATACATTTTTTAGTGTATCACTCTCCATATGTCATAAAACATACTTAGAAGTCAGGATATTTCTGTTGAGTGAGATTTGTATAATCTACAGTGCTGGGGAGATCTTAAATGTATGTTGGTTATAGGGGAAAATTGATAGATATTAAAATGTTCTTCAAACCAAAGCAACCCAGAGTTAAGCATAATACTGACTGTCAATGCAAGTACTCTGACCCTCAGTAAACCACCTAACCTTGATTCAGCAGATCACAACCTTGCTATAGGATTTCTAATCTCTTTCATAAAATTTCTGTAAGGTGACTAGGCTTTTTAATGAAAGAGTTGACTGAGAAAAAGCTTCATACTCCTGAGGGTTGCCACAGTTGAGATCCATGTTTATGCACTGTGCATAGGATTGCCATATGCATGCTGTTTTCAGTCACACAGTATTATTAGAAGACTGTATTATTTGAAGACCAAAGATTAAATTATGTATATTTATATTCTAATACCCTATATATTTGGGCTTCCCTGGTGGCACAGATGGTAAAGAATCCGCCTGCCATGTGGGGAACCCAGGTTCAATCCCTTGATTGGGAAGATGCCCTGGAGAAGGGAATGACAACCCACTCCAGTACTCCTGCCTAGAGAATCCCATGGACAGAGGAGCCTGGCAGGCTACAGTCCACGGGGTCGCAGAGTCAGACATGACTGAGCGACTAACAAATACACACATACTCTATATATCATGGCTTCCCTGGTGGCTCAGCAGTTAAGAATCGGCCTGCAGCGCAGGAGCTGCAGGAGATGCAGGTTCGATCCCTGAGTTGGGAAGATCCCCTGGAGGAGGGCATGGCAGTCCACTCCAGTATTCTTGCCTGGAAAATCCCATGAACAAAGGAGCCTACAGGCTACAGTCCGTGGGGTTACAGAGTCAGATATGCCTGAGCAACTGAGCACACACTTGATATATTCTCTTAAAAGAACTGGTTACTATAGGTCACAGTTACTGGCACCTTGTTTCCAAAATTTTATATCTTTTCTCATGAGTTGTATTTACTTTTCTCCACTTTCATTAAATTTTTATTCTTTCTGTTTATAATGAAAACTAGTGTTCATACTCACATTTAAGGATGACTTGGAGAATAAACATTGTATCCTGTTCATTTATGATGATCATTTTTTAAAAGAACAAATATTATTTTATAGCTGTTTAAACTAAGCTTATAAATATCAAGAGCAGGGGTTTTTTGTGTGTAAAGTTTCCTTTGAGTCTCTCTTTCTCTTATATTATTAATCAGGAGCTGACAGAGAAGAAATAACCAAACATTGGGAGTGGTTAGAAGAAAATATCATGAAGACCTTATCTGTGTTCGATTCAAATGAAGATATTACTAATTTTGTACAAGGAAAGATAAGAGTAAGTGGCATGGATATAGTTTGTAGATGGAATACTAAACTCTTCGACCAATTTATTTGAGGATGAAAGTTGCATGGAAGCTCATTGTTTTACTGGCACCTTTCAGGACTGGCAGAAGCACATATAAATATCAGAATCAGAACTAAAGAGAGTTGTAAACTTAGTGGTTATTTGGTGCCCTTGTGAGTGCAGTTAGGGATATTTTCATTTCAGAATCTCTTTGAAAGAACCCTTCACTCAATCAAAATAATATTTAGCACCTGTATTTTTGGTAGGTTCTTTTGAGGCATTAGGAAAAGATTAAATTATAAAATTGCAAATTTAAAGAAATTGAATTACAAAATTAAAGATCTGCTCACTTCTGTCGTAAGAGATGTAGGTATGTGTGTATGTGTATACACAGTTTTATTCAATGAACTGTTTAAACGTGAGGTATATTTTTGTGGATGGGTAATTATTAATTTTCAGAAATTATTTTGTCTCCTTTAGGGATTAATTGCTGAAGAGGGAAAACATTCTTTTGCAAAAGAAGATGATCCTGAAAAATTTCGAGAAGCCCTTTTGAAATTTGAAAAATGTTTTGGTTTGCCAGAGCAGGAAAAGTTAGTTACCTATTACTCATGCAGTTATTGGAAAGGACGAGTTCCTTGTCAAGGTTGGCTATATCTTAGCACCAATTTTCTGAGCTTCTATTCTTTTTTGTTAGGATCAGAAAGTAAGTGGTTTCTGTTGTTTACTATGACTTTGAATTTACAAACTTGCCTATCAACTTTGTGATGGTATTAGGTTGCATGTAAAGTAATAGAATAGATATTAAAGGTAATTAAACTATACATTTAAAAGTTCACTTCATCTGGGGAAGAATACTTTTAAGACTGTTTGCTTAACATAAAAACCATTTGAATTGTATATAGCTGCCTTGCCTGTTGTGGGAAGCAAATGAATATTAAACAGTGATGGTGATCTGACATATCCTTTTTTTCCCTGTTCTAAACTATGCACTTTCTTCAATCTATATTTAAATAATTGTTTTAAACATACAGTACACATATGTGTAGTAATCATAGTACCTAATGTCCTATAGCTACAAAGAAGAATCAAGCAGTACTGTTCATAGCACATGTATAGCTTTTACACCAATAGTTATATAATTGTATAAATTGAAATACCAAATTTAATATCAAATCAGAAAAAAGGATTAGAAATTATTTAAAATTAGGGACTTCCCTGGTGAATTATATCTGTTCTAAAATCAGTTGTTGTACGTTCATTGTTATGCTTCAAAATTTAAACTAATCTTGAACTCTTAATTGTTCATAGCATTTTTAAGTGACTGTTGTTTGTTTTGAAAGACCTGATTGATAAACATTAATCAACATTGAGAAACTTAATCATATCTACTTACAACTCTAATTTGCAGTAAAACTCATTATCTCCTGGGATGCAGTCTCAAAACTTGAAAAGACTTCAAATGTCATACTGACAGAGAGTATTCATGTGTGTTCCCAAGGGGAGAATCACTACTTTTCGATGTTTTTGCATATTAACCAAACATACCTTCTTATGGAACAACTGGCAAACTATGCTATAAAAAGAATTTTTGATAAAGAAACATTTGATAATGACCCAGTCCTTGATGATCCTCTACAAATCACTAAAAGGTATTCAAAGCTTAATTAATATTTTATTTTTTAAAGTATCGTTTGACCAAAGAATGGTGGCATTGAATAACATTAAAAGACGAATGGATAAAAAAGTTCTGATACATGTACACAATGGAATATTACTCAGCTATTAAAAAGAACACATTTGAGTCAGTTCTAATGAGGTGGATGAAACTGGAGCCTATTATACAGAGTGAAGTAAGTCAGAAACAAAAACACCAATGCGGTATATTAATGCATATATATGGAATTTAGAAAGATGGTAACAACGACCATATACATGAGACAGAAAAAGAGATACAGATATAAACAGACTTTTGGACTTTGTGGGAAAAGGTGAGGATGGGATGATTTGAGAGAATAGCATTGAAACATGTATATTGCCATATGTGAAATAGATGACCAGTCCAAGTTTGATGCATGAAACAGGGCACTCAGAGCCGGTACACTGGGACAACCCAGAGGGATGGGATGGGGAGGGAGGTGGGAGGGGGGGTTTGGGATGGGGGACGCATGTACCCCCGTGGCTGAGTCCTGTCAATGTATGGCAAAAGCCACCACAATATTGTAAAGTAATTAGCCTCCAATTAAATAAATTAATTTTTAAAAAGTTAACTGTTCTATGTTATATGATAGTTTTTCTTTGGAGTAATCATTGATGTGTGAGTTTTTAAAGTTTATTCATTTGCATTTCACAAATAGTATCGTCTCTGAGAAATTTAATGTTAAGAAGTAATAGAAGTTAGATTTGAAAATTATTTCTTAAGATCTCAGTAGGATTTGCTCTGGAGTGTTTTTAGAAACACAGAAGTTTTTGTGTGCATGGTTAGCCTGAGGAGTAGCCTAGATAGATTTAAGGCTGAAATTGTTAAATGTATTGTTTATTTTTAAACACATTTTATAGGTAGTTTCATTTTTTCTTTGTTTACAAAATTTTATTGACATATAGTTGATTTACAATGTTGTGTTAATTTCTGCTATATAGCAAAATGACTCAGTTGGCTATACATATATTCTTTTTCATATTCTTTTCCTTTATGGTTTATCAGAGGATATTGAATATAGTTCCCTGTGCTATACAGTATGATCTTGTTTATCCATCCTATATGTAATAGCTTGCATCTACTAATCCCAAACTCCCAATTTTTCCCTCTCCCAACCCTCTCCCCCTGAGAGTTTCACATTTTAGTATAGGATAAGTTAGTAGAATCAATGGAACATGAGCTTTAGAATAAGATTAGAGCAACCCTGGGAAAAGTTGTAACCTCTCAGGACCTCAGTTTTCTCATCTGTTGTTTGTACCTCAGAGAGCACTTGTGAGGAATGAGCAATATAACTTGTGAAAGCACTTTGTAAAATATAAAGCACTAGATAAATAGTTACCATTATTAGTGCCTGCATCAGAAGTATCTGTCTTATAGCTGTTTGCCACTATATTTGGTTTGCTGAAACCGACCAGAGCCCTTTCATCCTGCTCAACACTCAGAACAGTTGACTGAAATGAGTGTGCCAAAGGGGAGAGAATCCAGAAATAGCTAGTGAGAACCGCTTCTGGCAAGAAGGATGAGGGTATAGACTGTATGGGAAAGTGTAAATAAGAGAAAGCTAAGCTACAGTCCTGTGGATAGACCAGAACTAGTAACCTGGATGCTGTGTGATTGTTACATAGCCCTAACCTGGGTACAGTTGTTCCTCTTACTATTCTTAAACCATTCCTAAAATCTATATACATAAGGGTTCCCTTTGTGAGCCTTCTTACTTTTCTGGAAATAGATCGGCAAGGTGAATTTGTTTTACACCTTACTATCAAAATTAGGTCCCAGTGTGCATGATTTATCATTAGAACTCCATAAGGATTAAGAATATAATTTATGTTATAGTGAAGCATTTGTTTATATAGGTTGTTTTGATTGGCCACCCTAAGCATAAACATTTTAGCTATTTTATTTCCCTTAAAATATCCTAAAAGGCCACTTGTCAATGAGTTATTCATTACCAAGTCTGTATTTAAATGAGGTATAGTAGATTCATTTTTGTCTATGTGCATTTTTAAAAGAACCTATTGAAAATTAGGGCTTCCCCTGCAACTCAGCAGTAAAGAATCTACCTTCAATGCAGGAGACATGTGGGTTTGATCCCTGGGTCTGGAAGATCCCCTGGAGGAGGAAATAGCAACCCACTGCAGTATTCTTGCTGGGAAAATCCCATGGACAGAGGAGCATGGTGGGCTGGTAGTCCATCGTGTGACAAAGAATCGGACATGACTGAAGTGACTGAGCACATGCATTGAAAATCATATATATCTAAATCCTTTTCCCTAGTACATTAAAAAAATAGATTATTTAGACTTCGTCTCCAAATGACATTTTAAAAATGGAATATCTAAAAAAAAAATAAATAAAATAAAAATGGAATATCTATTGCTTTGGTTTATTGTTTTTACAAATATGTATTATAGTAGCTAAATTCAGTGTATATCCTTCCAGACCTTTTAATGCATGAATTAAAAAATATTTGCCAAAAGCATGAATGGGATTAAACATCACATATTATGCTACAGTCTACTTCTCCTCTTAAAATAATATATCACAGACAGAAAAGATCTTATGTTTTTCAATAATAGTGGAAAACCCCACCAAATTGCAATTTAAGTGAGGTAAAAATTGTGAGTCTCTGTTCATATTTATCAGAATTATTTTTAAAAGACATGGTGAACTGCCACATATTCAAACAGTATATGCTGGAAGGATAAATTTAGTTTTAACTTTTTTGGCTTAGAATTAGAACTTGCATAATTTACTCACTACCCCAGATGGCTTTGTTGCTTAGCACAAGTGTTTAATGCCTCTAGAAAAATTGTGCTATTTTAAGCAATTGTTTTTTATTTATATATTTATGTGTCAGTTAACAAGTCATCTGTATTTATTGACACCCATCCTGTGCCCAAAACTGTGCAAGCACTGTTGTTTTATTGTGTCTCTACTTTGAATTTTTTAAACATTCATTTAGATTTTTGCTTCATTTGATTTCAATGTTATTTTTATGTACTAGTCTTCCTATATAAATTTTGATGCCGTAAACTTTCATCATTTTGTTTGAACTGGGTAACTCTCTTGATTTTCCTGAAAACCAAGTGTAAAAATTATTGTCTTCCAAGATTGGTTTTAGCCATATTCACATATGAATATAATAATAGAATAGTCTCCTAGCAAATCACCCTTTAACAGATGGTTTGAAGACCTACATCATCTCTAACCGTTGTGCATTGGAATCTACTAATAATACAAAACTGGAAAAGAGAAGAAACAAATTGGTTAGGAATCAATGTGTTTCTTCCATTCCATAATTTGTTGAAGAGCATAACATGTAGTGTTTAATCGTTCTGTTTTACAGTGCACTTAATCAGTATAGACATGTGTACACTTTAGAAGGCATCATTTGAGCCCCTTCTTTTTTTCTTTCCTATAGAGGTCTGGAAAACCGAGCCCACAGTGAGCAATTTAATGCTTTTTTTAGGCTGCCCAAAGAAGAGACTTTGAAAGAAGTACATGAATGTTTCTTATGGGTACCATTCAGCCATTTCAACACTCATGGAAAAATGTGCATCTCGGAAAACTATATCTGCTTTTCTAGCCAGGATGGCAATCTGTGTAGTGTAATCATTCCATTACGAGAGGTAAAGTTTAGTTGCATATCAGTTTTTAGTTCAAAAATGTTATCATTCACAGAGTAAAATACCCTTTAATTTTGTAGATTATTAAAAACAATGTGCAACATCTTTTTAGTAATGTTTAAATAATCTCTTTTAAGTTCCATAATATTCTCCAGGATAAGAGTACCATTCCTAAGGATAAGAGTACTAGGATAAGAACCTTATAGCTCTTATTGAAAATGAAAACAACTAAAAGTTTATGTACAACGTAAGGGTTTGGGGTGATGCAACATGGAGTATAATCAGTTAGACATTTATGACATGAATACCAAAACTTACACTATCACATTTGATATATATACATGATCAGAAAGAATAGGATTGATAGTTTTTCTATAAGTCAAAAATCAGTTGTCAGTATTGCGGCGTTGAATTTTTACACTTGTCATTTTTAAAGGTTACTTGTTAACCTTTTCCTAAAGAAGTGAAATAACTTGCGCTGAGATTTCTTGTATCAGTGATACTGCTAGTACCCAGTCTGTTCCTTACTAAGTCCTACCACAGACCAAAACTTGTTGCCACAAAAAACAAATAATAATAAGCTAAGCCATTTTGCCTGACCTTGTCAAAAATGAGAAAAAAAGTGATTCACTTATGTTTTCATCCCCCAGGTCTTAGCTATAGATAAGACAAATGATTCCAGCAAATCTGTCATCATTAGCGTCAAAGGAAAAACAGCTTTTCGCTTCAGTGAAGTAAAAGAATTTGAGCAATTGGTGGCAAAACTCAGGCTCAAGTGTGGGGCAACTTCAACTCAATATCACGATATTAGCACAGAGGTAATTATATACCAATCAAATCATTTTGAAAAAAAGATTTATGTTTGTGTGGTCTCCTCTTTAAAAGGAACTCACAGTACCTTTCCTATTATTCTTATGTTTAGTTTTTATAAGATGAATACCAAATAAATTGTATTCTCTAAGTCACATCATAAAGCAGAAGTGAAAATTAGGGACGTTATCATTTTTTAGGAATTCAGACTTTTAAAAAATTATCTTGTTATTTTTCTTGACTATATTTGTTGTTTAATCATATATACATACCTTGTACTTTCACATAACATGGCTTTTAACAACTCAAACTATGTCTGAGAATTCAATAAGGCATTAAAAAAGGACTCTTATTGCTGTAGGGAGATGGTCTGATAATCTTTTTATTTAACATCAAGCAGGTGAGCCTTATTTATATAATCTGGGCCAAAGCAAAATAGTGACATATCTATTTACTTGTAAAATATTAGACAAAGCAAATATTCTTGGCAAAAGATAATTAAAAGCCTGATTTTGATGTTTGTCTTTTATGGAAATGTAGTTTCAATTCAAATTAATTTTTCTTTTTCAATCTCATGTTTTAATAGATTGATAAAACATTACATTACAACTACTTTTATTTTAATTAAAAATTCAAAGAAAAATCAACATTGGCTTCACTGGCTATATTATTTTACTTGGATTGGATTATGGAGGCTTTTATTTCTTTGCCTAGAGCAGAGACTGAAAATATTATGCTAAGTCAATTCGAATGTAGAATTGACAAGACTGACTCTCTACTTGATAAGAGAAAAGTGCAGTGAAAGCATATAATTTAAAAATATTTATATATTTCAGTTTAAGAGTTGGACATGACTTAGCGACAGAACAACAACAATCACTGTTCCAGACACAGAACCTTCATGTTGGCCATTAAGAGTTTTTGTGCTCCAACTTGCTAATCTTTCATTCTTGTCAAATATATATACCCACAGTATACCACAGTTTGATGTGAGGACATAAGTAAACTGATTAGTCTTGCTCACATATTCTTGCTTATCTCACTTTTGTTTTTCAGTCCTAAGTCCATTTCAGATTCAGTCTCTGTGTTGGATGTAATGCTCTGCTTATCTTTCCCTTTCCTTTAATTTATCTGTTTCTCTTAAACGCGAATACCTGGAATTTTTTCCCTTGAAAATTCTCAGATGCATCTTAATAGTTGGATATGCTCAATTGTCAAGAAAGGATTTTGTTTCAAAATGAGTTTGCCGTCTTTTCAGATGTATGTCAAAGTCCTAAGGTTTTCTAGTTTCTCTTACCCATTTTTAAAGGTTTTAACAAAGATATGTACGAAATACCAGTTAGTAAACTGGCTTGCTTGGAAATTTTTTTTTTTTAATTGACATAACATTCTATTTTCACTTAAGATTTTTATCTTCACAATGAGGAGGAATATTAACTTGTTTACTATAATCTGTGTATGTCTAGCTTTATTTTTATACTACATTTTTAAAAATAGTAAAGAGAGCTTTTTAAAGAGGAGCTGGTTCCATTTGATTTCTAAATGACAGACATTGTAGTTATTTTATAGCTACACCTAGCATGCTGAAACAAAGAAAAAATTATATTAAAAAATTATACACAAACAAGACTTTTTATTCTAAATCTCAAGAAAGTCTAAATCAACAAATCTAAATATGAATACAGGA
Organism: Oryx dammah; assembly: GCF_014754425.2. NCBI lineage: Eukaryota > Metazoa > Chordata > Mammalia > Artiodactyla > Bovidae > Oryx > Oryx dammah. The sequence goes on from NW_024070207.1 coordinate 12,995,298, forward strand.
AGGACTAGGAAATTTTTCCCATGAGTATATAAAATTGTGAAACAAAGAACAAATGCTCCCAGAAACAACTGGGAGTATGGATAAGTATCAGTTCTGTCTAAATTTTTAAATATGTCAATTAAAATTCTCCACATTTTGTTAAGTTAAAATCCAGGTACATACACAGGTTTTGAAATTTTCCAATCAAATGCTTAGAAAACACATTAATCTTTTTTTTTTTATTAACATGTATACTCAAGAAATATTACCAGATATGATAATTTTTCAGAACTATAATAAGTGAAAGAAAAATGGGCCCTTTTAGGTTAGTTTTAAGCAAAGTGACTTAAGAGGAAAAGTACTGCTAAAGATCCTTTACTTGATGCTTTGCAACTACATTGTAAGTGGGTCATAGAAACCATAGAATGTCAAGAAGAGGTAGAAATTGAGCTATGCATTGGAATGTTTAAAAGGGCAAAATCTACAGATTATTGAAGTGTTTATAAATATACTTGTTTCATTAGTTTTCATAACCAACCCTATCTAATGGCTTCCTTATCCTCTATGATAATGCAGATAAGAATAATACTTTGGGGCTTCCCTGGTGGCTCAGTGGTAAAGAATCTACCTGCCAGTGCAGGAGACAAGGGTTCAATCCCTGATCCAGGAAGATCCCACATGCTGTGGAGCAACTAAGTCTGAGCTCCATGACTTTTGAGCCTGTGCTCTAGAGCCTGGGAGCTCTAGAACCCATGCTCTGCAACAGGAGAAACCACTGTAATGAGAAGCCCAAGCACTGCAACTAGAGAAAAGTCCATGCAGCAATGAAGACACACCACAGCCAAAAATAAATTTCTTAAAAAAGAATAATCTAAACCACACAACTGATGTTTTCTTTGCCTTGTCAGAATAAAGTAATATATTTTCTGTAGCTATAATGTAAATTAGAGATGCTTAAGCTGTGTGGAGTAGCTTTATTTCAACATTTCTTGTTGTTCATTTGCTAAGTCATGTCTGACTCTTTGTGACCGCATGGAATGCAGCATGTTAGGCTTCCCTGTCCTTCATTATCTCCCAGAGTTTGCTTAAACTCACGTCCATTGAATGCCATCCAACCATCTCATCCTCTGTCATCCCCTTCTCCTGCCTTAAATCTTTCCCAGCTTCAGGGTCTTTTCTAATGAGTCAGCTCTTCGCACCAGGTGGCCAAAGTATTGGAGCTTCAGTATCAATCCTTCAATGAATATTCAGGGTTGATTTTCTTTAGGATTGACGGGTTTGATCTCCTTGCTGTCTCAGGAGCCTTCTCCAGCACCACAATTCAAAAGCATCAATTCTTTGACGCTCAGCCTTCTTTATGGTCCAACTCTCAAATTTGTACATTACTACTGGGAAAACCGTAGCTTTGACTATACGGACCTTTGTTGACAAAATGTTGTCTCTGCTTTTTAATATGCTGTCTAGGTTGGTCATAGCTTTTCTTCCAGGAGTAAGCTTCTTAATTTCATGGCTGCAGTCACCATCCACAGTGATTTTGGAGCCCAAGAAAATGAAGTCTGTCACTGTTTTCATTGTTTCCCCATTTATTTGCCATGAAGTGATAGGACCGGATGCCATGATCTTGCTTTTGAATGTTGAATTTTAAGCCAGCTTTTGCATTCTCCTCTTTCACCGTCAGCAAGAGGCTCTTTAGTTGCTCTTTGCCTTCTGCTATTAGTATTATCTGCATATCAGAGGTTGTTGATATTTCTCCAGGCAGTCTTGATTCCAAGCTTGTGATTCATCCAGCCTGGCATTTCACGTGATGTACTCTGCATAAGTTAAATAAGCAGGATGACAATACAGGCTTGACATACTCCTTTCACAATTTGGAACCAGTCTGTTGCTTTATGTCTAGTTCTAACTGTTGCTTCTTGACCTGCATACAGTTTTCTCAGGAAGCAGAGGTAAGGTGGTCTGGTATTCCCATCTCTTGAAGAATTTTCCACACTTTGTTGTGACCAACAAAGTCAAAGGCTTTAACATAGTCAATGAAGCAGAAGTAGATATTTTTCTGGAATTCCCTTCCTTTTTCTATGATCCAGTGGATATTGGCAATTTGATCTCTGGTTCATCTGCCTTTTCTAAATACAGCTTGTACATCTGGGAGTCCTTGGTTCACATACTATTGAAGCCTAGCTTGAAGGATTTTGAGCATTATCTTGCTGTCATGTGAAATGAGAGCAGTTGTGTAATAATTTGAAAACATTCTTCGGCATTGCCCTTCTTTGGGATTGGAATTTCAACATTAGGAAATCAGAAGTTTTATTAAAAATAAAATTAACACTAATTTAAAGTTATGTACAATGTACAGTCAAACCAGTCAATTCTAAAGGAAATCAATCCTGAATATATTCATTAGAAGGACTGATGCTGAAGCTGAAGCTCCAATACTTTGGCCACCTTGTGCAAAGAGCCGACTCATTAGAAAAGACCCTGAAGCTGGGAAAGATAGAAGGCAGGAGGAGAAGGGGACCACAGAGGACGAGATGTTGTATGGCATCACCAACTCAATGGTCATGAGTCTGAGCAACCTCTGGGAGATAGTGAAGGCAGGGAAGCCTGGTGTGCTGCAGACCATGGGGTTTCTAAGAGTCAGACACGATGGAGTGACTGAACAACAACAATGTACAGGAGCATATTTTAAGATAAGCTTGTGATATCTAAGGAAAGTATTTCTTCGTATTTTTGTTGTAGTTTTTGAATTTACAGATCAACTGTGGCCCCCAGTCGTCATTATTATACTGAGTTTAATGAGATATTTTAATTTAAATCTAATTGTGGAAAAGTTAAAGTTACACATACAGAAATATTTATCTTTCCTCTGCCTTTTCTTCACTTTTAGAAGCCATATGCTATTTCTAAAGTCAATAGCAGATACCAAAAACCAAACCAGTCTAAGAATACCCTTTATAAAGTCAGCAACCTATGTTGCTTCTTCATGTGATTGGATTTTGCTCAGGCACTAAATGTCTGAAGAGTGCCAAATTTATAACCATCACAAGTGTGAGTGTATATTTATATACAGCATATTCTACATATCTATATAGCTATATGGATATATAGAATTGTTATGGCCTTGGGGTAAAATCCTCCCATTCAAAGTGCCAGAACAAAAATAAAAGTTAAGAAATTTAAGCTTATCTTCCTAATTCTTTATTATGCTCTTCAAACGAAATATTAAATTGATTTTTAAACAAACATCTTTGAAGGTAAATATGAAATACGAGATGCAGGTTCAATCCCTGGGTTGGGAAGATCCCCTGGAGAAGGGAATGGCAACCCACTCCTGTATTCTTGGCTGGAGAATCCCATGGACAGAGGAGCCTGGCAGGCTACAGTCCACAGGGTTACTAAGAGTTGGACACAACTGAAGCAACTGAGCAGCAGCAGTATGTTAATGTGACTTTTGTGAATACTTAAAGGGTAATGTTGGAGAGAAGCAGCACACTTGGTGTCTGTTTTATATGTTGATATTTGGCATTTTATAAGGGTTATTTTTATTTTCCTTCTTGGCTACTTTTACTATAGTTTAGATATACAACTAGTAGATAAGCTGGAGTCTCAGTCATATGTCCTAAATTAAGAGAATGCACTTTACTTTGAGATCCAAACTACAACCACGAATTTTTGAGTTGGTTTTGGAAAAACATAATCCCTCATTAGAACATCAAAATTTAGCATTAATAGTAAAGTATACTTGTCAAGTAGAGAGGGAGATGGCAACCTATTCCAGTATTCTTGCTTGGCAAATGCCATGGACAGAGGAGCCTGGCCAGCTGTAGTCCATGGGATTGTAGAGTCAGATCCATACTTGTCAAAACAAGCTTTTTTAAAAAAGAAAGTGTTGTAACACAGGACATATACTCACTAATAATTGTTTTTTTTTCCCTTTCTAAGATTCTTCTGTCCTACCCTTATATTCAGACATTGTTTTGAATACTCCTTTTAAACTTTCCCTGAATCCTCTTTAACTTTCAACCCTTCTGTGTTGTGTGTGTGTCAGTTGCTTAGTTGTGTCCAACGCTCTGGGACCACATGGGCTGCAGCACGCCAGGCTTCCCTGTCCTTCACCATCTCCTGGGGCTTGCTCAAACGCATGTCCACTGAGTGCCATCCAACCTTCTCATCTGTTACCCCCTTCTCTTCCTGCCTTCAATCTTTCCCAGCATCAGGGTCTCTTCTCATGAGTTGGCTCTTTGCATCAGGTGGCCAAAGTATTGGAGCTTCAGCTTCAGCATCAGTCCTTCCAATGAATATTCAGGGTTGATTTCTGTTAGGATTGACTGGTTTGATCTCTTGCAGTCTGAGGGACTCTCGAGTCTTATCCAGCACCACAGTTTGAAAGCATTCATTGGCGCTCAGCCTTCTTTATGGTCCAACTCACATCCATACATGACTACTGGAAAAACCATAGCTTTGACCATATGAACTTTTGTCAGCAAAGTATTGTCTCTCCTTTTTAATATGCTGTCTAGGTTTGTCATAGCTTTTCTTCCAAAGAGCAAGTGTCTTTAAATTTCATGCTGCAGTCACCGTCCACAGTGATTCTGGGGCCCAAGAAAATAGTCTTTCACTCTTTCTATTGTTTCCCCATCTATTTGCCATGAAGTGATGGGACCAGCTGCCACGATCCTAGTTTTATGAATGAGGGGTTGCCTTTTCCAAAATTTTATATAACATATGTATTCTTTTCAGAGTGACTCCTTGGCAGTATGCATTTAAGGTTCCTCCATATCTTTTTGTGGTTTGATATCTCATTTTTTAAATTAAAAAAAATTCAACAGATACTTGTTAAACTTCAACTATTTGTGTAAGGAACTGCTAGGTTCTTTCCCCGCTTCCCGCCAGATTTATTGTGATAATTGACAAATTGTGTAAGAGATATATGATGTGATGATTTGATACACAGGTATATTAAAATGGGCCTTAATATATCTGTGTATCAAATCATCACATCATACATCTCAAACTTATACAATTTATATGTCAATTAAATGATTACCACAGTAAAGTTCTTTCACTTACCACCCACTCATGTAATTACAATTTTGTAGTTGTAGTGAAAACATTTAAATTCTACTCTCATAGCAACTTTCAGATATACATTATCAATAACTATAGTCATCATGCTGTACATTAGATTCCTAGATTTTATTTCTCATATAAACTAGAAGTATGTACACATTAACCAACATCTCTTCATTTCCCCCTTTCCTAGCCCCTGCAAACCCCCATTCTACTCTGCTTTTGTAAAGCTGGCTATTTTAGATTCCACATATAAGTGAGATCATACAGTATTTGTCTTTCTCTGTCCGATTTATTTCACTTAGTGTAGTGCCCTTAATGTCTGTCAATGTTGTTGCACATTGCAAAACTTCCTTTTTATGACTGAATAATAATTTTTTGTTTATCTGTATACCACATTTTCTTTGTTGATTAATCTGTCAACAGTTAGGTTTGTCTTAGCTTTTGTGAACAATGCTGCAGTGAACATATGGGGTGCAGTTATCAATCGAAGATAGTGACTTCATTTCCTTTGAATATATACTGAGAAGTGGGATTACTGAATCATGTGGTAGGTCTTTTTTTAAAAACTTTATTTCTATTTTTGGTTGTGCTGGTTCTTCATTGCTACGCTCATCCTTTCTCTAGTTGCAGCAAGCAGGGGCTACTCTTCATTGTGGTACACGGGCTTCTCACTGTGGTGGTTTTTCTGCTTCTCTTGTTGTGGAGCACAGGCTCTAGAGGACAGGCTCAGTAGTTGCTCTGCAGCATGCAGAATCTTCTCGGACCAGGGATCAAACTCGTGTCCCCTTCCTATATTATATTGAGACAGGCAGATTCTTAACCACTGTACCATCAGGGAAGTCCTCAAGTGGTAGTTCTAGTTTTAATCTTTTTGAGGAACCTTCATACATGTTTTCCATAGTGCAGCACCAATTTGCATCATCACAAACTGTGCTTGTGCTCTCTTTTTTTCCATATTCTTGCCAACACTTAACTCTTGTCTTTTGATAAAAGCCATTCTAACAAGTGTATAGTTATATCTCATTTGTTTTTCTTGCTTAGTTTCTCTGGCCCGGATGTATGGTACTTTGTTAAATAGTAGTAGTGACAGTGGGCACCCTTTTCTTGTTCTTAATCTTAGAAAGCTTTTAACCTTTCACCATGGAGTATGATGTTTGCTTTGGGCTTGTCACACATAGCCTTTATTATATTGAGGTATGTTTCTCTGTATCCACTTTATTGAAAGTTTTTATTGTGAGAGGATGTTGAATATGTGTCAAATAATTTTTCTGCATCTATTGAAATGATCATATGGTTTTTGCCTTTCATTCTAATTCATTTTATTGATTTGTATATTTTGAACCATCCTTGCCTTCCAGAGATCATAGTTGATCATGGTGTATGATCCTTCTAATGTGCTGTTGAATTCAGTTTGCCAGTATTTTGTTGAGAATTTTTGCATCTGTATTCATCACGAATTTTTGGCCTGTAGTTTTCTTTTCTCGTAGTGTTCCCATCTGGCTTTGGTTTCAGGGGACTGCTGGCCTTGTAAAAGAAGTTTGGGAGCGTTGACTCCTATTTAATTTTTTGGAAGAGTTTGAGGATTAGCATTAATTCTTCTTTACATATTTGACAGATTTCACCCATGAAGCCAGGGATTTTTGTTGTTATTGTTGGGAGATTTTGTATTGGATTCACTTTCCTTACATATCATTGGTTAAGTTCAGATTTCCTATTTTTTATGATTATATCTTGGTAGATTGTATGTCTCTTGGAATTTGTGTGTTTCTTCAATGTCATGCCATTTATTGGCATATAATCAGTCATAGTGGTCCTTATGATCGTTTTAATTTCTGTGTCATCAGACAAAGTCTCTTTTATTTCTAATTTTGCTTGAATTATCTCTTTTTTTTTTCGTAAATCTAGCTAAAGGTTTATCAGTTTTATTTATCTTTAAAAAAAAACAGCTCTTAGTTGTGATGATTGTTCCTGTCTTTTTATTGCTGAAAAGTATTCCATTTTTGGATATATTTGGATATATATAATATATGTATAATAGCAGTGTTTATCCATTCACCTATTGACGGATACCTTAGTTGCTTCCAGGTTTTGTCAGTTATGAATAAAACTGCTATAAACATTCATGTGCAGATTTTTGTGTGGATGTAAGTTTTCAGCTTATTTGGATATGTCCTTTGGAGCACAGTTGCTGAATCATAAGGTAACCCTATGTTTGGCTCTATAAGAAACTGTCACACCATCTCTTAAAGTACTGTACTGCTTTGTATTCCCATCAGCAATGAGTTCTTGTTCATCATCTTCAGTAGCCCTTGGTGTTACCAGTATCCTGGATTTTAGCCATTTTAATAGGTATGAAATGGTATCTCACTCTTTAACTTTGCAGTTACCTAAAGATATTAAGGGGCTTCCCTGGTGACTCAGAGGTTAAAGTGTCTGCCTCCAATGCAGGAGACCTGGGTTTGATCCCTGGGTCGGGAAGATCCCCTGGAGAAGGAAATGGCAACCCACTCCAGTATTCTTGCCTGGAGAATCCCATCGACTGAGGAGCCTGGTGGGTTGCAGTCCACAGGGTCACAAAGAGTTGGACACGACTGAGGGACTTTACTTACTTACTAAAGGTATTAAAAGACGCTTGCTCCTTGGAAGAAAAGTTATGACCAACCTAGATAGCATTTTGAAAAGCAGAGACATTACTTTGCCAACAAAGGTCCATCTAGTCAAGGCTATGGTTTTTCCGGTGGTCATGTATGGATGTGAGAGTTGGACTGTGAAGAAAGCTGAGCACCAAAGAATTGATGCTTTTGAACTGTGGTGTTGGAGAAGACTCTTGACTTGACCCTTGAACTGCAAGGAGATCCAACCAGTCCATCCTAAAGGAGATTGGTCTTGGATGTTCATTGGAAGGACTGATGCTGAAGCTGAAACTCCAATATTTGGCCACCTGATGCAAAGAGCTGACTCATTGGAAAAGACTCTGATGCTGGGAGGGATTAGGGGCAGGAGGAAAAGGGGACGACAGAGGATGAGATGGCTGGATGGCATCACTGACTCAATGGACGTGAGTTTGAGTGAACTCCGGGAGTTGGTGATGGACAAGGAGGCCTGGCATGCTACAATTCATGGGGTCGCCGAGAGTCGGACACGGCTGAGCGACTGAACTGAACTGAACTGAACTGAAAGATATATGATATTGAGCATCTTTTCATATGATTGTCATCTTTATATATATGTTTTTGGTGAGGTCTCTGCCTAGGTCTTTTACCTACTTTTTAACTGAGTCCTTTATTTTTTAAAACAGTTTCCTTTAGTTCTTTGAATATATGTATAATAGCTGGTTTCCATTCTTAGTATAAAAAAACTAAGAAGTGAGGCCCTTCAGGGACATTTGTTGGTTGCCTTTTTTTCGAAAACAAATTCTTGTTTGTATTTTAAAAAAATAATTAATTGATTTTTTGGCTGTGCTAGGTCTTCGTTGCTGCAAGGGCTTTTCTCTAGTTGTGGTGTGCAGGGGCTGCTCTCTAATTGCAGTGTGTGGGTTTCTCATTGTGGCACAGGCTCAATAGTTGTGGTGTACAGGCTTAGTTGCTCCAGAGCATGTGGGATCTTCTTGGATCAGGGATCAAACCCGTGTCTCCTGCATTGTCTTCTGTGTCTCCTTTACCACTGAGCTACCAGGGAAGCCCCTTGTGTGTATTTTTAAGCCTGGCTTCTTCAGATCACCCCCTCAGTCATTATAAATGAGTGGTCAGCCGATGATGGGTCAGAGATGTCCTTAAATGCCTTGAACCATTAGGTTCTCCACCTTCTACCAAGGGGATCTTTGTGTAAAGGTATTCCTCATACTTTAAGCAGTTTATCAGTTAGCCTTAGTTTTCATTTCTTATTTCCAAGATCAGCCTGAGTTGAGTAACTGGGGCCTTCTCCTGTCCCATCTTGTTCCTGGGCAGGTTCACAGTCTTGTATACTCATGCATACTTTCAGATTCCCAATAATATGTTGGAATCTCTCAAAGTTCCCTTATGGCCATCTGGTTTTCAAAGCCTTCCTTTAATATTTTAGCCAGGCTCTTGTTTGCTCCAAATTGAAATCATAGCATTAGGCAGCTGTGACATTATCAGCAGATTGCTGTGGTTTTCTTATAATGCCCTGAGGAAAGTACTTTTTACAAAGAGCTGAGCTCTGAACATGCAGGTCAGGAAGCAACAGTTAGAACTGGACATGGAACAACAGACTGGTTCCAAATAGGAAAAGGAGTACATCAAGGCTATATATTGTCACCCTACTTATTTAACTTATATGCAGAGTACATCATGAGAAACGCTGGGCTAGAAGAAGCACAAGCTGGAATCAAGATTGCCAGGAGAAATATCAGTAACCTCAGATATGCAGATGACACCACCCTTATGGCAGAAAGTGAAGAAGAACTAAAAAGCCTCTTGATGAAAGTCGAAGAAGAGAGCGAGAAAGTTGGCCTAATGCTCAACATTCAGAAAACTAAGATCATGGCATCTGGTCTCATCACTTAATGGCAAATAGATGGGGAAACAGTGGAAACAGTGTCAGACTTTATTTTTTGGGCTCCAGAATCACTGCAGATGGTGACTGCAGCCATGAAATTAAAAGATGCTTACTCCTTGGAAGAAAAGTTATGACCAACCTAGATAGCATATTCAAAAGCAGAGACATTACTTTGCCAACTAAGGTCCGTCTAGTCAAGGCTATGGTTTTTCCAGTAGTCATGTATGGATGTGAGAGTTGGACTGTGAAGAAAGCTGAGCGCCGAAGAATTGATACTTTTGAACTGTGGTGTTGGAGAGTCCCATGGACTGCAAGGAGATCCAACCAGTCCATTCTAAAGGAGATCAGCCCTGAGTGTTCTTTGGAAGGAATGATGCTAAAGCTGAAGCTCCAGTACTTTGGCCACCTCATGCAAAGAGTTGACTCGTTGGAAAAGACTCTGATGCTGGGAGGGATTGGGGGCAGGAGGAGAAGGGGACAACAGAGGATGAGATGGCTGGATGGCATCACCGACTCAATGGACGTGGGTTTGGGTGAACTCTGGGAGTTGGTGATGGACAGGGAGGCCTGGCGTGCTGCGATTCATGGGGCCACAAAGAGTCGGACACGACTGAGCGACTGAACTGTACTGAACTGAGCTCTGAGTCAAATCCAATGGTAACGGCACCCTGGGAATGGAGTTTTCTGGGTAGCTACTAATTCGGTGAAAATATTGACTGTGTTCTGGGGATGGGGCTTTTAATGAACCTCCAAGAGATCCATTGGCTGTGATAGTGCTGACTTTCATGACTACCATACCTTTGAACTTGGAAGGGAGGGAGGATGGGAATAACCTCCAGTTAAAACTTAACAGACTGGTGTTCTTACTGAGGTTCAATAGTTTTTTTTTTTTTAATTGATACTTTTCAGTTCATTCTGTACCTTTGGTTAATTTCCAGTGTTCTGAACTGTTTTTGCTCTTTAATATTTTGCTAGTATTTTATTGCCCATATAGAGGAATTGATTCACTAAGGTCCTAAGTTTGATGTTCTTGACATTGGTTTGTTGACGTCTCTAATTTTGGTAGAAAAACAATGTTCTTCTGAGACATTGCATTAATATTTATTATGTATATAAATCATGGTTCTTAAATGACAAATAGAACATTAGCACTTTTTCCTCTTGCAGAAACTTTTAGGCATACATTTGGGACAATTATATTCTTTCTTTTCCAGGTTCCTGTTAGTTCTGATTCTATAGACCCATCTGATGATACCAACGTACAGTCTTTGACATGTCAGAGAGAATGCAGCAAAACTGTGAACACTGAAGCTTTAATGACAGTATTTCACCCTCAGAATTTGGAGACTCTTGATTCCAAAATGGTAGGAAAACAAAATATTTAAATCTATGGATTGAAACAATTGATTAAAAATAAAAATACTAGACTAGAAGGTATTGCAACTGAAAATTCTTCTTTTAGGGCTGGAGAAGGTTTTCTAGCAGATACAAAATATGACTATTATCTAGAATTAAGATGAAAGTTGAATCTTGGGTTTTATTTGCATTGATTTCTGACAGTCAGTCCTAATTGGAGTGATTGGTGAGAATGATGGTTCAAAGTTTTACCTCCCAAGTGTCCTGATTTTCCCATTTTAACATGAGTTTAGCTAAGAACTAAAATAGTAAATTAAAGCTGTTATGCTCACACGGGTTTAGAAGATTTTTGTGATGACAGTGTTCCAGTGGTTAGCCCATCTGTGAATACCGATTTAGACTTTCTATGTTCTTATTTTCCATAGGTGTTGTTTCTTGGTGAAGAAAGTTGTCAAGTTATTTGAAACTTAATTTCAAATTAAGTTGATTTCTCACCATGTTTAATTGCTTTGATTTTTTTTAATAGTTGAAAGAAAAGATGAAGGAACAGTCCTGGAACATTCTATTTTCAGAATGTGGACGTGGTGTTAGCATGTTTCGGACCAAAAAGACTCGAGATCTGGTTGTAAGAGGGATTCCAGAGACCCTAAGAGGAGAGCTCTGGATGCTTTTTTCAGGTATTACACTTACTTACTTTATTCATTTAACAGACATTAACTATGCCCCAATAAAAATAATTACAAAGGTGGCTAGAACAAAGTCTTACTCATCATCCCATCATGAGTTCAGACTAGTCAAAGAGAGTACAATAGTTATGTGTACTTACCTTTATATACACACATCCATTGCCTGAGCAGATTAGTTTATGAGGCAATATATAGCTAACTGGAAGGGATGGAATGGGAACCTCTAGTGTAAAAAGAAAGTTAAGGGGAAATGACATTTCATGAAAATGTTACTCTTTTGGATAAGATTGGTGTCCTGATGTTAGAGGTTTTAGTGTGAAGCTTTTCCTTTTTTTTTTAATTTATTTTTTGTTGAAGGATAATTGCTTTACAGAATTTTGCTGTTTTCTGTCAAACCTCAACATGAATCAGCCATAGGTATACATATATCCCCTTCCTTCTGAAACTCCTTCCCATCTCCCTCCCCATCTCACCCCCCTAGGTTGATACAGAGCCCCTGTTTGTGTTTCCTGCACCATACAGCAAATTCCCATTGGCTATCTATTTTATACATGGTAATGTAAGTTTCCATGTTACTCTTTCCATACATTTCACCCTCTCCCTATGTCCATTAGACCATTCTCTATGTCTCTTTCTCCATTGTTGCCCTGTAAATAAATTCTTAAATACTGTTTTTCTAGATTCCATATATATATGTTAGAATATGGTATTTATCTTTCTCTTTCTGACTCACTTCACTCTGTATAATAGGTTCTAAGTTCATCTACCTCATTAGAACTGACTCAAATGTGTTCCTTTTAATGGCTGAGTAATATTCCATTGTGAATATGCACCACAGCTTCTTTATCTGTTCATTTGTCGATGGACATCTAGGTTGCTTCCATGTTCTAGCTATTGTAAATAGTGCTTCAGTGAACAATGGGATACATGTGTCTCTTTCAATTTTGGTTTCCTCACGGTATAGGCCTAGGAGTGGGATTGCTGGGTCATACGGTGGTTTTATTCCTAGTTTTTTAAGGAATCTCCATACCGTCTTCCATAGTGGCTGTATCAATTTACATTCCCATCAACAGTGCAAGAGCATTCCCTTTTTCTCCACACCCTCTCCAGCATTTATTACTTGTAGACTTTTTGGTGATGGCCGTTCTGACCAGTGTGAGGTAATATCTCATTGTAGTTTTCATTTGCATTTCTATAATAATGAGCAATGTTGAGCATCTTTTCATGTATTAGCCATCTGTATGTCTTCTTTGGAGAAATGTCTGTTTAGGTCTTTTTCTCACTTTTTTATTGTGTTGTTTGTTTTTCTGGCATTGAGTTGTATGAGTTGCTTGTATATTTTGGAAATTAATCCTTTATCAGTTGTTTCATTTGCTATTATTTTCTCCCATTCTGAGAGTTGTCTTTTCACCTTGCTTATAGATTCCTTTGCTATGCAAAAGCTTTTACGTTTAAACAGGTCCCATTTGTTTATTTTTGTTTTTATTTTCATTACTCTAGGAGGTGTGTTATAGAGGATCTTGCTTTGATTTATGTCATCCAGTGTTCTGCCTCTGTTTTCCTCTAAGAGTTTTATGGTTTCTGATCTGACATTTAGGTCTTGAATCCATTTTGAGTTTATCTTTGTGTATGGTGTTAAGAGGTATTCTAATTTCATTCTTACACATGTAGCTGTCCAGTTTTCCCAGCACCATTTATTGAAGAGGCTGTCTTTGCCCCATTGTATATTCTTGCCTCCTTTGTCAAAAATAAGGTACCCATAGGTGCATGGGTTTATTTCTGGGCTTTCTATCTTGTTCCATTGGTCTGTGTTTCTGTTTTTGTGCCAGTACCATTCTGTCTTGATGACTGTAGCTTTGTAATATAATCTGAAGTCAGGAAAGTTGATTATTCTAACTCCATTCTTCTTTCTCAAGACTGCTTTGGCTGTTTGGGGTCTCCATATGAATTGTGTTTCCATATGAATTGTGAAATTTTTTGTTCTATTTCTGTGAAAAATGCCATTGATAATTTGATAGGAATCACATTGCATCTGTAGATTGCATTTGGTAGTATAGTTATTTTCACAATATTGATTCTTCCTACCCGGGAACATGGAATATCTGTTTATGTCATCTTTGATTTCTTTCATTTGTGTCTTATAATTTTCTATGTACAGTTCTTTTGTCTCCTTCAGTTCAGTTCAGTTCAGTCACTCAGTTGTGTCCGACTCTTTGTGACCCCATGAATCACAGCACACCAGGCCTCCCTGTCCATCACCAACTCCCAGACTTCACTCAGATTCACATCCATTGAGTCAGTGATGCCATCCAGCCATCTCATCCTCTGTCGCCCCCTTCTCCTCCTGCCCCCAATCCCTCCCAGCATTAGAGTCTTTTCCAGTGAGTCAACTCTTCGCATGAGGTGGCCAAAGTACTGGAGTTTCAGCTTTAGCATCATTCCCTCCAAAGAAATCCCAGGGCTGATCTCCTTCAAACTGCACTGGTTGGATCTCCTTGCAGTCCATGGGACTCTCAAGAGTCTTCTCCAACACCACAGTTCAAAAGCATCAATTCTTCAGTGCTCAGCCTCCTTCACAGTCCAACTCTCACATCCATACATGACCACAGGAAAAACCATAGCCTTGACTAGACGGACCTTAGTCAGCAAAGTAATGTCTTTGCTTTTGAATATGCTATCTAGGTTGGTCATAACTTTTCTTCCAAGGAGTAAGCGTCTTTTAATTTCATGGCTGCAGTCACCATCTGCACTGATTTTGGAGCCCCCCAAAATAAAATCTGACACTGTTTCCACTGTTTCCCCATCTATTTGCCATGAAGTGATGGGACCAGATGCCATGATCTTCGTTTTCTGAATGTTGAACTTTAAGCCAACTTTTTCACTCTCCTCTTTGACTTTCATCAAGAGGCTTTTTAGTTCCTCTCCACTTTCTGCCGTAAGGGTGGTGTCATCTGCATATCTGAGGTTATTGATGTTTCTCCTGGCAATCTTGATTCCAGCTTGTGTTTCTTCCAGTCCAGCATTTCTCATGATGTACTCTGCATATAAGTTAGGCAAATTTATTCCTAGCTATTTTGTTATTTTTGTTGCAGTGGCGAATTGGATTGATTCCTTAATCTATCTTTCTGTTTTTTTATTGTTAGTATATAGAAATGCAAGTGATTTCTGTGTATTGATTTTGTATCCTAACCATTGCTAATTTCACTGATTAGCTCTAGTAATGTTCTGATACTATCTTTAGGGTTTTCTATGTACAGTATCATGTCATCTGCAAACAGTGAGAGCTTTACTTCTTCTTTTCTGATCTGGATTCCTTTAATTTCTTTTTCTTCTCTGATTGCTGTATACTGTGAAGCTTTTCATTTTGTTTGTACTCAGATAACACTTGAGCATAGAGCTAAATTTAAAAGCAATCCAGTTTTTCATGTATATATGCAAATAGTAGCTTTTTTATATTCCTCTTCTTTTGTGTGTCAATGTAATCATCTATACAGGTGCTGTTAATGACATGGCTGCTAATCCTGGCTATTATGCTGAAGTGGTTGAGCAGTCCTTAGGGACCTGCAACTTGGCTACTGAAGAAATTGAACGTGATTTGCGTCGCTCCCTGCCTGAGCATCCAGCTTTTCAAAGTGACACTGGTATATCTGCTCTGAGGCGGGTACTTACTGCTTATGCATTCAGAAATCCCAAAATTGGATACTGCCAGGTATGCTGTCTTTATGAACTCAACTATTTACATGTTCCAAATGATAAAATCACATCAAATCCAACTCTACTAATAAGAACAGAGGTTGGGCTGTGATTGATAGTGGATATTATTAATCTAAGAATGGTAGTAGAAATATGTAGAATTGATATTCCATTAATTCATTTTTCTTTTATATTTAACAAATATTAATTGAATTCCTGCTCTGTGAAAGATACTGTGCTAGGTACTCAGGACTACATAAAGCTGAATCAGATAAGAATCCTCCCCTTAAAAATATTTGGACTGGCAGGTATTAAAACAGATTCATTGGCAAATGAAAAACAAATGAGACAGTTTATTAAAGAATATTAAGTCTCACCAGGATTCATAAAAGGAATAAGTTGGAGGAACAGAAAAGACTTCATGGAATAAGTGGCATTTGTAGGTCTTGAAATCTGTGAATTTTGGATATATGGAGAAGGAATGAAAGACCATTCTAGATGAAGGGATTAGTATAACCAGGCACAGATAGAGGTAAATATGGAATATATGTAGGACCATATTCTGTTTTGGAGGAAGAAATGGCAAACCACTCCAGTATCCTTGCCTGGAAAATCCCATGGACCAAGGAGCCTGGTGGGCTGCAGTCCATGGGGTCACAAAGAGTTGGGCACAACTGAGTGACTAACGGACATATGTTCTGTTTAGTAGAAGTGCAGAGTTAATGAAATGAAGTAACTGGGCAATTGGCCGGTGGAGGAGGGATCAATAAGGTAGATTGGGATAAGTCAGGAGTTTGATTTTACTTTGTAGACAGTGGGGGAATCATTGAAAAAAATCCTTTAGGAGGACACTAAAGGGTATGCTTGACTGCTAACAAATAATTTCAAACAGATAATAGCTCAAACACAGAAGTTTACTTAAAGGAATAAACAGTTCCTTTAACAGAGCAAGTTTTCAGGTCAGTAGGTAGCTCTATTCCATGTGATTATTCAGAGGTATAGGATGACAGCAGGCTCTGTCATCTTCAAAACATGCCTTCCATGGTGCTCTTTCATTGCCATTACTACTTACAGGAAGAAGGGAGAAAGTATAGAGAAACAATTATGGGAAATTATTTTGACCAGGCCTGGAAGTTGTATACATCACTTCACCCACATATTATTGGAGGATCTTGGTCTCAGGCAACACATATTTATAAAGAAGTCTGCAAAAATTCAGCATGATTACACGCACGTACATGCAGATACTATGGGAGAAAGGGAGACTGGATTATGGTGACTAGCTAGCACTCTTAGCCACACATTTATTTATAATGAAGGCTCATCCAATACTCATCACAGTGAATGGAAATGGACCAAGTTACATCTCTGTGAAATTTGAGAATTCCAAAAGTGAAGAGAAAATCTTTAAACTTCCCAGAGAAGGGACAAATACATCACCAGAAAGGAAACAAAATTAAAATGTCACCAGACTCCTCAGCAGTAACTCTTAAGGTAGTAAACAGTGAAACGATGCCTTTAAATCTTGAGGAAAAAAATCTTTAACTTGGTATTCTATATTTAATCAAACGGTCAATTAGATGTCAAATGCAAGCATTTAAAACATTTTTCTTCCATGTGTCCTTTCTTAAGCTACTGGAATGTATGATTTTATAAAATAAGTTGTGTGCCTGCGTGTGTACTCAGTTTTCTGACTCTTTGCAACCCCGTGGATTGTAGCCCAGCAGGCTCCTCTGTCCATGGAATTCTCCAGGCAAGAATACTGGAGTGAGTTGCCCCAGGGGATCTTCCTGACCCAGAGATTGAACACATGTCTCCAGTGTCTCCTGCATTGGCAGGTGGATTCTTTACCACTGAGTCCACCTGAAGAAGCCCACAAAATAAGCTGAGGAGGATGAGAAAAGGAAGAGATGATTCTCAGAAAGAGGACATCAACCTGGGAAAGGAACTGAAGGAAACATGCCTTGAGAGCAGCTACTAAAGACTGAAGCAAGAGGCTAGATAGTTCTGTGAAGAAACCAAAAGAAAATTTGAATTAGTACATACTCGTATGTTCAGACATTTGAAAATTACAGGCCTTTTACAGAGTTAATTACAGTGTTTTACAGTTTCTAGTGGCTCAGTGGTCAAGAATCCACCTGCCAGTGTGTAAGACATAAGTTCAATCCTTGGATTGGGAGGACCCCCTGAAAAAGGAAATGGCATCCCAGTCCTGTATTTTTTTTTTCCCACTCCTGTATTTTTGCCTGGGAAATCCCATGGATATAGGAGCATGGTGGGCTATAGTACATGGGGGTGCAAAAGAGTTGGACACAACTTATCGACTAAACAACAACAACAAACCATTATGACTACATATCAATCCTATCTATCCATTGAAACTTGTTAATAGAGAGGAAAGTTAGAAAAGTAATTTAAGTGAATGGATCATCTAAATGACAAGTATTTAGCCTGTTTTAGAAGGCAATGGCAAGCCACTCCAGTACTCTTGCCTAGAAAATCTCAGGGACTGAGGAGCTTGGTAGGCTGCAGTCCATAGGGTCGCTACTAGTCGGACACAACTGAGCGACTTCACTTTCACTTTTCACTTTCACGCATTGGAGAAGGAAATGGCAACCCACTCCAGTATTCTTGCCTGGAGAGTCCCAGGAACGGAGGAGCCTGGTGGGCTGCCATCTATGGGGTCGCACAGAGTCGGACATGACTGAAGCGACTTAGCAGCAGCAGGGTCTCTGAAAGGTAAAAAAGAAGCATAATGCTTCTTTTCTCAAAGAGCTTACACTCCCAAAGCCTGAGATATTATCTGTATGCAGTAGTTTAGAGGCAGCTTCAAAGTAGGCATTACTCAATTTTTTACTTCTAAAAAATGAAAGCAAAGTTAGAAACTTGGAGGGCCAGAGGAAAGTTACTGAGTTAGGTAACACTATGAGCACTATCATTCAGGTGAAAATAAGTCGGCCGTGGAGTTCAGACTGACTAGGTTCCTGCTGGACTCAAGAAGTAAATAAGTTTATGTGAAGCAAGATCGTGGTGAATCTTTTAAGTTTGGGAAAAGTTTGAATTTAATATGGTAAGCAGGTTTTATCACTTGTTATCAAAAACCCAGGTGAACAATACTGACTCATTATGGCTGGCTGACTGGCTTTATCTCTTCTCTATCATTTAAATTTTGTTTATCTTGTTATTGTTGAGTTGTAATGATTCTTCATATATTTTAGATACTAATCCTTTATCAAATATATTAGTTGCAATTTTTTCTTCTATTCTATGAATTGTCTTTTCATTTTCTTAATGGTACCCTTTGAAGCCCAAAAGTTTTAATATTTATTTTTATGTTTTCCTTTCATTGTGTGTGCTTTTGATGTCATATCTAAGAAGCCATTGCCTAAGCCAAGGTTAAAAAGATTTATTCCTATGTTTTCTTCTAAGAGTTTTATAGTTTTAATGCTTAAATTTAGGTTTCTGGAAGCTTTTATGTTAATTTTCATGTGTAGTATATGAAAAAAGTTCAGCTTCATTCTTTTACTTGTGAATAGCCAGTTGTCCCAGTGCCATTTTTTGGGAAAAAAAACAAACAAACAAACAAAAAAAACAATCTTTTTAATCACTGAATTGCCTTGGCACCCTGCTGAAAATCAATTGACTATAAATGTTAGGGCTTACCTCTTGACTCAAAATTCTGTTCTATTATGTTTCTGTTCTTATGCCAATATCACACTGTCTTTTTTACTGCAGCTTTGTAGTAAGTTTGAAATTGGGAAATTTGAGTCCTTTAACTATTTTTCCAAAAATTATTTTGGCTTTTTTAGATCTCTTGCATTTCCATACGAATTTTAGTATCTGTTTGATAATTTCTGAAGAAAGCAAAAAAAATCCTGGTCTTCTAATCCATGAACACAGGATTTTTTTCTTTTCCCATTTAATTCTTTTTTAGATTTTATTCAAGGTTGTTTTGTAGTTTCCTATGTGGAAAGCTCTAGATTCTTACTTCCTTTGTTAATTTTATTTCTAAATTTTTTAATTTTTGGCATTACAATAAATGGAATTGTTCTCTTGATTTTATTTTTGGATTGCTCATTTGCTACTATATAGAAATACAATTGATTTTTGTATATATTGATTTTGTATCATGTAATCTTGCTGAGCTTATTAGTTCTAGTGGAGTGTTTTTGTTTTTTTTTTCTTTTGTGGATTCCTTACTTAGGATTTTCTGTATACAAGATCATGGAATCTGAATAGTGAATATTTTTACTTCTTCCATTCCAACCTGGATGTCTTTTACCCCTCTTTTTTTTGCCTGTTGACTTGGCTATAACCTTCAGGTACAATGTTGAAGAAAAGTGGTGAGAATGCATATTCCTTTCTTGTTATTTATCTTAAAAGGAAGCAATCAGTCTTTCATCATTAAGTAGATGTTAGATGTGGGCGTTTTATAGATTCTGTTTATCATGTTGTGGAAGTTCCCTTACATTCCTAGTTCATTAAGTGTCTTTACCATGAAAGGGTAGTGGATTTTAAGTAATTTTCTATGTCTGTTGAGATAATCATGTGACTTTTCCCCTTTATTTTAGTAATATCATTGTTGACCTGAAACAAATAGACCACCAGATATTTCTTCAGCAAAGATGGGTTTATTTAGAATGAGCAGAGAATTGGCAGTTTGGTGTCTACAACCATGGTGAGCCATAGGCAAGTCCCCTCATGGCAAGGGGAGGAGAAAACTTTTATAGAGAAGAAAAGGAAGTTGGAAGGGCTATAGTAAACTAAGAATCCATAGCTTTGCATTGGCCTTGCCAGGAAAGAAAACTCTTATTCCTTTTAGTCTCTGCTGTAGTTGCAGGGCATGAGAGCACCCCCTTCTGGTCTCCAAACTCTTTAAGTGAAGTTTCCATTTGTTAATTTTTTACATCGTGTATTACTTTTGTTGTCATGTTTCACCACACTTGTATTGCCAGGATAAATCTTACTGCGTCGTTATGTGTAATCCTTTTTTATAGGCTATTGTGTTCAATTTTCTAGTATTTTGTTGGAGATTTTTGCATTTATATTCATAAAATGTATTGATAATAATTTTTTTTGTGATGTCTTTGTCTGGTTTTAGTGTCAGGGTGTGTCAGGGAGTCAAAAGAATTGTGCTTCCCAGGTGGCGGCTAGTGGTAAAGAACCAACCTGCCAATGCAGGAGACATAAGAGATGGCAGGTTTGATCCCAGGGTCAGGAAGATCCCCTGGAGAAAAGATTGGCAACCCACTCCAATATTCTTGCCTGGAGAATGCCCGTGGACAGAGGAACCTGACAGGCTGTAGTCCATCGGGTTGCAAAGAGTCAAACATGACTGAAGTGACTTAGCACGCATGTACGCACGTCAAAGAATGAGCTTGGTAATATTTCTTGCCCTCCCATTTGGTGTTAATTCTTCTTTAAATTGTGATAGAATTGGCCAATGAAACTATCTGTTCCTAGAGTTTTTTTTTTTGTATAAAGTTTTTTTTAATTATTATTAGTTCAGTATCTTTACTTGTAATAAGTGTTGTCAGATTTTTCTGTTTCTTCTTAAGTTGGTCTTGGTTTTTCTAGGACATTGTCCATTTTATCTAGGTTGTCTAATTTGTTAGCATAGAGTTATTCCTTGTATTCCCTAAATAATCCTTTTTATTACTGTTAACATTGGTAGTAATGTTCTCTATTTCTTGATTTTAATTTGAGTCAGTCTCTCTCTTTCTATTTTTTGTCCTTTTGGATAGATTACCTAAAGGTGTTTCAGGTTTTTAAATCTTTCTAAAGAACCAGCTTTTGATTTTGTTGAGTTTTCCCTATTTTTTTCTATTCTCTATCACTTCCTGTTTGTGCAGAGCCTCAAGATTAGCCAGAGATAAGAGCTTAGGGCTTTTTCTGTTCTTTCCTGAATGTGCCTACAGCTCTGGGCAGGCATAAAGCCATATCATGCACTTGGCCTTCTAGATTCCCAGGAATAAATTAGAGCTTTCCAAAGCCCCCCATGGATGTCTCATTCTCCAGCTTTTCATTTTCACCCCTTATTAGCCTGTTGTTTGGCCCAGTTGTTATCCATTACTTCAGGAAGCCACATGTTCAACAACTGCTTCTGATTGTTTAAAAGAAAGGCTATTTGCCTTGGGTAAGCTCTGTGTTGGGTCAAATAAAGACAGCCTTGTGAGTGCAGTTTTCTAGGGAATGACCAGATAGGTCAAATAATGACAGTTCACTGGGAATGGGATGTTGGAGGCACTTCAGCCCCATTCTGTTTCCTCCCATGGCTGCTAGGTGCTGCTTTTCACCATGATTCCTGAGTGTTGGTTTTTCAGGCTTCTGTGAAGCTCAGGAGGGTTGGGACTTGGACAGTTTAAAATGCCACAGGGTTCACTGTTTTTACTGAGATTCAGCCATTTTATTAACTAATGCTTCCTGACTTGCTATAAGCTTTTGGTGAACTTTCAAAGTTCTGAAAAATTGATTTTGATGATTTTTGCTAGTGTTATTATTGCTTTGACTGAGGGCCTCACTCTGCCACTTTCACTGAGGCTGCTCCCATTATGGCTTCTTGAACCGGGAAGTGATGGAGTGAAAACTGAACTTGAAGTCAGACATTACTCCAGATCTGGCAAAGATTGATACACTTAATATACAAATCCATACGAAAAGTACTGAGTTATAAAAATGAGCAATGGACATGAAAAGATTAGTCACAGAAAGAAAATATAGATAATAAAGTTTAAAAAAGAAGGCTCAATCTCAAAGAAAGTCAAATTCAAACCGTGACATACTATTTTCACTATCAAGTCAGCAAAGACAATTATAATTGTCACAGTTCTTAGTATTGGCAAAGGCACAGGGAAGTAAACATTCAAATACTATAAGTCAGGAATATAAATTGGTACAGTCTTTCTGGAATACAATTGGCAGTAATATCAAGTCATTTTAAAATATTAATTGACCAAATAATTTAATTTCTATGTATCTTTACTGAGAAAATAGTAAACCACTTGGATGAAGATTTACATACAGAGATATTCATTAACAGTGTTATATATAATACTGAAATGCTAAAATCAGCCTAGATATCCAATAATAGTAGAATAGCTAAATCATTTATAGTATATTACACTTATTAGATTTTTTACAGTCATTAAAATACTATTTTAGAAGAGCTATTTGATGATTTGATGGCATGGAAAATGTATAATATAATGTTAAGTGGAAAAACATAAACTTTAATATACAGTTTGGTCTAAATTTTAGAAGGGGAAAAAGAAAAAAAAAGTACTTCAACTCATTAACAGTGGTGATCTCTGGCTAGGTAGGATGCAAGAGGTTTGATTTTCTTCATACCTTTCCATTCTTTCCAGATTCTATACATTATATTACATTATAATAGGGGCTATGACCAAATGTTATACAAAAGTAATGATCTGACATTAGTATGGAAGATAGATTAGAAGAAGGAGAAATTTAGGGTGGTAGTGAGAATGGAGAGGTTAAAGCAAATCTAAAAGACATTTTAGGAATTCCCTGGTTGTCCAGTGGTTAGGGCTCTGCAGTCCCACTGCAGGGGGCACAGGTTCAATACCTGATGGGGGAAGTAAGATCCCACATGCTGTGCGGTGCAGCCAGAAAAATAAATACATAAAAATAAAAGACTTCGTATAAGAAGAAACTCTAGAATGTGAAGACAAATTGGATGTGGTAGATAAAGGGTTTCTAGCATGATCAAATTAAGGTAGCAAAGAAAATGCTATTTAATAGAAGAAATAAAATTTAGTTTTAGACACAATTGAGAATGCCATTTAAGGGATGTTACCCTGTTGGTAGATGAAAATACAGATGAGGTTGGTTTTTCCAATCTTAATATGTCCTCAGTTCAGTTCAGTTCAGTTCAGTTGCCCACTCATGTCCAACTCTTAGCAGCCCCATGAATTGCAGCACACCAGGCATCCCTGTCCATCATCAACTCCTGGAGTTTACTTAAACTCATGTCCATTGAGTCGGTGATGCCATCCAACCATCTCATCCTCTGTTGTCCCCTTCTTCTCTTGCCTTCAATCTTTCCCAACATCAGGGTCTTTTCAAACGAGTCAGCTCTTCGCATCAGGTGGCCAAAATATTGGAGTTTCGGCTTCAACATCAGCCATTCCAATGAATATTCAGGACTGATTTCCTTTAGGCTGGACTGGTTGGATCTCCTTGCAGTCCAAGGGACTCTCAAGAGTCTTATCCTACACCACAGTTCAAAAGCATCAATTCTTCAACCCTCAGCTTTCTTTATAGTCCAAATCTCACATCCATACATGACCACTGGAAAAACCATAGCCTTGACTAGACGGACCTTTGTTGGCAAAGTAATGTCTCTGCTTTTTAATATGCTGTCTAGGTTGGTCATAACTTTTCTCCCAAGGAGTAAGCATCTTTTAATTTCATGGCTGCAATCATCATCTGCAGTGATTTTGGATCCCAAGAAAATAAAGTCTGTCACTGTTTCCATTGCTTCCCCATCTATTTGCCATGAAGTGATGGGACCAGATAATCTTAGTTTTTTGAATGTTGAGTTTTAAGCCAACTTTTTCACTTTTCTCTTTCATTTTCATCAAGAGGCTCTTTAGTTCTTCACTTTCTGTCATCAGGGTGGTATCATCTGCATATCTGAGGTTATTGATATTTCCAGCTTGTGCTTCCTCCAGCTCAGTGTTTCTCATGATATACTCTGCATATAAGTTAAATAAGCAGGGTGACAATATACAGCCTTGACGTACTCCTTTTCCTGTTTGGAACCAGTCTGTTGTTCCATGTCCAGTTCTAACTGTTGCTTCCTGACCTGCATACAGATTTCTGAAGAGGCAGGTCAGGTGAAGAATTTTGAAGAATTTTCTTGAAAAATATTCCACAGTTTGTTGTAATCCACATAGTCAGAGGCTTTAGCATAGTCAATAAAGCAGAAGTAGATGTTTTTCTGAAATTCTCTTCCTTTTTCTATGATCCAATGGATAGTGGCAATTTGATATCTGGTTCTTCTGCTTTTGCTAAATCCAGCTTGAACATCTGGAAGTTCACGGTTCACATACTGTTGAAGCCTGGCCTGGAAAATTTTGAGCATTACTTTGCTAGCATGTGAGATGAGTGCAATTGTGCTATAGTTTGAGCATTCTTTGGCATTACCTTTCTTTGGGATTGGAATGAAAACTGACCTTTTCGAGTCCTGTGGCCACTGCTGAGTTTTCCAAATTTGCTGGCATATTGAGTGCAGCACTTTCACAGCATCATCTTCTAGGATTTGAAATAGCTCAACTGGAATTCCATCATCTCCATTAGCTTTGTTCGTAATGATGCTTCCTAAGGCCCACTTGACTTCGCATTCCAGGATGTCTGATTCTAGGTGAGTGATCATACCATCATGATTATCTGGGTCATGAAGATCTTTTTCGTACAGTTCTTCTGTGTATTCTTGCCACCTCTTCTTAATATCTTCTGCTTCTGTTAGGTCCATACCATTTCTGTCCTTTATCAAGCCCATCTTTGCATGAAATGTTCCCTTGGTATCTCTCATTTTCTTGAAGAGATCTCTAGCCTTTCCCATTCTATTGTTTTCCTCTATTTCTTTGCATTGGTCACTGAGGAAGGCTTTCTTATCTCTCCTTGCTATTCTTTGGAACTCTGCATTCAAATGGGTATATGTTTCCTTTTCTCCTTTGCTTTTTGTTTCTCTTCTTTTCACAGCTATTTGTAAGGCCTCCTCAGACAACCATTTTTGCTTTTTTGCATTTCTTTTTCTTGGGGATGGTCTTGATCCGTCTCCTGAACAATATCATGAATCTCCATCCATAGTTCTTCAGGCACTCTGTCTAACAGATCTAGGCCCTTAAGTCTCTTTCTCACTTCCACTATAACTGTAAGGGATTTGATTTAGGTCATACCTGAATGGTCTAGGGGTTTTCCCTACTTTCTTCAATTTAAGTCTGAATTTGGCAATGATCTGAGAAAGTATGTAGTTTTTCAGACTTGTGATAATTTATACTTCTTACTGATTGAAATTAGTCTAAATTAGAGAGGTTTTACTTAACTGTGTTCTATGTTCATGATATTACTATTTCATTTTCCTGGAATTTACCGTGTAAAATAACTGATTAAACTTGTTTTGCTTTGGACTGGCTCAGAGTTATCATGTTTCCGTTATAATTACTCTCATAGTTGTTGTTATTGCTGAAAACTACTATATTTGAAGAAGAGATGTAATTATTACCCAAGCAACATTTATGTTTTATTTTTCTATGAATTTTAGGCAATGAATATTTTGACTTCAGTGTTGCTTCTGTATGCAAAAGAGGAAGAGGCTTTTTGGCTTCTGGTTGCTGTATGTGAACGAATGTTACCTGATTATTTTAATCGTCGAATCATTGGTAAAAAAAAGCACACACACATGTGTACATATACAAACATATATTTCTTTTCTAAAGAATTTATAGGCCTCTTGTCTATCCAGTTACCTATCAAATGGAAGAACTGATCAATTAAGTTTTTGAAATACCACATTCACTGACATCCTCAAGAGAAGAGCTTTTTACACTCGACATATGATTGGAAAGATTGCTTAATATATTGCTTTTTTAAAAAGAAAGTACCTGGCCTGTTTCTTTATACAATCAAAGTTTTAAGTTTACTATTGTTAAGTTTCTTGAACGAGATTTTAATCAGCTTAAAGTCTCCACATTTTTATTAATTGTATAGATATATGAAAGCTTGGAAAGAAGGATCAAGTTCTTAGTTAATTATGTAATATTTTCTTTAGTCATCAAATATTTATAGATCTGTCATCCCTTACTTTAAAACCGTAGGTGGTCTTTCCTTTGTACCTTCATAAGCCTGTTTGCTTCCCTTGTGGCTCAACTTGTAAAGAATCCGCCTGCAATTCAGGAGACTGGGTTTCGATCCCTGGGGTGGAAAGATCCCCTGGAGAATGGAAAGGCTACCCACTCCAGTATTTTGGCCTAGAGAATTCCATGGACTATATAGTCCATGGGTCACAAAGTCAAACACAACTGAGCAACTTTGACTAAGCCTTCTGTATCATGGCTAGGTCACTGATTATATTATCTTGTGTTATAGTTATTTGTGTATTTATCTTAAGTTCTATTAGAGATTAAACTCTCTGAGGATGAGAACATTTTAATTAATTCGTATATCTCTTATAGCACCTAGTACAGGTTTCTGGACATAATAAAGATTCTATAAGTAACTGTCAAATGAATATAAATTGAGTTTCTCAAGTGCTTCTTTATGCATGATACTGCTATCAGATAAAGAGATGTGTGAAATATAGAAAAGGCACTGAAGAAGTTCGTAATTTAAGGAAGAGAAATGAGATATATCAGCCTACTAATAGTAGTGGGAAGATATTGAAAACAAGTCCTTTTGAAAGGTGTTCATTTTAAAATTTCTTTTTATGTTCTCCAGGTGCCTTGGTGGATCAGGCAGTCTTTGAAGAACTTATCAGAGATCACCTTCCCCAGCTGACTGAACATATGACTGATATGACATTCTTTTCCTCAGTTTCTCTCTCATGGTTCCTCACACTTTTTATTAGTGTGCTACCTATTGAAAGTGCAGTGAATGTGGTAGACTGTTTCTTCTATGATGGAATAAAGGCCATTTTACAACTGGGATTGGCAATACTTGACTATAACTTAGACAAACTGCTGGCATGTAAAGATGATGCTGAAGCCGTGACAGCTTTAAATAGGTAATGTGAGAACCATAACATATAAATCTGGAGAGCCCCTTAGAGATTATGTTGCTCAAGCCTTTATTTTATAGGTGAAGAAACTGATCCCTAGAAACATTAAATAATTGGCCCAAAGTCAAAGCTAGCTAGTTGAATGAAAAAGCTAGTCCTAAAGTCCACTCCTGTTTCCAAATAGAATATAACAAAAATCAGTTTGAAGGAAACTGCTAGGTTATATACACATTTACACTAATATTGTTGATTCAATATGCTGAAACTTTCATAGTCCCTGTTTGAGCTATAACGTCTGTAAAAGTAATTTGAGGGGGGAAAGTTGGTTATTAATATTAAAATACAGTGGGGGATATTGTTCTGGTTTTTTAGGTATTTTCAATTGCATAGGCTGAGCTTTATTTTCCTGGTGCCTTTTCTGTGAATTCTATTTTGTATTAAAGCACATATATGGATATGTGTGTGTATGTATACACTATATGTATGTTAAATGAATGAATATATTAATATTTGGGTAACTGTTGAAATGATGCATCAGATCCCATTTATGTACAGAATAAAGTATAAACACCTCACTCTGGCATTTAGAACTCTCAATGTTAAGGCTTCAATGTATCTTTCTTAAATTATTTCTCCTTACATGCTTCTACATGCCCTAAATTCCATCCTAGTAAGTCTACCTCTGAAGTCTTCATCACCATCCCATCTCTCACTCCCATGTCCTCCTAATTCCCAACCATCTTTAAATTCTACTTCATCAAACTATCCCTTGTCCTCTCAGTTGAAATTAACCTTTGACTAACTAGGAAGAAATTAGTTGTCATTTTCCTGCATTTCTCTGTATACTTCTACTAATTCTGTATTATTGTCACTTTTGGATAGGTTCTTCAACAATGTCACTAATAAGGATAGCCCACTGCCTTCAAGTGTGCAGCAGGGTTCAAATGTAAGTGATGAAAAAAGCAGTCATATTAGAGTGGATATTACAGATTTGATTAGAGAATCTAATGAGGTAAGTTTTTCTTATTCCATAAATATAATTAAATAGCATATTTAAAATGATAGATACTATAGTTATATCTCTAGAGTAGTATATTGAGAGTAAGATAATAATACAAGCAAAGTAGTAATTTAAAATCTGACTTCACTTTATTTTTTTTTTTTTTTTTAATTTATTTATTTATTTTTAATTTTTACTTTACAATTCTGTATTGGTTTTGGCATAGATTGACATGATGACTTCACTTTAAAAATGAGTTCTGTGAACTGTTCCTCAGTTATGTAGCTTCCTCTGCTTCAGTTTGCTTTTCATTAAATGAAATTACTCATGATTTCACAAATAATGACCACTTTTAAATATTCATCACTATGTTTAAAGGTGAAAAATATTCTCTTCTTAGAGCCTAAGAATTTTACCAATGTTCTTGTACTTAGTCTAGGCCCATAGTAGATGGAATGCTCTCCTGTGAATATATAGAAAAACTGAAATGTGGGAGGTGAAAATTTGCATAATCACTGAACAAGTTGGGAAAATAACTAGAAATAGAACCAAAGCCTATGAGAATTGAATCTGATGAAATTCAACTGTAAGAGAAGTGGGTATTTATTATGAATGAGTATCCACTGAAATCATATTTCTTACAGAAATATGGTAATATTTGCTATGAAAATATACACAGCATGCGCTGTCGAAACAGGTTGTATGTGATACAGACCCTAGAGGAAACGACAAAGCAGAATGTGGTAAGTATCCACCAAATGGGGGAAACCAATTGGAATAACATTTTTTTTTCCTCAACTTCTTTTAAAAAATTATCATTTCATGTGAAGAAAATAGAATAACTATACATTTGAGCTAGAGTCTTGTCACAGCTTAGCTTACTGTAAATTTTTTGAGAGGAAATAAGTGATTTTCTTCTGGTTGAAACACATTGGTTTCTCCAACATGTTTTGTATTATTTGACCTTTAATATTGAATGCTATGATGTTGGCATTTAAGCATAACATATTTGTGATGTACTTTATCAAGAAGAACAGCTGACCTACACAATAGTCTAGGTTGCTAAAATATATTATTATCCTTGGATACTCAAGATAAAGTATAAAAGGTATAAAACAATGTGTTTTAAGTACTCTTTTTAAATATTTGGATGACTACATTAGAAGCTGTTAATATTGATTGCTTCTAGTGAGTGGGATTAATAGATTGCTGGTTGAAAGAGGGAGCGTTTTACTTTGTTGAAAGAATTCTTCTGGAGTAGGACATAGCAACCCACTCCAGTATTCTTGCCTGGAAAATTCCATGGACAGAGGAGTCTGGCGGGTTACAGACCATGGGGTCACAGAGAGTTGGACATGGCTTAGCAACTGAATACACACACACATGAATGAGAGGAGCCTGGTGGGCTACAGTCCATGAGATTGCAAGGAGTCAGTCATGCCTTAGCAACTGAACATGCACACATGCACATGAATCTTCTGTACTGTTCGAGCTTTTATCATGAGAATATATTGTTTTTGTAAACCTACTTGCTTAAAGGTCAAGTCATCAGATATACAAATCTGGGAAAATTAACATTTCTGAATACATACTCATTATGAACAATTTAAACGTATAGAAATGTGAAAAAGTAGAACTTACCTACTCTAGGAGTAATCAACATTTAAAATGATTTGGCATGTATCCTTCCAGATCTTTTTTCTAAATATCTATAGACATGCATGTCTGTGTGTAAGGAAGGGGTGAGAGGGACAATATAGCTTTCTAAATGAGATCATACCATTTAGTTGCATGTTCTGTAACTTACTTTTTTCACTCACAAATATATCATAGTCATTGCATATCATTGTATAACTCACTTTTCTTAATGTGCTGAATAGTATACCACAGTATGGATATGCTATACTTGACTTAACTATTCCTTGTTGATATGCATGTAGTATGTATACCCTCCTTTCATTTTATTTTATTTTTTGCTCTTACAAGTAATACCTTATTTAAATCACATGGATTTGAACTGTGCAGATTCACCTACATGTGGATTTTTTTCAATGAACATGTACTTTAGTACTACAGGATCCATGGTTGGTTGAATCTGCAGATGTGGAATCATGGATATGAAGGGCCAACTATAAAGTTATATGCAGATTTTTTAAAATTTATTCGTTCTTGACTCTGCCAGGTCTTTGTTGCTGTGTGTGAGCTTTTTCTAGTTGTGGTGTGTGGGCTTTTCATTGCAGTGGCTTCTCTTGTGGAGCATGGGCTCTAGGGCTTTCAGGTTTTAGTAGTTGTGGCACATGGGCTAAGAAGTTGCAGTTACTGGGCTCTACAGCACAGGCTAAGTAGTTGTGGCACATGGGCCTAGTTGTTCTGAGCATGTGGGATCTCCCTGGATCAGGGATCAAACCTGTGTCTCCCGCATTGGCAGGTGTATTCCTTACCACTGAGCCACCTGGGAAGCTCTATGTGCAGATTTTTGACTGTGTGGAAGGGCAGCATCCTTAACCCCCATGTTGTTCAAGGGTCAACTGTATTTCTAATCTTACACATTTGTAAATATATTTCTATAAGGTGGATTCTTGGAACTGGCAGCTGGGTCAAAGGGTGTGCCCATTTAAAAATTGACAAGTCCTGCTAAGTTGTCTTCTAAAGGATTTGTATCAAATTATAATCCCACTGATAGTATGTAAAAATGCCCTTTTCCCCACATTCCCACTAGTGTTACTTACTAAAAATGTTAGTGGTGTTAATTCTTTGTCAGTTATGTTTGTGGCTAATATTTCCCCCCAATCTTGTTTCTTTAATTTTTTATGATGTATTTCAGGGTGTGTAAGTTTCAACATTTTATGTAGTCAAATCTTTTTCTTCTTACATATTGTGTGGGTTTCATGTCAAACTTAGCAAGGCCTTCCCCATATAAAATTATATAATTTATAAACACAGTTTCTCCTACTAGCTTTTAATACTGGTATTGCTTTTTTTTTAAACATTTAGATCTTTAATACACCTAAAATATATATTTTGTTAATAGTGTGATATAGGATTCTAATAGTATTTTTATCCAGCTAAAACAATCAATTTTTTGAATACCATTTATTAAATAGTCCATCCTTTCTATACTCTGCCTTTTTCATATGCTAAATACTTATATACTTATATACATACATGGATTTATTTCTGGAGTTTCTTTTTTTCCCTATAACACCACACTGCTAATTATTGTGGCTTTATAATCCATTTTGAAATCTAGTAGTGTGCTTAGTCACTCAGTCATGTTTGACTCTTTTTGGCCCCCCAGGCTCCTCTGCCCATGGAATTTTCCAGGCAAGAATACTGGAGTGGGTTGCCATTTCCTACTCCAGGGGATCTTCTGGACCCAGGGATAGAACTCGTGTCTCTTGCATCTCCTGCATTGGCAGGCAGATTTTTCACCAGTGAGCCATCAGGGAAGTCCTTTTTAAAATCCATTTGAATTATGTCTTTTTAAATGTCCTTTAGTATAAAATTTTATTGTTTTCATCATATAGATCTTACACATATATTGTTGGGTTTGTCTCCTGTGTAGTTTATGGTTTTGTTACTAATATGAATGAGATCTTTTTTCCTTTATATTTTCTAATTCATTTATTATCTTATATATAAAACCTATTGATTGGTACATGTTGCTTTTTTAATGACTGTGTTACTGACTCTCACTAATTCTGATTTTTTTCAGTTGAGTTTATGAATAGACAGGCATATCTTTTCTAGGCTTAAGAGTTTTGACCCTTCCTAATATGTATACCTCTTTTAGATTTTTATTTGTATTATTGTAGTGGGTAGAATCTTCAGAGAAGTATTAAATAATAACAGTAGAAGCGAGCTTCCTTGTCTCATTCTGGAATTTAATAGAAGCGCTTCTACTATTTTATTAAGTATGATGTTTGCTGTTAATTTTTGAAGGACTCTTTTTAATCAAATTTAGTAGTTTCATTTAATTTCTAGGTTAAGAGATTTGGGACATTTTAAAAATTCAATATTGAGTGTTAACTTTGATCAAATAATTTTTCTGTATTGTGAGATTATATATTTTTCTACGTTAATAATATAGTAAAGTACATTAAAGAATTCCTAGACTGAACTTCTGTTTAATTCTTGAGATGAATCCTATTTGTTCGTGTTGTGTTATTCTTTTAATATTCTGCTTTGATAGTTTTCCTGAATAGTTTAGCTAGGTTCTTTACATATGTTAAAACGACACTGACTTATAGTGTGTGTGTGCTAACTTTATTTTTTCATATTAGAATTGTACTCTTGTCATAGAATGGAGTTTTGAACAAATCATATTTTTCTATGTGCTGGGATAGTTTAAACCACATAGAAATTACTCAGTACCTGAAAGTTTGAGATGAACCTGTAAAACCATCTGGATCTGCTGCCTTTGGTGGGCACTTGATTACTTTTTCAGTTCTGTCTATTCAGAACTTGTTCTTCCTGAGTTAATTTTAGTCACTTATACTTTTATAGAGATTACCCATTTCATCTAGACTTTCAGATATGTTGTTTTACAGCTTGTGGAATTCATTGAACAGATAATTAATGTTACTTTCCTTATGCTAGACACAATAATTTATATGTCTATATTTATAGTATTCTTTTACTTCTCAATGATATTTATTCATGCTTTCTTTTATCAAACCTGCCAGATATTTATTTTACTTTTTTGGCTTAACAAACTCTTTGTTTTATTTATGAAGTATACTTTTTTTTTTTTAGTTACTCCTGTTTCATTAATTCTAGCCTTTATCTTTACCCTTGCTTTAAAATGTCTTAAATACCAAAATCATTGTACCATAAGTGCTTATTCTTCCTGAAGTAGAATGATATTGCATATTTTCTGAGATTATTCATTCTTGGGTTACGTTTTTTTTGGCACAGAGAGGGAATGTACATCTCCCATTGCCTTTGAAGTCTTTAATGACAACCCCACAGGGTGACTTGACAAATTGCCTTTGTAGTAAGACAGGAATATATGGAAAAAGACATGGAATACTGTGGCTTATATTTCAGTTAGTTCAGTTCAGTTGTGTTCGACTCTTTGCGACCTCATGAACTGCAGCATGCCATGCCTCCCTGTCCATCACCAACTCCTGGAGTTTACTCAAACTCATGTCCATTGAGTCAGTGATGCCATCTAACCAGCTCATCCTCTGTTGTCCCCTTCTTCTCTTGCCTTCAGTCTTTCCCAACATCAGGGTCTTTTCAAACGAGTCAGCTCTTCGCATCAGGTGGCCAAAATATTGGAGTTTCAGCTTCAACATCAGTCCTTCCAATGAACACTCAGGACTGATTCCCTTTAGGATGGACTGATTGGATCTCCTTGCAGTCCAAGGGACTCTCAAGAGTCTTCTCCAACACCACAGTTCAAAAGCATCAATTCTTCGGTGCTCAGCTTTCTTTATAGTCCAACTCTCACATCCATACATGACTACTGGTAAAAACATAGCTTTGACTAGATGGACCTTTGTTGGCAAAGTAATGTCTTTACTTTTTAATATGCTGTCTAGGTTGGTCATAACTTTCCTTCCAAGGAGTAAGCCTCTTTTAATTTCATGGCTGCAGTTACCATCTGCCGGGATTTTGGAGCCCAGAAAAATAAAGTCAGCTACTGTTTCCCCATCTATTTGCCATGAAGTGGTGGGACCAGATGCCATGATCTTAGTTTTCTGAATGTTGAGCTTTAGGCCAACTTTTTCACTCTCCTCTTTCACTTTCATCAAGAGGCTCTTTAGTTCCTCTTCACTTTCTGTCATCAGGGTGGTGTCATCTGCATGTCTGAGGTTACTCATATTTCTCCTGGCAGTCTTGATTCCAGCTTGTGCTTCCTCTAGCCCAGCGTTTCTCATGGTGTACTCTGCATATAAGTTAAATAAGCAGGGTGACAATAGACAGCCTTGACGTACCCCTTTTCCTATTTGGAACCAGTCTGTTGTTCCATGTCCAGTTCTAACTGTTGCTTCCTGACCTGCATACAGGTTTCTCAAGAGGCAGGTCAGGTGGTCTGGTATTCCCATCTCTTGAAGAATTTTCCACATTTTATTGTGATTCACACAGTCAAAGGCTTTGACATAGTCAATAAAGCAGAAATAGATGTTTTTCTGGAATTCTCTTACTTTTTCAATGATCCAAGGGATTATATTTACACTTATTAACTGGCTGTCCTCTGGTGGCTATCTCTGTGTATGAAGAGACAAAGGTCAAATTACATATCAGAGTAGAATTGAACTATACTCTATGCACAGCTTTTTTAAAGGACAAAATAGGTACATTTACCTTTTGTTATTCCTTAAAGTTTAAAATGACATGCTTCCCTGATGGCTCAGATGGTAAAGCGTCTGCCTGCAATGCGGGAGACCTGGGTTCGATTCCTGGGTCGGGAAGATCCCCTGGATAAGGAAATGGCAATCCACTCCAGCACTCTTGCCTGGAAAATCCCATGGACGGAGGAGCCTGATAGGCTACAGTCTATGGGGTCGCAAAGAGTCGGACATGACTGAGCGACTTCACTTTCACTTTTACTTTCAAAGTTTTAAAAAGTATTTAAAAGTATTCTGGTAGAGGGAGTTTTCTAAATGGGTTCAAAGAGAATTTCTATACCAAAGTGTTAAATTCTAAATTGCTTTTAATGTTTTTAAAGTTGCGTGTTGTATCACAAGACGTGAAGTTGAGCCTTCATGAACTGGATGAACTTTATGTCATCTTTAAGGTACTCTTTTCCTTCTTTAAATGAAAAATAATACTTAGCAGAATTTTACCACAACCACCCAACTATTTTATCTTTAATTATTTTAGTATACAGGTTTAAAAAATGTTATGAAGTTACTTTTCTGATTTAATGACTTTTGTCTTTTTTTCCATTTTTTAAATAGAAAGAGTTATTTTTTTCTTATTATTGGTGTTTGAGTTCTCCAGTATTGAAGCACCATGATCCCAGTCTGCCATATTTGGAGCAGTATCAGATTGACTGCCAGCAGTTCAGAGTGTTGTATCACTTGTTGAGTCCCTGGGCTCATTCTGCAAATAGAGATTCACTAGCTTTATGGACATTCAGATTGTTGGATGAAAACTCCGACTGCCTTATCAACTTCAAAGAATTCTCCTCTGCAATTGGTAGGATGATGTCCAATAACTTTTCTTTTTAAAGCAGAAAAATAAAGGTACCCATAGAAATACTTAGTACTGCCTATCATTGCCAATTTAGTCAGATTTTATCAGCCTGATTTATACTATCTCCAGCTTTAGCAATAACTGGACCATTTTCTTTGTTTGTTACTAAATCTAAATATTTCATCTCATCTTGCCCCAACCCTCCCAGAAAAAACAAGCT
The DNA here is from genome assembly GCF_014754425.2 of Oryx dammah. Taxonomy (NCBI): domain Eukaryota; kingdom Metazoa; phylum Chordata; class Mammalia; order Artiodactyla; family Bovidae; genus Oryx; species Oryx dammah. The sequence goes on from NW_024070207.1 coordinate 13,030,706, forward strand.
GTTAGATGTGGTTGTTTTAATGGTTAACATGAAGGAAGATAATGTCCTGATTTCCCCACTTTCAGGCATATAGATTCTTCAGGAGGATGTTCTACCTCAGCAAAAATGCAACCGCATAGCCTAGAAAAGTGGTAAAGAAATAGTCAACAAACATTTTGTGCCTGTAAATAGTCCACCAGTTATATCGTTCCTTTGCTTTTCCAGATACCCTAACGTGCTTTCTTATCAGGGATTGCCCCTTGAAGAGGAGTTCTCTCCTCTGATGAAGCGTTCAAAGGAAAAAGTAAATTTTAGATTGGGGTTGGGGAGAGAGTTCAGTAGGAGAGCATTTTACTTATCCCTTTATTTTGCTTATATACTTCAAGGAGAGAATCTGGCCTACTGGGTTTTGGTTAACTGATAGTTTCAGTAACAGAAGGTTTCTGAATCCTGGCTCACATCTGTGTCTTAATTAATCTGTGTTGCTGTAATTGATTGAATGTTCTTTGGCTGTGATTATTTGCAATTTTAATTTTATTGAACAGATATAATGTACAATGGAAGTTTTACTGAGAAGCTTAAGCTGCTTTTTAAGCTGCATATTTCTCCAGGTAAGAGTTTAATATTATACTTTTTAACAAGTATAATTACAGATATCATTCCATTTTAACGAATAATATAATTTTCCATATGGTATAAAGTCGTTGCTTAAATGTGGCCTGTGGATCATGTTAGCAATATTTTTGTTAATATATAGTTACACTGAAATCTGTAGAGGAGATTCTGTGCAACAGATAGGTTCACAGGTTTCCTTCCTATTAGTGGTCAGTCAATTTAATAAGTAGTTTATGTGTAAGAACTGTCTATCATTTGAATATTGGCATAATGTTGAATTTTTATTGTTGTTGTCATTAGACAGTAGAATTTAGACAAACCACCAAACTTGTGAAATACTACAAATTATTCAGAAAAGTGAGACTGGACGGCAAGGGATATTAAACATTTGGAGGAGGAAACAAAAACTACCATTTATTGAGCACTTGTTCTGTTCAGGCATTTATATGCATTCCTTTATTTAATTCTCATGATATCTTTGAAAAGGTGGTATTATCTGTCCAATTTTGACGATATGGAAACTAAGAGAAAGATTAAATTTGCTGAAGACAGCATATCTAATAAATTGCTTAGCTGAAATTCAGACTAAGGTTTGACTCCAAAACGCAGACTTCTTTCTATTCTACCATACTGCCTTACTGTTACCATATCGGTTCTACTTAAGTGTTTCCCTCTGAGCTCAAGAGGCTGCATTTGCCAGCCTGATCCATAATTGGGAATCTAGTCTTAAACTTTAAAGGAACATTGCAAAAGTACCTTTTAGCTTTAATAGGGTGATTCACCAAAAAAAAAAAAAAAAAGCACCTCATAATTTCATAATTTGTCTAAAACTACACCTGAGGTCTCTTTTAAAGTCTTCCCAGGATAGCTGGGAACCATTCTTTACCACACCAAAAATCTAAAACTCATGTTTAACCTTCAGAAACTCAAATCACAAACACAGTGTTAAAAACCAAAGACAAATCAAATAATAATTTAACCATGAAGGACTTTACATTGTCAAGTCAAATTGTCATTAGATTGTCTAATATTGTAATGAAATGAATATGATTTTCCATAGAAGGATCAAAAATAGAAAAAACACTGAGTTTCATGTTTTCCTTCTTATTAATGATGTTTTTAAATGACTGTGATCACGTTTTCAGAGATTCCCAAGTGTCATATTTTAAAATTTCAATTTGTAATGGCTCTTGGAAAACTGTTAAAAAGCAAGTAATTTGGAGAAATAAGAGAATTCAAAGTGATCAAATACTTCTTGTTAAAATATTTGCTATACAGTAGAGTAGTACTACTTCCATACTTCTTCACATATGTCTTTCTTTTACAGGGACCCTTTGTTTAATTCTCTGTCCCCAGATTTAATTGATCCATTATAGGACCTGTTTCTGTCTCTCATTGTTACAAATATGATCTGGGTTATCTATTTTCAGCTTATACTGAAGTGCAGTATAAAGACCCTTCAAAGGGAGATGAACTTTCCAAGGAAGAATTGCTGTACTTCAGTCAACTCCATGGTAAATATGTTTTGAATATATATATCTGTTTTGTTGATTAATCACCTAGAGATCTTTCTGGTTTAAATGTTCTTTACCCAGCTACTACTAGTAAAATTTGAGTTAATTATACCTTACACTTCTTTTGTGCTGCCATAGCACTTAGCATAGTCCTAAATGCATGGTAAGTATTCCATAAATATTTGACTGATTAACTAAACTACATTTTGGATTTTGATTTATGGAATTTCTTGTTTACTGGGGAATTTGAAAGAAAATGCATTTTGTTTCTACTTTTGTAGCAGAAATTTCTAAAATGTATCAGACTTTTTTAATGCTTTGTTAAAATGCAATGAAGACAATAGAATCTTTGATGATAGAAGATCATAGCTATTATTCAAACAGTGAATACTTATTATAAATCACTGGTGTAGGTGTAGGAGATAGGGATGAGTCTGTCTCTGAGACAAAATTTGGAAGTATTATGGGCTTATTGTTGTGTCTTTTGCTGCTTTTTCATAAATAGAAGTATCTTAGAGAGAAGTCCTTATGTAACCTTGTGTATGCTTACTGTATGATGGTATTTGAACATTAAGTTTGAAGCAACCTTACAAATCATCTAGTCAAGTCCCTTAATTATATAGAGGGCACTGAGGCCTAGAAGGGAGAAGTGACTCGTGTGAGATTTTTCAATGAGGTTTTACCACAGTTAGGACTAGTAGCTCAGTCTTTTTCTTTTTTTTTGGCTCAGTCTTTTGGCTCTCAATATGTTTTTTTCCTAATAAAAGAAGTAATACTATTCAATTTGAAGAAAATCACAAGGAAAGAAATATCACATACCACCCAGAAATAAATTAATAATTTGTATACTTCTATCTAAGATTTTTTAATGTGGATTTTCCACCCAGTGTTTTTTTTAAAGTTCTTGAATACTTTGTCTTCTCATGATAGGAGGTCAGATTAGCTATAATTGGTTTGTTGAACTGAAGAAAATAATGTGTGCTTATAAGTCTATCAAAATACTATTTTACTTTCAAAAGGTATTTTTTAAATATTTTACAAAATGCAGTTATCCTCTTCTCCTCTAGTTTCCAAGCCTGCAAAGGAGAAGGAAGCAAAGTCAGCAAAAAACAGCCCTGAAAAAGGTATATGATTTAGGAGTACCATTTAGTTTAAGTTATTGTTTTTGTAAATAAGGTTAACTACACAAGGGGGAGGCATGGATTCCTTTTAAAATCTTTGATTTATCCTTAGAGCTTTTTCAGTTCCTTTGTGTAAGTTGAACAATTTATTCTTCTCTGGATACTTCAGTCTCAGAAGTTATAGAAAATGTAACAGTAAATGAGCCATATTTATTTATTATTTTAAAAATACTTATTTTAATTGTATAAGTAATAGATAATTCATATAAAAGAAATTTAAATGGCACGGAAATGCTCATATCCCCACCCAACCCCACCCTGAAGTAGATGTGAAAATATTTTGGCCTATATTCTTTCCAGACCTGCTTCTGCATATAAACAGATATAAATAGACATCTATTTTTTAAAAAGAAACACTTCATAAATACCATTTTATAACTTGTTTTTTTAATTTTATAGTATATCATGGACAACTTTTCATGTCAGTACATGTGGATCTGACATGTACTGAGTATTGGGGTACAGAGTTTGGTTGTATTGTCATTTATTTCAGTAACTAGCTCAATATTGATGAACACTTAGGTTATTTCCAATTAATTATATTGCAAACTATGCTCCAACAAACATTTTTATACTTACCTTTAATGACACTTTGGGGCATATTTCTTTAAGATAGGATAAATTCATAGAGGTATGAGAATGCTGGGTCACAAAGAATATGCACATTTAGTATTTTGATAGAGACTGTCAATGGCACCCTACTCCAGTACTCTGGCCTGGAAAATCCCATGCATGGATGGAGGAGCCTGGTGGGCTGCAGTCCATGGGGTCGCTAAGAGTCAGACACGACTAAGCGACTTCCCTTTCACTTTTCACTTTCATGCATTGGAGAAGGAAATGGCAACCCACTCCAGTGTTCTTGCCTGGAGAATCCCAGGGACGGCAGAGCCTGGCGGGCTGCCGTCTATGGGGTCGCACAGAGTCGGACACAACTGAAGCGACTTAGCAGCCGCAGCAGTAGCAGAGACTGTCAAATTGTTCTACAAAAGTCCATCATTCTTTTTATGTTTTTGAGTAACAGCTAAAAAATAATTTTTGAAGATCTGCTTAGATATGACCACTTCACCAGGTTGTTCAGTATATCCTAGTTTTCCAAGAGATCTAAATAATTATTAATAAAGTCACATTAACATCATTGTGGTTAAACTCTTCAAAGGAACGAATGAATAAGTACTGTTTTGAATTTTTCAAAGAGTCACCATAGACCACTTTGGTATCTGCATATTAAGAACATCATATAGAAGCTATTTTAAACTTAGTGGTATACATGAGAACATCTACATGAAATTTACATCATCAAATCAGGGTGTACTGTTTAATCTAAAAGGCATTCTTCTTCCCCTCACCTTACATCTTCTCTAGTCCCCAACCTTTTCAAAGTAAAAATTTTAGTTTAATGGAAATGGAGAATATTTTGAGAACCAGTAAGTGAAAGAAAAGGTATAGTCAGATCAATTTCTGGAGAAAAAAGTGGAATCTTATATCCAATGAAATATCTTTCAATAATAATTGTTCTTTTGAGGATTTGGGAAAATATAGTGGGCTGTTCATTATGAAATGATTTTATTCTCCTCATTTAGAAAAAGAAAAAGTCAATATTCAAGCATATCTAAGTCAATGGCAAGATGAGCTTCTAAAAAAAGAAGAAAACATTAAAGATTTACCAAGAATGAATCAGGTATTCAGTTCATAAATTCTGGTTTTCTTATGTGTTTTATTAAAATGAATGTGGGTGTTTCCAAATCTAAAATAGCTAACATGCTATTACAAAAATAATCTCTGCATCATCTCTGTAAGTTTCAGATGAGTATAGAAGAGTGGGAGTAAATTTTTAAATGATTTTCTACTTTAAACACTTAAATGCATCTAGAGTTTCAGTACAGTCCTCTGCTGTGACATTTGTACCTATAGAAAAGATGTGTGTATAACATATATTTCAGTGTTTTCTACTTCTAGCTTTATTAGAAATGTTCATTTATTCAGTATATATTTTTTAGTGACTACTAGATGACATGCCCAATACTAGGTAGTAGGAATAAAAAATAACTAAAATAGGTTATACCCTGGTTCCTAATCATCTTGAATCTGCTCAGTACTAACGACTACTGTTAACACAACTTTTTTTTTTGGCCATGCCATGTAGCATGTGGGATCTTAGTCAGGGATCAAACCACACTCTCTGCTGTTGAAGCACAGAGTCTTAAGCTGTGGACCATCAGGGAATTCCCTATTGACACAATTATAAATCCATCTCTTTCTTGCACACTATTCAGTCATTGTATGTTCTTATATTTTTTAAATAAATTCTTTTGGTACAGATACTGAGGATTCTCAGAACTTAACCAAAATGAGAAATATGAAATAACTTCATTTTTCTCAGTGGAGTAGGTAATTTGATAGTTAAATAAGTACTTCTTAAAATTAATATATTAATACTAAAATTTTAATAAACAGTGTTACAGACTAAGAAAGAAAAGTAAAGCTTAAAGTTTGGTATAAGTTTTTATAAAGTGTATCTTTTAGGGGGACTTCCCTGACAGTCCTGGGGCTTCCCTGATAGCTCAGTTGGTAAAGAATCCGCCTGCAATGCAGGAGACCCCAGTTCAATTCCTAGGTCGGGAAGATCTGCTGGAGAAGGGATAGGCTACCCCACTCCAGTATTCTTGGATTTCCCTTGTGGCTTAACTGGGAAAGACTCTGCCTGCAATGCGAGAGACCTGGGTTCAATCCTGGGTTGGGAAGATGGAGAAGAGAAAGGCTACCCACTCCAGTATTCTGGCCTGAAGAATTCTATGAACTGTCTAGTCCATGGGGTCGCAAAGAGTCAGACATGACTGAGCTACTTTCACTTCCCCTTTCCCTGGTAGTCCAGTAGTTAAGAATCCATGCTTCCACTGCAGGGGGCATAGGTTGGATCCCTTGTTGGGGAACTAAGATCCTGCATGCCTTACAGTGCAGCCCCCACCCAAAGTATATCTTTTTTATTTGCTTTTTATTTACAGATAAACTTTTCTAGAAGGATGATTGACTTATAGGACTTCTGTGTTTGAAAAAAATTTTTGATATTGGCAAGGATCTTCTAGGAATGTCTATGGATTGTCTAGGGACAGTTAGCAAACAATCCAGTTTATTTCTTTACTAGGGCCCCTCCTTAGTCTTTAAAAAGACACATGCCCACATGACCTCCTTGTATTACTGGATTGATTCCAAAACATTCTTCCTTAAATTTGAGTCAACCTAGTCTGTTCATTAAGATTGATTAATGAATGAATGATTTGTATGTAGGCAAATATGGGACTTTGCCTAATTAAAAGTATCACCTAACTTTGAAGGAATGCTGGCAGATACTGTCCAGGAATTATTGTATATATAAAATATGTACATATATGTTGTTTGGGGGGCTTCCCTGGTGGCTCAGATGGTAAAGAATCTGCTCGCAGTGCAGGAGACACAAGTTCAATCCCAAGGTCAGGAAGATCCGCTGGAGAAGGGAATGGCAACCCACTCCAGTATTCTTCCCTGGAAAATCACACGGACTGGTGGGCTATAGTCCATGAGGTCACTAAGAGTCAGACATGACTGAGTGACTAACGCTACACACTATATACATACATACATACATACATACATACATATATATCTATATATATATATAATTTACTGTTATTAGGCAACAGATGAGAAAACTTAAGTGGAATTTTCTTTCATAATTCATACCCATTTTTCTAGAACCAAAATTTACTTGGGGATTGATCATCAGTTCTTAGAACTTCTATAGTGAAGGTTATGTGGTGCAGATTCTCAATAGAAGACTATTCACTTCTAAGTTCTCGTTATATATTTGCTAAGTCTAATATCAAATGTGATATTTCTAACTTGTGTCTTCTAGTCACAATTTATTCAGTTTTCAAAGACACTATATAACTTATTTCATGGGGACCCTGAAGAAGAGTCATTATATCAAGCCATTGCTGTTGTAACCAGCCTTTTGCTCAGGATGGAAGAGGTTGGAAGGAAACTCCATAGCCCTACATCTGCAATGAAAGGACTGTCTGGTGCAGTCTGTGTTTCTGGAGTACCCAGTGAGGGGCAGGCAGAGAAACCCTTGGAGAGAAAACCCTCCTCGCCCAGGGAAGAACCTCAGTGGTCATTTGCGTTTGAACAGATTCTTGCCTCTTTGTTGAATGAACCAGCATTGGTGAAGTTTTTTGAGAAATCCATAGATCTAAAAGCCAAACTAGAAAATGCGAAAACCTCTCAGTTAAGTTCTAGAACCAAGAAGTAAAGCTCTTAACAGGCATTTTACCAAGATTTCTTACAACCGTCAACTTGATTCCTGGAAATAGGGATCAGGGATTTATCTTGTTACCAATGTATTTTAAGGTTAAAAATAAGATATTGTAAGCACAATGATTTATTCCTTTGGGGTAATATCTAATTTTGATATTCTATAATTCGAATATACTTTTTATATTTCACAAGACATGCAGTATCGGGGGGGGAGTATGCTAAATGTCACCACCAGAGGGCACCACCATATCACTTTTAGTAAGGAAATAACTAGTTTGTGTTGCTATTTACATATGAATGAGTGATGATTTTTGAAAATGTGGTGTTATGTTTGAGTATTAGTGATGCTGACATGCCATAACGATAAATCTTACTTTCCAAATTGCCTCAGTCCTATTACAATGCTTTAGAAAATCAGACTCTTAGATCTGTAGCCTTAATTATCTATAAGATTACCATATGGGAACCTCATTTTCAAGTTATCTAACTGAAATAATATTAAGTTCTTAAAGTTAATCTCATTCAGCCTTCTAGTATTACGTGGTTTATTTTTTTTAAGTAAATTCTACCTTCTCCCTAACCTGAGCAGTTCAGAAGCTACTGACACACTTCCAGCTCTGTTACTGACAAAAATAAAAAACTCAAATACTGGGCTGATATGAGGAAAAACTATATTGGATTTGGATTTGAGCTGGTTAAAATGAGCCAATTCAGAAGGGTAAATAAATATACAGTTAACTGTGTACAGGTCTCTCATTGGACTGAGAAGTTACTTGAAATTCCAAGCATTGCTCTTTGTGGTATTTTTCTCAGAGTAGTTTGGTTCCAATTTTAGATTTTGGATTTTCACCAGTCATATTTTAAGTTATAGTAGATAGCTTGAATTATTGTATTAGTCTGACGAGTTCATAAAGTATACAAGCATACCTTGTTTTATTGCACTTGGCTTGGCTGTGCTCCACAGATACTACAGTTTTTTGTCTTTTTTTTTTTTTTTTCGGCCACCACATGATTTGTGACTAGTGGGCTTGTGGGATCCAGGCTTACAGGATGGTAGTTCCCCACAGGGATTGAACCCGGGCCCTTGGCAGTAAAAGTGCAGAGTCCTAACCACTGGATCACCAGAAAGTTCCCACAGATACTATCTTGAAAATGAAGGCTTGTGGCAACACTGCATTGAGCAAGTCAGTGCCATTTTTCCAACAGCATTTGCTCAGTGTCTCTGTCACGTTTTGGTGATTCTCACAATATTTGGAACTTTTTCATTATTATTATGTTTGTCATGGTGATCTGTGATCAGTGATCTTTAATGTTACTAATGCAACTCACTGAAGGCTCATATGATGGCTAGCATTTTTTAGTGGTAAAATAGTTTTAATTAAAGTTTGTTCCTTTTTTAGACATAATGCTATTATTGTACACTTAATAGGCTACACTATAGTGTAAACATAACTCTTATATGCCCTGGGAAACCAAAAAATTCATGTGACTCGCTTTATTGCAATATTTGCTTCTATCCCAGGTTTGCTTCTGGAACCAAACCTGCAACATCCAAGGTATGCCTGTACTTGTGCACAAGGATTGTTAAGATAATGTATAGAATTTTGGCATCTATCTAAAAAGCTGTAATTTATCTGATTTAAATGTGTAATTACTATATACTTTATGCTGCTTATATTTCAGTCATTACAGTGAAAGTTCATTTAGAGATAATGGGCTTTGTTAGCACTTTAAAGAGAAAAAAAAAACCATAGCTGTCTGATATTCTGTGCTCTTTCTGATAAAAGCAATTTATAAATCAATTAATTTGGAAAACTGAGAAGTCATCCATTGGAACTTCTTTCTTCACAAAAGACTTTGGTTTTAAGCCTTTTGACTTTGCAGATTTGAAATCATGAGAAGGCAGACATCCTTTAAGAATGACCCAAGAAGTCTCCCTTTGTGGAAAAGAATTGATTGGTATAATCAGCTTTTGGCAAGAATCCACTGTGAACAAGGCTTAACCCAGAGGGTTTCATCACCACAAAATGTGTTATTTTCAGAAGGGTTCAAGAATTTTCAAGTTGACCCCTTGAAAATTTTTGTAAATTGGACTTGGCCAAACACTTACTAGTAATGTCTTTAAAATGATTTTGTCAGCTTTGTCTTTTCAAGGAAATTACCACTTAAAGAGATAATTGCTAAGTAAACATCTGTGCCTTTTCTCAGAAATGATTTATTTGCCTGAAATGTGTCCAAATTTTAGAGTTCAGTTAATAGTTTGTATGTGAACTATCACACATCTGCTTTTAAGCAATGATTGTTATACTATAGTAGCTCTGTAAGACACAAGGCTCTATGCTTATATTCAAATGCACTGTTGCACATTGTTCAATATTTTGTCAGTCGTATTTACAAAAAAGATACTTTCTTAAGAGCATATGTTATTGATATTTGATATGATTTTAAAATCAGAATATTGAAGATTACTTAGTATTGTATTTTAGCCTAGATTAGTTAAAATTGAGTACCTAAAGAGATTTTTGAGTTGCAAAAAGATTATAAATGCAAGTTAAAAAGACAAACATTTATTTTCTGAGTCTGCAGGAGAAATAAACTGAACACATAGTTTTGTAGTCACTATCTTGTTGAACAAATGGGTTTTTCTTACGTAGTTGTGTCACACTGAACCAGTGCATTGTACCTTATACATTAAATTAGGTGTTATAAGGTGGGCTTTACTTGTCTTTATAAAAATAAATGTTATAAATCTATTAAATAAATATGAAAATGGCTTACTTAGAGATCTTACTATTATTTATTATGATGTATAATCACTTGAGGACTTCCCTCCTATATTAGTTAAGGTTCAGTTGCAGAGAACAAAATTCACTCAAATTAGTTTAGGCAGGAAAAGATTTATTACCAGACATTAAGTTACTTATAGAATTATCAAGAGGACTGACTCTAAATTGAGCATTCAAGAACAACTTCCAAAGCTATACCACAGCATCAGGTCACCAAGGGAGTTGCTAATTCTTCTCCGATTAGGAAACTGCCACTTCCCACTCCATGATGAAAAGCCAGCTGTATGGCTCCTGTCCCCAGAACCATACTCCACCTACTACTATTTACACCAGTGAAATTGATGCCAAGCATCCTGCCTCTCAGCACCCACAAGCTAGTGACTAAATTGAGGTAGGACAACCAAACAGCTGCAAAACCGTGTTTACCAGAAGAAATGGCAGAAGCATAGCCTCCACCTCCCTTCTGCCAGTTGTCTCACACGTGTGTATCTGACTGCCCTGTAATATGTCCAGAGTCCTGGTTGTGAGGGAATCTGGGAAATGTCCTTAGTTTCTTAGCCCCAGCAGTACAGAAAGGCACACTTAGAGGCTGGAATGGACACTGAGCACTGTGTTTCCTTTCTCTTGCTGGGTAACAAATTATCTCAATACACATTATTTCACCATTGCAAAGAGTCAGGACTCCAGGCTCAGCTTAGCTGGGTTCTCGCTTAGGATCTGACAAACTGCAAAACCAAGGTTTTTTCCAAGGTGGTTCTCATTATAGAGGCTTACCTGGGGAAGAATCCACTTCCAGCCTAACTCAGACTGTTGACAGGAGTTATTTCCATATGGTTATAGGTCTGGAGGCCCCAGCTTCTTGCAGGTGGTTGACTGGAAATCCCCCTCAGCTCCTAGAGGCTTTACTCAGTTCCCAGAAACTGCTTATTCAGGCTTCCTGACCTTGCCTTGTGGGCTTCACTCAGATGGCCACTTACTTCATCAATACAGCAAGGAGAGTCTCTGAAGCAAGTCTGCTAGCGAGACAGTGTCTTATATAATGTCACATGATCTCACAGTGTGACATTTCCCCTTTGCCATATTCTGTTGGTTAATTAAAGGTAAGCCACAGGTTCTGTCCACTTTAAAGGGGGGAAGATTACACACGAACATCGGGAAACAAAGGTTCTAGGGAGTGCACTGTGGAGTCTGTTCACCACAAGAATCTATGTTACCCACCTCTTTTCCCACACAGCCATACCCTTCTCATACTTCCGCAGAAGAGCTAATAGCATCAGTGGTATGCTTCTGACTGTCACAACAGAAATCCTCATAGCAAAAAAAATGCACTAATCCTCTCTCCTAAGGGAAAATCCAAGTTTTTAGTCTTAATTCAATCTCCATCCCATCTTACATGTGAACTACAAAAAGATAACTACCATCAACTCACCTTATATAAAGTAGAGAAGTAGGGAAAGAAATTTAAGTATATAATTCAGTTCAGTTCAGTTCAGTCACTCAGTCATATCAGACTCTCTGCGACCCCATGGACTGCAGCTCGCCAGGCTTCCCTGTCCATCACCAGCTCCTGCAGCTTGCTCAAACTCATGTCCATTGAGTCGGTGATGCCATCCAACCATCTCATCCTCTGTTGTCCCCTTCTCCTCCTGCCTTCAGTCTTTCCCAGCATCAGGGTCTTTTCCAATGAGTCAGTTCTTCACATCAGGTGGCCCCATTAGAGTTTCAGCTTCAGCATCAGTCCTTCCAGTGAACACCCAGGACTGATTTCCTTTAGGATGGACTGGTTGGATCTCCTTGCAGTCCAGGGGACTCTCAAGAGTCTTCTCCAACACCACAGTTCAAAAGCATCAATGCTTCGGCTCTCAGTTTACTTTATAGTCCAACTCTCACATCCATACATGACTATTGGAAAAACCATAGCTTTGACTAGATGGACTTTTGTCAGAAAAGTAATGACTCTGCTTTTTAATATGCTGTCTGGGTTGGTCACAGCTTTTTTTCCAAGGAGCAGGTACCTTTCATGGCTGCAATCACCATCTCCAGTGATTTTGGAGCCCCCCAAAATAAAGTCTCTCACTGTCTCCATTTTCCCCCCATCTATTTGCCATGAAGTGATGGGACCGGATGCCATGATCTTAGTTTTCTGAATGTTGAGTTTCAAGGCAGCTTTTCCACTCTCCTCTTTCACCTTCATCAGTAGCCTTTTTAGTTCTTCACTGTCTGCCATAAGGGTGGTGTCATCTGCGTATCTGAGGTTATTGATATTTCTCCTGGCAATCTTGATTCCAGCTTGTGCTTCATCCAGCCCAGCATTTCTCATGATGTACCCTGTATATAAGTTAAATAATCAGGGTGACAATATACAGCCTTGATATACTCCTTTCCCGATTTGGAACCAGTCTGTTGTTCCATGTCTGGGTCTGAGTGTTGCCCCTTGACCTGCATACAGATTTCTCAAGAGGCAGGTCAGGTGATCTGGTATTCCCATCTCTTGAAGAATTTTCCAGTTTGTTGTGACCCACGCCGTCAAAGGCGTAGTAAGCAGAAGTAGATGTTTTTCTGGAATTCTCTTGCTTTTTCCATGATCCAGCGGATGTTGGCAATTTGATCTCTGGTTCCTCTGCCTTTTCTAAATCCAGCTTGAACACCTGCAAGTTCTCGGTTCATGGACTGTTGAAGCCTAGCTTGGAGAGTTTTGAGCATTTGCTAGCGTGTGAGATGAGTGCAATCGTGTGGTAGTTTGAGCATTCTTTGGCATTGCCTTTCTTTGGGATTGGAATGAAAACTGACCTTTCCCAGTCCTGTGGCCACTGCTGAGTTTTCCAAATTTGCTGACATATTGAGTGCAGCACTTTCACGGCATCATCTTTTAGGATTTGAAATAGCTCCACTGGAATTCCATCACCTCCATCAGCTTTGTTTATAGTGATGCTTCCTAAATCCCTCTTGACTTTGCACTCCAGGATGTCTGGCTTAGGTGAGTGATCACACCATCATGGTTATCTGGGTCATAAAGATCTTTTTTGTATAGTTCTGTGTATTCTTGCCACCTCTTCTTAATATCTTCTGCTTCTGTTAGGTCCATACCATTTCTGTCCATTATCAAGCCCATCTTTGTATGAAATGTTCCCTTGGTATCTCTAATTTTCTTGAAGAGATGTCTAATCTTTCTCATTCTATTGTTTTCCTCTATTTCTTTGCATCGATCACTGAGGATGGCTTTCTTATCTCTCCTTGCTATTCTTTGGAACTCTGCATTCAAATGGGTATATCTTTCCTTTTCTCCTTTGCCTTTCACTTCTCTACTTTTCTCAGCTATTTGTAAGGCCTCCTCAGACAGCCATTTTGCCTTTTTGCATTTCTTTTTCTTGGGGATGGTCTTGATCCCCGTCTCCTGTATATAATTATGTACCTAAAAAAGAATGGCAGAAACTATGGATAGGTACAGTAGTCATTCCTACAACACAACCATAGTTATGTTTCATTTTTTTAATTATCATACAATAAATTAGCTTTTTTTTTGGTGTACACCTCTACGATTTTTTTTTTTTTTTTTTGGTGGTGCAGGGTCTTTGTTGCCCCACACGGGTGTTTCTGTAGTTGCAAGGAGCAGCAGCTACTCTTTGTTGTGCTGCACAGGCTTCTCATTCTGGTGGCTTCTCTGTTTGTGGAGGGCAGGCTCTAGGCGCACAGGTTTCAGTAGTTGCAGCACATGGGTTCAGTAGTTGCGGCTCACGGGCTCGGTAGCTATGGCACACGGGCTTCGTTGCTCTGTGGCATGTGGGATCTTCCTGGACCAGAGATAGAACCTGTGTCCCCTGCATTGGCAGGCAGATTCTTATCCGCTGTACCATCAGGGAAGTCTCACTTATATGAATTTTTAACACAGATATGTGTTCCTGTAACCATCACCACAATTAGAATACAGAACACAATTAGAATTCCATCACCCCCCAAAACTCCCTGAAGCAGTCTGTCTTTTCATAGTGACATTCTCTCCCCACCCCTAATAACCACTTATCATCAGGGTTTTCCCCAACATATTAAAGACCAGATGTTTGCTGTCCCCAAATCCCTACCCTTTGTAGCCATGTGACAAAGAACTGGTTAATGACATGCTTCTGCTTGAATTTCTCAATCCATAGCAGAGCAGGAGAGAAAGTAGAGAAGACATTCTGGTGGCAGTAGTGGCATCTTCACATCAATACTCTGGTTCTGAAGTAGGACTTCAAGTGCTTATGGATGCACAGACTTTATCCCCCCTTTTTGAGGGAGAGGAGCTTCTTAGTGCATCTCTTGCAGGGCCCAAGAATGGGCTCTTGTTTGACCTCGGAAATGAATTAGCCAAGGAGACACACATGCTGACAAAGCAAAAACGTTATCGAGAAGGAGCACCCAGGGAAAGAGCAGCAGAGTAAGGGAACCCAGGAGAACTGCTCTACTACATGGCTCACAGTCTCAGATTTATGGTGATAGGGTTAGTTTCTGAATTTTCTCTGGCCATTCTGCCTCAGGCTCCTTGCTGGTGGCATATCGTTCAACCAAGATGGATTCAAAGGAGGACTCTTGGAAGTTGGTAATAAATATGAACTAGCATCTCCTCTCTCCTTTTGACCTTTCCTGAATTCTTCCAGTTGATGGTGGCTTGTTAGTTCCATGTTCCTTACCAGGATCTCCTGTTGTAAAGTAATTCATGCAAGTGGTTACTGTGGTATTTGGCCACGGTGGTTGGTTTCAGTCAGCAACTCCCCTAACACATCTGTGAGCCCAACAGTTCAATAAAGTAGTTTTCTCCTTTTGCCAGCCAGAATCCGTTTCATTGGCTATCTAAGGTAAGGTTGATACATGTGACCCTGGGAGCCCTGTAGCACCATCTCCCTTGAGGTCAGGCAAACAAATTATCCTGGTAGCTACATTCCTAGGCTTACACTTACTGGCAGAAGGGCATTTAACCCTAATCTCACAGTTTACTGCAGCATCCATTTCTGTTATCAGAACTACAGTTTTTCCCCCATCCCCAAAGCACCAAGCAGTAGATTTCCTATTCTATTAATTCTACTTGTCCTCCTTTGAGAGTAATGTCTTTTCTTTATGGCTGCTTTTAAGATCATAGTGTTGCCAGTGTTCTGCAGTTTCTTATGATTTATCTAGCTTTTTAAAAAGTCATGTTTGACATTATTAAATTTTGATTATCAACCATCATTCTTCTAGACCTGCATGCTTTTTGCACAAGCCGAACAGGCAAATTAAATGAGGATGTAATAGAAATCACCTTCCATACATACATACATCCTTCAGATATTTGGTGGGCACTCAGCTGTGTGATTTCCCTGGGGGTGAGGTACTGACAGATACAGTGAATTCTACTTGGCCATTTCTACTATAAATAGTCCTTACTACACTGGTCAGGGAGCAAATGTGGTAGGTCTGCCAGTTGTTGAGTATTACTACTTCAAATATTCATTCATAAACTAAGAATTGTATGATATATTTGCAGATCTACTGGATCCATTGTAGATGGATTTAGGATAAAATTTATTTCTGGACTCCCTAAGCCCTGACTCTGACCAATCAATGACCATCGTGTTGTAAACTCTCCCCCCACCCTACCCCCACATTGGTCCTGGATGAATGTGAATTCATAATCACTGTTCAAAACACTGAAAAGTGTGAGTGTTTCTGTTACTGAGTTCAAGCTCACTCTGCTTGCAACACGACAGGCCAATGAATCAGGAGACGAGGTGTTGAGGCAAGGAATAATGACTTTATTTGGAAAGCTGGCAGACTGAGAAGATGGCAGAGTAGTGTCTCCAAAAAAAACATCTTATTGGAGTCTGGATACTAGTTTCTTTTATAGAACAGAGAGGGAGAGAAGGTGAGGAAATAAAGTAAAAAGGCCATTTATCTTGCAAAATAGGAGGGGATGTGTTCATCTTTTCTTCAGCCACTCACAGGGTGGCAGGATCAGTTGTGTCTCCTGTGAGCTGAACAAAGCCACTTTAACATTCAGGCAGAGGGGCAGGGTTCCCTGAGGCAGGCCATTATGTATGATTATAATAACAAAACCAATGAAAAGCAAAGGTTAAAGTCAAATAGATCCAACTGGAGTCAGAATTAGTTCTTCCCTGTTACATTTCCAATTTCCTAGTGCATGGCTACCCTGGTAAATGACCAAAGGCCCCTCTGGCTAGAAAGAAAGGAAAGCTCGGGAGGAAATTTACAACACCTGCTTATGGTATTGCTGAATCCTTCTCCAAGGGGGACCTGGCGTTCTCTTCCAGGGCCTCTAGGTGTGTGAACTGAATTCAGATCTGCAAATAAGCGAAACTGATACCAAGCAGGACCCTGTGGGGCTCCTGGGCACGAAAGTCTTTTTGTGTCCCCCATTTCTTGATTACAGGAAATAGGCTTCATTCGGCCTCCATGACCTTCCCTGAGATCCAAGGAGCAGGTCCAAACGTTTGCTAATTGGGGAAGGAAAAGGATGCAGAGACAAGACAGTCAAAAGAAACAATAGTGCAGCCTTGGGGCGGAGTCCTGGTTCCCCCTCAAAGGATACACGTAGCACTATCTTTGAGCTGTTTTGCAGATACTGAAACCCCCTACCAGGTGGGAGAAGTTAACAGTATGCTGCCCGCACACAGGTAGACCTCAGACCAGTTGAAACCAGAAGGTTGATGATGTTCTTTCCCACTTACCTCACCACCAACCAGTCAGAGGAATGTCCATGAACTTATTATGCCCTCTTTTAATCATTACTATAAAACTCCTCACTACCCACTCAAGACATACAGTTTTGAGGGTATTAGCCCACTGTGGCCCTTTTTGCCTGACAAAGAGATAAAGCTACTCTTTTCCACATCACCCAAAACTCTGTCTCTGAGAATTAATTCGGTATTGGGGTACAAAGGCTGGATTTGGCTTCAAAAGGCCATGAATCTCCATCATAATAACTCAAATTAGATCTTTATTCACCAGGTAGAACTGTTCCTGCTATGCAGATCAAGTAGGAATTAGTAGATTGCTCATCTATTTCCATCTGAAGAATAATTAGCCATCACCAAACTTCTCTGCAGGTCAGAACATTCAGATTACTTCTCTAGCTATGTTCCTGTCATGTTAACCATGCTCACCCCATCTCTGGTCATTAAGTGCTGCCACTTGTTCTCTGCTATTCTAAGATCTCATTATTCTCATTGAAATTAGCAAGTTACATTCAGTGGCAGCATCTCTCAACTCTTATCTCTGGCCTACTGAAGACTTCCACTGTACCATGTTCCAAGAGTGATAAGGCTCCTCTTGTCAATGTATTTTTCAGTGTCTTGTGGAAGAGAACATCCCCTAGGTCCTATCGGGGGACATGGTTAGGATGTAGGTGAGTGGATCATGTATCATAAATGTATTCCAATGTTTCAATTTCCTTAAGCCTTTGGAGAACTTCCTTTACATTATGCCAAGGATAT
The DNA here is from genome assembly GCF_014754425.2 of Oryx dammah. Classification (NCBI taxonomy): domain Eukaryota; kingdom Metazoa; phylum Chordata; class Mammalia; order Artiodactyla; family Bovidae; genus Oryx; species Oryx dammah. The sequence continues at coordinate 13,048,534 of NW_024070207.1, forward strand.
CTGGCATATCAACTTCATTTAATATGGTCTAATTTTCAGCCTTGACTTCAGTCAACCAAGCAAATAGAACCAATTTCAAGTGGGCAAGCTAGTAATTGAATCCAGAATCTCTGATAAGTGGCCCAATTAAAATTACATTCCTTCCTCCAAGGCATAGTATCCTTCAAATACATTCCCACACATATTCTCCAAATTTCTGCTATTATAAATTAGCAAAATTTCATAATTTCCTCCTTCGAGTTCAGACTTATATTTGTATTCTTAGAACATCAGTTCAGTTAAGTCACTTAGTCCTGTACAACTTTTTGCAACCCCATGGACTGCAGCACACCAGGCCTCCCTGTCCATCATCAGCTCCCGGAGCTCTCTCAAATTCATGTCCATCTGCCATCCAACTATCTCATCCTCTGTTGTCCCCTTCTCCTCTTGCCCTCAGTCTTTCCCAGGATCAGGGTCTTTTCCAGTGAGTCAGTTCTTCGCATCAGGTGGCCAAAGTATTGGAGTTTCAGCTTCAGCATCAGTCCTTCCAGTGAATATTCAGGACTGATTTCCTTTAGGATGGACTGGTTGGACCTCCTTGCAATCCAGGGGACTCTCAAGAGTCTTCTCCAACACCACAGTTCAAAAGCATCAATTTTTCGGCACTCAGATTTCTTTATAGTCCAGCTCTCACATCCATACATGACTATATTGTGATCTAACTCTAGTTGTAGGTCTGGAAGCAATGAGAGGTGGTAGGAACGGTACATGAGGAAAATTGGCATTCCCTTGCAAGTAACTTGAGGATGCTGAAGCAAGGCAGGGCTAGCTTCATCAACTAGGGATGGCTTTTAGGGCAAAGAAGTCTAATTGATGAGGTACTTAAAATCATCTGAATTCACCCAAATATCCTCATTTCTATTCTAGGAGATCTCATCTAATCAAATGCCCTTAGTTTCCCCAAAGTGAGACATGACAATGCTGTGAGTTCATTATATATTGTAACTCAAACATCTATAGGAATAAGACTCTAATTTTCAACTATGTGAAGCTGAATCTGGCCTGTGTACCCTGACATTGAATTAATTCTTAGAGGTGGAGTTTTGGGTGAAGTAGAAAAGAATAGCTTTATTGCTTTGCCAGGTGAAGGAGGCCACAGTGGGCTAATGCCCTCAAAACTGTGTGTTGCAACCTGGAGAGGGTAGTGAGAAATTCTTTTAATAATGGTTCAAAAAGGGCATGATCAGCTTGTGGACATTCTGCTGATTGGTAGGTGGTAAAGTAAGTGGGACTCAGCATCAACAACCTTCTGGTTCCAATCGGTCTGTGATCTACATCAACAAGAGATAATAGAAACTTACCGTCCTCTGTTTCTTAAGCTGGCAATTTAAATTTTAAGATTGCCATTTTATTTAAAAAAAACTTAGTTTTTGCTGTGCTGGATCATCATTGCTGTGTGCAGGTTTTTTCTAGTTTTGCAGGGAGGAGGCTACTCTTTACTTGTGGTTTGTGAGCTTCTCATTGTGGTAGCTTCTCTTGTGGTAGAGCATAGGCTTTGGGGCACTCAGGCTTCAGTAGTTGCTGCATGAGGGCTCAGTAGTTGTGGCTTGCGGGCTCCAGAGTGCAGGCTCAATAGTTGTGGCACATGGGCCTAATTGTCCCTCGGCATATGGGATCTGTATACCGCACAATTGCACTCATCTCACAAGCTAACAAAGTAATACTTAAAATTCTCCAAGTGAGGCTTCAACAGTATGTGAACCATGAACTTCCAGATGTTCAAGCTGGATTTAGGAAAGGCAGAGGAGCCAGAGATCAAATTGCCAACATCCCTCGGATCATAGAAAAAGCAACAGAATTCCAGAAAAATATCTACTTCTGCTTCGCTGACTATGCCAAAGCCTTTGATGATGTGGATCACAACAAACTGTGGAAAATTCTTCAAGAGATGGGAATACCAGACCACCTGACCTGCCTCTTGAGTAATCTGTATGCAGGTCAAGAAGCAGCAGTTAGAACTGGACATGGAACAATAGATTGGCTCCAGATTGGGAAAGGAGTACATCAGGGCTGTATATTGCCACTCTGCTTATTTAACTTATATGCAGAGTACATCATGTGAAATGCTGGGCTGGATGAAACACAAGCTGGAATCAGGCTTGCTGGGAGAAATATCAATAACCTCAGATATGCAGATGACACCACCCTTATGGCAGAAAGCAAAGAAGAGCTGAAGAGCCTCTTGATGAAGGTGAAAGAGGAGAGTGAGAAAGCTGGGTTGAAACTCAACATTCAAAAAATGAAGATCATGGCATCTGGTCCCATCACTTCATGGCAAATAGATGGGGAAACAGTGGAAACAGTGAGAGAATTTACTTTTTGGAGCTCCAAAATCACTGCAGTTGGTGACTGCACCCATGAAATTAAAAGACATTTGCTCCTTGAAAGAAAAGTTATGACCAACCTAGACAGCATATTAAAAAGTAGAGACATTACTTTGCCAACAAAGGTCCATCTAGTCAAAGCCATAGTTTTTCCAGTAGTCATGTATGGATGTGAGAGTTGGACTATAAAGAAAGCTGAGCACCAGAGAATTGATGCTTTTGAACTGTGGTGTTGGAGAAGACTCTTGAGAGTCCCTTGGATTGTAAGGAAATCCACCAGTCAATCCTAAAAGATCAGTCTTGACTATTCATTGGAAGGAGTGATGCTGAAGCTGAAGCTCCAATACTTTGGCCACCTGATGCGAAGAACTGACTCCTTGGAAAAGACCCTGAGGCTGGGAAAGATTGAAGGCAGGAGAAGAAGGGGAGATGAGATGGTTGGATGGCATCACCAGCTCGATGGACATGAGTTTGAGTAAGCTCCAGGACAGGGAAGTCTGGCATGCTGCAGTCCATGGGGGTCACAAAGAGTCACACATGACTGAGTGACTGAACTGAGAACACAGTTAGAAGTCATCCCACTCCATAGTTCTTGGGTTCATCGTTACTGCCCAAATAATCCATAGTAGCAGCTACTCAGACCATCAAGCCTTGCATTCAGGAGGCACTTCATTGTCGATGCCTACTGGCCATGATTTGATTGGTTTGCATTTTGTGTCATGAGATGCCAGCATCTCCTCTTCTGAATACTACTACTTTCAAATCCAATCAGGCTATCTAATAAATTCCAATTTCCCATTTTCCTGAAACACTTTTGGACCTCAAACAAACCTAGTGGAGGTGGTGGAATTCCACCTAAGATATTTCAGTTTTTAAAGGATGATGCTGTTAAAGTGTTGCACTCAATATGCCAGCAAATTTGGAAAACTCAGCAGTGGCCACTGGAAAAGGTCAGTTTTCATTCCAATCCCAAAGAAGGGCCATGCCAAAGAATGTTCAAACTACTGCACAATTACACTCATTTCACATGCTGGCAAGGTAATGCTCAAAATCTTTCAAGCTAGGTTTCAACAGTATGTGAACTGATAACTTCCAAAGGTAAAAGCTGGATTTAGAAAAGGCAGAGGGAGCAGAGATCAAATTTAGAGCATCAGCTGGTTCATAGAAAACACAGGGAATTCCAGAAAAACATCTACTTCTGCTTCATGGACTATGCTAAACCCTTTGATTGTACGGATCACAACAAGCTAGAAAATTCTTAAAGAGATAGGAATACCAGATCACCTTACCTGCCTCCTGAGAAACTGTATGCAGGTCAAGAAGCAACAGTTAGAACTGGACATGGAACAGACTGGTTCCAAATCGGGAAAGGAGTATGTCAAGGCCATATATTGTCAGCCTGTTTGTACATCTTGTGAAACGCTGGACTGGATGAAGCTCAAGCTGGAATCAAGATTGCCAGGAGAAATATCAATAACCTTGGATATGTAGATGACACCACCCTAATGGTGGAAAGTGAAGAAGAACTGAAGAGCCTCTCGATGATGCTGAAAGAGAGTGAAAAAGCTGCCTTAAAAGTCAACATTCAGAAAACTAAGATCATGGCATTGGGTCCCATGGCTTCATGGCAAATAGATGGGGAAACAATGGAAACAGTGACAGACTTTACTTTCTTGGGCTCCAAAATCAGTGTGGATGGTGACTGCAGCCATGAAATTAAAAGATGCTTGCTCCTTAGAATAAAAGCTATGACAAACCTAGACAGCATGTTTAAAAGCACGAGACATCACTTTGCCAAGAAAGATCTGTACAGTTGTTATGCCCAAGTTGTGAAATCTCCCAGTGACCACCAGGGAGCCGATATCCAATGCAAAAGCAAGAGAGTTTTTATTACCAAGCTCGAGCTGGGGCTCCCACCATTACCGACACAGCGGCTAAGGAGAGGAGCCCCGAACTCTGGGTTACATTGCTTATACAGGGTATTCTCGCGCGAACAATTCGAAAAACGGGAGTTTCCGGGTTAGGAGATGTCTAATTGGTTACCTTCTGTGGAAGGGTTAGGTATTGGGTTCTGATTGGTTTTCATTTCCCGGGCTTAATTCGAATTTCCCAGGCAGGTCATAAGTCCTGAACATAAAGTCAGGAGATGCTGATCTGGGATCTGATTGGCTTGCAGGTGGGGGGGGGGTGAGGTCAGAAGATTTCCAAAGACTCTTTCCTCAGAACTCTAAAATGGAGTCTTTTTTTTTTTTTTTTTTTTTTTTTTGCAAAATGGAGTGGCTTAGGCTCTTCACAGTCAAAGTTATAGTCTTTCCAGTAGTCATGTACGGATGTGAGAGTTGTACCATGAAGAAGGCTGAGTGCCTAAGAACTGATGCTTTCAAACTGTGGTACTGAAAAAGTCTCTTGAGAGTCCCTTGGACTGCAAGGTGATCAAGCCAATCAATCCTAAATGAAATCAACCCTGAATATTCATTGGAAGGACTGATGCTGAAGTTGAAGCTCCAAAACTTCGGCCATCTGATGCAAAGAGCCAACTCATTGGAAAAGCCCCTGATGCTGGGAAAGATTGAAGGCAGGAGGAGAAGGGGGTGACAGAGGATGAGATGGTTGGATGGCATCATTGCCTCAATGAACACGAGTTTGAGCAAACTCCCAGAGATAGTAAAGATCAGAGAAATGTGGGGTGCTGTAGTCCATGGGGTCACAAAGAGTCAGACAAGACTGAGCAGCTAAACAACAGCAAGAACCCCATGGAGCCTTGGTGGGGAGGGAGCTGTGAGGAGACAGGCCTTCCTCCATATCCTCTGCTTTAGTTCCTCTCCAAAATATCTAGATAATAGTATTTGATGCACATTTTCTGAGTTGTTTTGCAGATGTAAAAAACCTTCTCCTGTCCAACAATGGAAGATGTTAACTGCTTGACAGAGTCCCAGGCCTCCTGGAGCCTGCTGCTAAGTCACTTCAGTCGTGTCCAACTCTGTGCGACCCCAGGATGGCAGCCCACCAGGCTCCCCGATCCCTGGGATTCTCCAGGAAAGAACACTGGAGTGGGTTGCCATTTCCTTCTCCAATGCCTGAAAGTGAAAAGTGAAAGTGAAGTCACTCAGTTGTGTCTGACCCTCATCGACCCCATGGACTGCAGCCTTCCAGGCTCCTCCATCCATGGGATTTTCCAGGCAAGAGTACTGGAGTGGGGTGCCATTGCCTTCTCCGTCCTGGAGCCTAGGGACTGACAATGTCAACCCCTGTGATACCACCCTGCTGCCTCACCATCAGCCAGTCAGAGAAATGTGCACAAGCTGATCTCAGACCCTGCGACCCTCTCCCTCACCTGGCTTATATTTTTTAAAACTTTTTATTTTGTATTGGGGTGTGTGCGTGCATGCTAAGTCACTTCAATCATGTCCGACTCTTTGAGACCCTATGGACCATAGCCTACCAGGCTCCTCTGTCCATGGGATTCTCCAGGCAAGAATACTGCAGTGGATTGCCATGCCCTCCTCCAGGGGATCTTCCTGACCCAGGGATTGAACCTGTGTCTCCTATATCTCCTGCACTGGCAGACGGATTCTTTACCGCTAGCACCACCTGGGAAGCTCATATTGAGGTATAGCCAATTAACGAACAATATTGTGATAGTTTCAGGTGGAGGGCAAAGGGACCCAGTCATCCATATACATGTATCCATTCTCCCCCAAACTCCCCTCCCATCTAAGCTGCCATATGACATTGAGCAGAGTTCCCTGTGCTGTAGAGTGGGACCTTAGTGCTTTGCTGAAACCCTTTGGGGAGTTCCAGGCTTTAGAGCCTGAGCCACCTGTCTGCTTGCATAGCCCTGCAATAAACCTTTCTCTTCTCCAAACTCCAATGTCTCAGTTTGTTTGGCCTCACTGTGCATTGGGCACTCAAACTTGCATTGACACTATCGCCTTTGAGCATTCGTGGTACTACACCCTTCATTGGTCAGAGTTCAGTTGCAGAGATCAGAAGCTACTCTGGCTAGTTTAAGGAGGAAGCATTGTAGGGAGATTCTTTACTGGCTGAGCCATCAGGGAAGTCTATGCATATGATTAGCTGAACCTAAATCATTCAGAATCTCAGCTGAAAGGAAGTCCAGAAAGTGTGTGTGTGTTTTTATACTCTCCATCAACTGCATGACACACTAGGATGGGGGGTGGAATGGAGCTGAACATCAAGCTACCATACCTATCCTAACCCTCATCAAAGATTTAGTATATTTGGCTTGAATCCCAATTCCAGGATAACAGGAAACTCAGACTTCTTTCAATTTTCTTCTGTTTCTCTGAATCATTTTCTGCTTCTATGTGCACACAGATTTTCTGGTGCCTCTAATCAGAACCTGGCCAAAAACTTTAGCCCTCTCACCATCTTCTAAAAGAAATCAAAATGTTAGGGGAAACACTGACTGAAACCACCCTCCCGGGCCAGGCACCACAGTAACCATTTGCATGAGTTATTTTATGACAGGAGGTCCTGGTAAGGAACACAGAACTAACAAACCGCCATGACTGGAAGAATTCGGGAAAGGTCAAAAGGAGAGAGGCGATGCCAGTCCACGTGTCCCACCACCTCCCAGAATCCTCCTCACTGGAATCTATCTTGGCTGAGCAACACCCGGAAGGGCCCTGAGTCAGAATGATTGGCCAGGGACAGCCCAGAAATTAACCACATCACCACAAAACCTGAGACTGTGAGCCACGTGGCAGAGCAGTCCTCTTGGGTTGCCTTACCTTGCAGCTCTCTACCCTGGCACTCCTTCCCAATAAAGTCTCTTGCTTTTTCAGCATGTGTGTCTCCTTGGACAATTCATTTCTGAGTGTTAAACATGAGCCCACTCTCGGGCCCTGGAAGGGGTCTCCTTTCCTGCAACAAAAACACAATAAGTACTTGATGATTTTTGTCTTTTTCCTGAAGATTTGTGATATTATGAGAGAAAGACTATATCAAGGAACACGTGGCCATCTGCCATCTCATTGCATTCCTGACTGGTTCCATTTTTTCCTCACTTACTTCTGAAATTGATCCCTCAAGTTCGTGTTCTTCCATGAATCCAAACTCTTTGTATATGGCTCTTCCTGTGATACTTTCAATAATTTTATTTTTATTCCCATTACTCTCCTTTTATCTTACTTTTTATGTTTCAGCAAATGTTTTGGTCAGTTGAGATGTCTCCTACCATTTTTACTGTTATTCTTATGCCAATTCTTTTATAGATTATTTTTAAGTTTTCCCATCATTTTAGAGAACTATTTTTAAAAATATAAATTTATTTATTTTAATTGGAGGTTACTTTACAATATTGTATTGGTTTTGCCATATATCAACATGAATCTGCCACAGGTATACACGTGTTCCCCATCCTGAACCCCCCTCCCTCCTCCCTGCCCGTACCATCCCTCTGGGTCATCTCAGTGCTCCAGCCCCAAGCATCCAGTATCCTGCATCGAACCTGGACTGGCTATTCGTTTCATATATGATATTAAACATGTTTCAATGCCATTCTCCCAAATCATCCCACCCTCTCCCTCTTCCACAGAGTCCAAAAGACTGTTCTATACATCTGTGTCTCTTTTGCTATCTCACATACAGGGTTATCGTTACCATCTTTCTAGATTCCATATATATGCGTTAGTATACTGTATTGGTGTTTTTCTTTCTGACTTGCTTAATTCTGTATAATAGGCTCCAGTTTCATCCACCTCATTAGAACTGATTCAAATGTATTCTTTTTAATGGCTGAGTAATACTCCATTGTGTATATGTACCACAGCTTTCTTATCCATTCATCTGCTGATGGACATGTAGGTTGCTTCCATGTCCTGGCTATTAGAAACAGTGCTGTGATGAATATTGGGGTACATGTGTCTCTTTCAATTCTGGTTTCCTCGGTATGTAAAAATTTCAGTATCTTTTTGGAATTTGAATAGTGTGAGTCCTTAAAATGGCTTCTAGGAAAAAAAATCCATTTTCCTAACAAACACACTGTTCATACTGTTTTCATACTGTTCATACTGTTCATGGGGTTCTCAAGGCAAGAAATTCCCTTCTCCAGTGGACCACATTCTGTCAGACCTCTCTACCATGACCCGCCCATCTTGGGTGGCCCCGCAGGCATGGTTTGGTTTCATTGAGTTAGACAAGGCTGTGGTCCTAGTGTGATTAGATTGACTAGTTTTCTGTGAGTATGGTTTCAGTGTGTCTGCCCTCTGATGCCCTCTGGCAACACCTACCATCTTACTTGGGTTTCTCTTACCTTGGGCATGACTAAGGTCCATCTAGTCGAGGCTATGGTTTTTCCTGTGGTCATGTATGGATGTGAGAGTTGGACTGTGAAGACGGCTAAGTGCCGAAGAATTGATGCTTTTGAACTGTGGTGTTGGAGAAGACTCTTGAGAGTCCCATGGACTGCAAGGAGATCCAACCGGTCCATTCTGAAGGAGATCAACCCTGGGATTTCTTTGGAAGGAATGATGCTAAAGCTGAAGCTCCAGTACTTTGGCCACCTCATGCAAAGAGTTGACTCATTGGAAAAGACTCTGATGCTGGGAGGGATTGGGGGCAGGAGGAGAAGGGGACGACCGAGGATGAGATGGCTGGATGGCATCATGGACTTGATGGACGTGAGTCTGGGTGAACTCCGGGAGATGGTGATGGACAGGGAGGCCTGGCGTGCTGTGATTCATGGGGTCACAAAGAGTTGGACGCAACTGAGCGACTGAACTGAACTGAACTGAACTGAAGAAACACACTGACTACATTTGGAGTGGTATAATATGTTCATTTTGCTCAAACGTGAAGGCAGCCTAGATTTGCAGAAATAGTATGAACTGAGGATTTTGTAAGCCCTTGCCAATGGCAACTACCAAAAGTCAGCATTCCCAGTAACTCAAGCAAAACTACTGTTCTGCTCCCATAGTCACAGGTTTGTACACAGAGCCTCTTGGACAGATTTCCCAAGTTGACCAGGAGATGGAGTTTCCAGGAAAGTTGGACAGGACACAAAAATGGCAATATTTCAGCTACCTCTAGGAGTAAAGCCATGAGCTTCAGCTCCTCCAGTAATTTACCTGAATGGCTTTTATGCCAGATCTCCAAGGGTTTCTCCTATAAATTTCTGGGGCTTGTGCCTGCATTTTAAAAGGCAGACTATTATTATACTGAAGTTTCCTTCATGGTGGTTATTAAAATACAACTCCATATAAATTTTTTACAATTTTCAGAGTGATTTCATTATATAATCACCCACCTAAACCTCATTTCCAACAAGCCCAAAGAAGTTGATAGGCTAAGGACTGGCCCCCCTTTTAGAGATAAGGAAACGAAGTCAATAGTCCAACATATTACAGATAATAAATGAGAGAACCTGAACAAGTACCTCAGTCAAGCCTCCTACTCACAGTGCTCCCCCACCTCAGAGAATATTTGCCATAATAAAGTCTGATAGGAACTTCACTGGTGGTCTGGTGCCTAAGACTCCACCTTCCAGTGCAGAGGTCATGGGTTCGATCCCTGATTGGGGAACTAAGAAGAACTAAGATCCCACATGTCATGTGGTGCAGGACAACAAATGGCACTAGAAAACTTGAATACCTCTATGCAAAAAACAGCAACAACAATTGATCATACCTTGCACCATACACAAAGATTAACTCAAAATGGATCATAGACCTAAATGTAAAACCAGAAGAAAAGAAGAAAAATGTCTGATAAGTTTGCACACAATGGATTTTTATTTTAAACTTTTCTTACCTGTGGAAATTGTCATCAATTTTCCAAAGGTTCTTTGATAATTAAACAAGTTTCCTTGGATCTTTTTGAGCAGGGGACATTTTCACTGTTAGCCCAAGGTAAAACCACTACTCCCAGGCTCACAATCTAACAACATACTCCTGTGACTCCTGGGTGTCCATGAAAGAGTTACACACATCTACAGACTGGATATGAAATTTGAATTTAAATTGAATTTGCTCCCCCACACCCTCAGAGATCATGAGAAGGTGAGGAAATGTCCAGTGTAGACATCGGCTAGGACAAGACACTGACCCTAGACCAACCTTCCTAGGTTTCATTGGTTCAAGGAGGAGTTTTCATGCCAGAATCCCACCACTCACCCTTCTTCTCTTCAAAGTTTTCTGCTGAGGTACTGCTGAACCTATTTACAGGGAAGAAATGGAGACACAGACATAGAGAACAGACTTGTGAACACAGCAGGGGAAGGAGAGGGTGGGACAAATTGAGAGAGTAGCATGGACATATACACACTACCATGTATAAAACAGACAGCTAGTGGGAAGCTGCTGCCTAACAGGGAGCCCAACCTTGTGCTATGTGACAGCCCAGTGGGAGGAAGGCTCAAGAGGGAGGGGATATATGTATACTTATAGCTGATTCACATTGCTGCAGGAAACCAACACAACATTGTAAAGCAATTATCCTCCAATTAAAAAAATAATAGTGAAAAAAAAAAGGTTTCCACTGAGAAAGCTATAGGCACACAGAGTGATTAGAACAGCAAGCGAAGTGTCTTTTATTAATTAAAGCTTGATATGAGAATTCAGGTACACTTGGTAATACCTCCTCCCCTCATTCTCTCTGTTTTAGAGTTCTCTGGTTTCACAAATTAATCAGAAAACACAACTTAAGCTACTCCTCCTCTGAATCTGAGAATCTAAAGTGGTCAGAACAAATGTGGCCTGAGCTGATAGCTCAGTTGGTAAAGAATCCACCTGCAATGCAGGAGACCCTGGTTCAATTCCTGGATCAGGAAGATCCGCTGGAGAAGGGATAGGCTACCCACCCCAGTATTCTTGGGCTTCCCTTGTGGCTCAGCTGGTAAAGAATCCACCTGCAATGCGGGAGAACTGAGTTCGATCCCTAGGTTGGAGAAGGGAAAGTCTACGTACTCCACTATTCTGGACTGGAGAATTCCATGGACCAAAGAATCAGACAAGACCAAGTGACTTTTACTTAACTTAAATCATTCTGAGTAGGTGGAACCAACAATATGGGCTATAGATGTATAGATCACTCTTCACTGTGATGACCCTGCTCACCAGTGAGATGTAGCATAATGATTGATCTCAGGCCCACCAGATTCACAGCTTCTATGCAGGAAGAGCTCAGAAAGAGGTATAGCAAACGTCAGGTTGTAGGTAACAGAATTTGCTCTCCACCATGGACCAAAGCTGAAGCGTGGCGAGGAGGCTTAAAAATGTTCCCTTTCCTAATATGACAGAGAATACCTTCACTGTTCCACATATGTTTGGTGGGGAGGAGTTGATTTTGATGTTGGCTCCCTCTCAGGTTGTCATGGTGATGACAGGGAGAAGAGCAAGTGACAGCATGAAGAGAAATCCAGTGTCATCCAGAGATGCAGTGTTCCAGGAGGAAGTAACAAGATTCCCCTCACAGTAGAACCAAACTTGCTGGGGCTTCCAAGTGACATAGGGACTGAGGAAGAAGTCTTTGGGCTCAAAGACCTCTTATCTCCGCAGGGCTTGTGCTGCTACCAATGTGTCAGAATGAGAGGATCCCAGCCTTGATACTGACACTCAAGCCTGTGTTCGTGTCAAATGACACCAAGGGCTATTATAATATTGCTTCCCTTAGTGCCTGCAAACAGGTACTACCAATCAGGACCCACACTGATGACACACATCAGCACCTCCCAATGTTCATACTGACTCAGGGCAGATTTGCCCTTCTGAGGCCCCAATGGTTCAGTCCAACACAAGTGGCTAACCAAGTTGGCTGTGAATACAGGACAGCAGTTAGTTTCTCCCACAGGTTGGCAGGGGAGATAATGTTCATCTCACCTTAAACCTGTCATCTGACATTTAATTGCATTCTTGGCATGTGTTGGAGATGTGGCTATCTTGGGTAACCAGTCCCGGGAAGTTGCTGTCATTTCTTTTAGGAAAATAACATGGTTTGACAGTTTACGCAGATGCAGTCCTGGCCCTAGAAACAGGAAACCTTTTGTCAGAATGCAGTGATGTGGCTTCCACACAATAAGGCTGTATCCGGATTATAGATGCTTCATGTTTAGCCAGAGCTCAGAACGATTGCAAGGATTAGTGGAAAAGCCCTGGACTCAACATAAGATTTAGGGGTCCGGTCTTGGCTCCTGTACTGACTTGTGGGGCAACCTTGAACCAATCGCTTCTCTCATCACCTTCAATTTCCTCATTGAAAGATGGGAATATCTCATGGGGAGTAGTAAGAGACTCAAATGAGACCATGGATGCCAAGCTGCTCTGAAGTGCAGAAAGAGCCCAGCCTGTGTATAAAGCCAGCTTACTAACATCACAGGATAGTGAAGGACAAAGATGTACAGTCCAAGGTACTTGAAAGTATCCATGGAGGAAAAACAAATGTTTTAACCCATTTCTTGCCCATAAGCCTTGGGTAAGTGATGACTGTGCCTCCCTTCAGGGGAGACAGCGAGCTTGGAGGCACCAGGGACCTAATAGAGCCAAATAGGGAAAGACAGGGAAACCTGGCGTGCTGCAGTTCATGGGGTTGCAAAGAATCGAACATGACTTAGCGACTGAACAACAAGGAAAGTCAAGGTAACCAGTCCTTGTGATTACTGAAATGATACCATGATGGGGCTTCCCTGGTGGCTCAGATGGTAAAGAATCTGCCTGCAATGTGGGAGACCTGAGTTCGATCCCTGGGTCAGGAAGATCCCCTGGAGAAGGAAATGGCTATCCACTCCAGCATTCTTGCCTGGAGAATTCCATGGACAGAGGAGTTTGGCAGGCTACAGTCTATGGGGTTGCAAAGAGTAGGACACAACTGAGCCCTGAAGTGTGTGTCCAAAAAGGAAAATGATTATATATATGCACACATTTTATTAATCTATATCTATCTGTCTCCACACACACACACAAACACACACGCCACACGCCACACTGAGTCTCAGATCTGTAACATGCCAAGTACTCTGCTAAACATTTTACATGTCTTATCTAATTTAATCCTTACAATTACCCTGTGAAAGTATTATCATACCTGTCTTATAGATGAAGGAGCTGAGGCTTGCAGACTAATTCGCTATTTTGGCTGTCGCCGTTTAGCTAGCAAAGAGCCTGTATTTGCAATCCAGGTGTAATGTGTGTAGTGTGACTCCACAGCCTGTTCGTATAACCACCCGGCACTAAATTGTTGGCCATAGAATCTCCTGGGTGCCTGGACCTCCTTATCCCTCACCCAGTGCTAAAGGTTTAGGGTCAGTTTAGAACTCAGCCACCAGAGGGCGCTGCCTCCCATGCTGTTAATGGGCAGCGGTTGAATTGCTGGGAACTTGTGCATGCTGCATGCTAAGTCGCTTCAATCGCGTCTCCACTCTGTGCGACCTGTGGACTGGAGCCCGCCAGGCTCCTCTGTCCATGGGGTTCTCCCAGCAAGAATACTAGAGTGAGTTGGCATGCTCTCACCTAAGGGATCTTCCCGACCCAGGGAATGAAGCTGGATCTCCTGCGTTGCAAGCAGATTCTTTACCATCTGAGCTGCCAGGGAAGCCAAAGCTGGCTATTCTCTCTCAGGGAGGGAAGAATTCTGGAAAAACCCAGAGCCTGACTCCAGGTTTTTCTTGAGTTCTCGCTCAATGCCTTTTAATTCACACTTAGCCCCAGGGCCCAGGTTTCCCCAGTGGTGGGGATAGAAATGCCTTGCACATCAGTTTATATGCTTCTCTTCCATGTAGGCCCATGGATGGAAGAGTCTGGTAGGCTACAGTCCATGGGGTCGCAAAGAGTCCAGACACGACTGAGTGACTTCACTTTCTTTCTTTTCCATGTAGGCCACAGGAGACCAGGCAAGGTGCCTGCCTTCTCGGAACTCTGAAGGGAAATGAGTAGAAGGAGCCGAGCGCTTAAGAGCCAGAACTCTGTGACTACACTGTCTGGGTCTCCCTCAGGTTCCCCACTTTCTGTCCTTGCTGAGGTCATTTCAACTCTCTGAGCCCCCTTTTCCTATCTGTAAACATGAGGATAACACCTCCCCACCCCACCCTGCCGGGATTTGGTGAGCCTTGTTCAGGATAAAGCCTGTGGGGTGCTGAGCTCAGTGCCTGGTGCATCTCAGGAGAGCTGGGCTATTGAAAGTTTCTCCTTCTGGGCCCAGACCCTTCAGCCAGAAGGAAGCTCGCCCAGCCAGGATGGAGTCCACACAGAGGTTGCACAGGGCTGGAAGGTGGGAACAGAAGTCCCTCATCCGGCCCTGGCCTCTGGTAGCCCTGTGTTCCAAAGAGCCCAGGCTCTGTGAGAGGCTACCACTGCCCAGCAGGGGGCCCTCAAATATCCATCTCTTGGTGACACCTTTCAGCAGCTCTTCCTGGCTCAGAATTGTTCCTAATCTCTGACTTACTTCCCTCTAACTGGAGTTGAAACATTTTCTCTCTTGCCCTCTCACAAATTGAATCCTTCACCAAGCTCTGTAGACTCTACTTCCTGAAAGCACTGGGGCTCTGCCATGAGACAGACCAGAAGCCTGGTTCTGCTGCTTATTACTGGTGTAACCTGGGCAAGTGCTGTAATCATTCAAATCTGGGCTCAGCCATTGATTCGTGGTGTGACCTTAAGCAGATTCCTTAAACTCTCCAAACCTCAGTTTGTTCATCTCTAAAGTGAGGATAATAACAGTACTTATGTATCAGAGTTGTTGTAAGGATTAGATAAGGTAATAGGATAAAGTGCCTCATCCTAAGAAGTGGCCATGCTCGTAGTAACCTCCACACAAACACACAGACCCAGGGACAAAATCCTTACTAACCTTAAGTTTCTCATTCATAAACGGGCATAACACTGGTGTCTCTCTCAGGATTGTTGTGATTACAGTAGCATAGGAGATCATGGCAGCTACTGTGAGCAGCAAGTGCCTTGGAGAACGTGTGACTACCACTTCCTAAAGACTCGCTCTTTGCCAGGTTTTCTACCTGGGTTTGTGCGCTTGCCTGGAGGTTGCTACAAGTCTTGCCAGCTGGGGTGTAAACCCAAAACATAGTAACCAACACCAGGCCCCTGAGAGGTCCAAACAGTGAACTCAGGCCACCTAACAACTTTGTTTGGAAGGACGATTGGCCACCATTTTACAACAAGGGCCTGAGTCGAGGAGGAGACCAACTGCCTGCTAGATAGCCACACAGGTACAGTCCGGGAGAAGAGGAGAGAGGTGAAATTGGTAACAACCACTGGGGTTGGAGAGAGGGCCTTCCTTGCCCAGAAACAGAGGAGAAAATAGGCAACTCTTAACGAGCACATGCAGTGTGTATGTGTGTGACTGTGTGAGTGATACAATCAAGGACTACAGAGATGTAGTGAAAAGGCTGAGCATAGGGAACTGACCTTGACACCTGAGGGGAGTGGGCCTATGGATGTAGCCAGCAGTGTCAGATATGGGATTTGAACTGAGGTACATCTGCCTCCAAAGCTCATGCTCTTAATCACTATAATATTAATATCTGGCATGGAGGAGCTACTCAATAAATATTCATTTAATGAAAGAATTCACACAGCTGCCTCTTTGTGGAAAGTTTTCTCTCTCCATCTCTACCTGGGCCCATTCTTCAAGGCCCAGCTCAAATGAAGACTTGCACTCAACACTCAACCAAAGTACCCTGTTCTCATTGCTATGGGGAAAACAGGAGGAACAGTGCTGGGATGAGGACGTATGGGCAGCTAGGATGGGCCAGCTAGGTGGAGCCAGAGGAAGGACTCAGTTTTGCAAAGATTCCCCCCACCCCAAGTCTGTGCACTGGATTTGACATTGCTACAATGACTGGTACATCCATGACAACAAAGCAACTCACACTGTACTCCGATTAGTCAGAACAGTGACTTCCAATCACTTAGCAACTATGTCAGGGGAAGAGGATTGGAAGCCATTTCAGGGCAATGGACTGGGAGGAAAATGAGATAAAATGGCTGCCACTGACCACTGGCACATGCTCAGAAAGAGGGAGGAGAGAGGGAAGTGAGAGGAGTTCACTGAGTTAAGAATTACTGCCCCAAGGGTTTTAAGGTCTTTAAGCCACTGGGGATTTAGGGATTTGTAATTCTATGCTGCATAATACCCTAAAACCAAAGATATTGGGATTCCAAAGATTTTAAACTCCTACTACCTATGGTACAAGGACTTGAGCAATTTTTGAGCTATGAAATGCTCAAGTGAAATGAAATGCTGGGAGCCTAGGACCCAAAACAAGGATTTTAATCAGAACACTGAACATGTTAAAAATACTAATCCCTCTTCAACTTCAAATCAACCTTGGTTTAACTCTTGGGATAGTGGTTTCAAATAGTCTTTCACACCATCTAGAGACCTCTGATGGTACCTCACAAAAATGGGGTGAAGAGAGTTCGTTTACATCAAGAGGACACCAAAGTAGGAATCTTGTGTCTCCCATTATAACTCCCAGGGCAGCTCCATCTTTGTCTGGCTTGTATGTTGGCCCTGCATTCAATTCAAAAGAAGGGTGTTCCTGCTGAAGCGCAGAAAATAAGTTGAAGCCACATTTGGCCTCTGTTTCCTTTTGTTTGTTTGCTTAATGGGGGACAAACAATACATCCTGTGATTGGTAAACCATCAAATGGTGCCAGGGAGATCAGGTGGAGGTGACTGATAAATCAATCTTTAGTTGAATAAATCCAGTCATTAGCTGACTCTAGCCTACTAGCTGATATCTATCATAAAATTAATAATAACCACTGCTACAACTATAATTACTATGAATGCCACTACTTATTGTGTGCTTTTACTATGTGCCAGGAGTTGTGCTAAGTACTTTACATATATTATCTCACTGAATCCTTACAACAACCCTGAGAGGAAGTATCATGACTTTTCCCATTTTACAGATGAGGAGACTGGGGTTCAGAGTGGATAAGTAGCTAGCCCAAGATTATACAGCTAGAAGACTGGTAAATTCCACTTTACCTACAAGCAGAAACAGAATGGCCTAAAAGAATTAAAGTGATCAAAGGTCAACTGCCTGGCAGCCTTAATTAAGGAACGAAGTTAAATTTTGACCAATAGATGGCACCAGTGTGTGTTTGGTGGGCTGCTCAAGGCTGTGTCCAATTAAGGGAAGTCCCAGTGAGGGCTCAGAACTGAAGCAACCTGTCTTAAGTTGAGAGAGGAGAGAAAGAAAGATGGGCAGTGTTCTGCTCCTGAATCAGATAATGCTACCTTGTCCTGTCTGTAGCTCAGCAAAGACATGGGAAGCCAGCAAGTGAGGGGATGAAGGTGGTTCTACTAAGAACTGTTTTAAAAAGATCTACAAATCTTTTTCCTTCAGCATTTCCTGGGCACCTCTCTTGTGCCAGACAGTGTGCTGTGCAAACAAGTCACGGCTCCATCTTACTGCAAAGGAAGAGAGGCAGATGCTATGGTAGAAGGTTGAGGTACTGAATGATGGGGGCACCCAGCCTGGGCTTGGAAGTCTGGGGAGACTTCCCACAGGAGAGGTGTCTGAGCTAGTCCTGTTGGATGCATGGGAGCTTATCAGACAAAAGTGAAAAAAAAAAAAAACAAGCATTCCAGACAGCATTAAAGCCACAGAGGGATTATAATCCATGACACATTCAAAGACAGGAAGCATGAGCTTCAAGTGTTGAGAGACAAGTCTAAAGAGACAAGCAGGAACCAGGCAATTGAACAGCCTAGAATATCAAGTTGAGGACTTGATTTGTAAGTGTCTGAGTAGAGAACGGAGAAGGCGATGGCACCCCACTCCAGTACTCTTGCCTGGATAATCCCATGGACGGAGGAGCCTGGTGGGCTGCAGCCCATGGGGTCACTAAGAGTGGTACACGAATGAACGACTTCACTTTCACTTTTCACTTTCCTACATTGGAGAAGGAAATGGCAACCCACTCCAGTGTTCTTGCCTGGAGAATCCCAGGGATGGGGGAGCCTGGTGGGCTGCCATCTATGGGGTCACACAGAGTCGGACTCGACTGAAGTGACTTAGCAGCAGCAGCAGCAGAGTAGAGAAGCTATAGATTCCCAGAAAGATCTGTGACTTAAAAAACAAAGTCCAACTATTGCTGAGGCAACGAAAAGCTGTGGTCGGGCTTTGAGCAGGGGGCACAGCATGGTCTGATCTAGTGGCCTGTAGGCTTCCCAGGGGCACTAGTGGTAAGGAATCCTCTTGCCAATGCAGAAGATGTAGAGACAAGGGTTTGCTCCCTTAGAGAAGGGCATGGCAACCTACTCCACTATTCTTGCCTGGAGAATCCCATGGACAGAGGAGCCTGGTGGGCTACGGTCCATAGGGTCACATAGAGTCAGACACAACTGAAGCAACCTAGCACACATGCACACACATAGAGGATGAATTGCAGCAGAACATTCTGGAGGCAAGAAAATGACTCAAAGGCTGTTTGGGACAGGGGTGGATCTGAGGACCTGAGCTATGGAAGATATAAAGGGACTTGAGAAGGTAACATTGGTAGGACTTGGGCGCCTCTTAAGGCCCCTCCCCCCACACACAGGCTCATCATCAAGGCTCCGCTGATGCTGCACCTCTCACCTTCCCCCACCTCCAGCTCTGCTTCTGACTTTTAAGCTGCCCTCTGAGGTCCTTTTTGTTCCCTTTCCAAGCTGTCTTTAAGGTTTAATCAAACCTGATTGCACAAGTTGACCAAGAAGGCCTGACCCCCTGTTGGGCCCCCCGTGGTACATCCCTGTGAAGAAAGATCTGTCAATTGACCTCAGGTAGAGCAATGGATTGGCCTTGAGCTGGTTTCTGACCCTGTGCCCATGACTTCAAAACATGGGCAGAGTTCAGTTAAGAAATCAGTCCAGTTCCAGGAAAAAAGGTAAACATCATCTAGTTTATTTTTCTCCTGATTCGTCTCATGCCAAAATACAGACCCCAGTAGATAACAACCGAAAGGGAAGAGGTCCCCAAAGTAGACTGATGTTTTAGATGGCCCCTCTCCTTCCTGCAAGGTCCGTCAGAAAGGCACCCCAACTGGTGTTGGTATTGCATCCGTGGAGGTGAAGCCAGAAGTCAGGTTTACCACAGGAAGACAGGACATCATGGCCACCTGAATGGTTGGGGAGTCAGAGCCCTGAAGAGTGGCAATTCTCTGCATAGGCATGCTTCATCCTCATCTGCTCCCTGGGGGGCTCAGAAAACAAATTTTCCTTCCCCTAGAGTTCCTAGGACCCTTTCATTGGCAACACAATAGCAATCCAATAAGATGCCAGAGGGCTGGGCTCACAGACCTGTTGGGTGTAGCCAGGGTGAGCTGGTAACTTGAGGACCCAACTTTCAATCCAGAGAACTGTTCCTGGGGATTCCTGGCTAATCAATGCCCTGAAACGTTGCCAGGCATAATGAACCCCATCAGACTGACTGGTTCAGTTGGGACAGGTCAGGGGCAGGGAGGGAGAATGAGCTGTGGCCCTGTGTGGTGCTGACCCTGGTACCTTCACACACCCTTCTGGCCCCTTTCCATCTGCTTCCTCTTTCTCCTCCTCTTCTCTCTCCTCCACTTCCTCCTCCTCCTCGCTGGTTGAGTCCTCATAGAGGTTGATGGTTGCCTGGACAGGGAAGTTCTGCAGTAAAATCTCCCCATCACTGTACAGGTAGTCAAAGGAGCAGGATTTAGGCCAAAAGAGTCTGTGGACAGAGAAGAAATATGGCCCCAACTTGCATAGGCTGCCATGTGCAGAGGGGTCAGTAGGACCAAGAAGGAAGCCAGACACTAAACTCCTTCTAGTTGCAGTAATGGGGTGAGATGGAAAAAGAAGAAAGGGAGCTTTGTAACAGAACCTTCTGGAATGTTACAAAATGGCTCCATGCAGGAAGGTCATGTCTGGTGGGCCTATAGCTGTGAAGAGACCCAGGCCTGGCATATATCAATCCTCCAACTGATCCCCCTCCCTACTCCCCACCCCAGAAGGCCTGCAGCCAAGCATTTTCTAGCCCCATGTCCTCCATCTCCTGCTAAGGCTTTCTTCACTGATCTCTCCACAGGGGCTTGTTCTTAGCGGTCAATGACAGTGACTCCAGGGAAGGCAACCTAGGCCAAGTCCCTTAACCTCTCTGAGCTTCCATTTCCTGGTCTGTGAAAGAGTGATCATAGCAGTACCTCCCTCCTCCTGCCTCATAGTGCTGTTGTGAGGATTTAAAAGGCTAATAGATCTACATGAGGCTCTGTGCCTGGTGCCAGAAACTTACCTGACCGGGTGATGGAACTCAAAGTCAACCTTGGTGACCTTGGCATGTGTTGTCCCACCGGGGGCCTGTCAAAAGCAAAAAGCATGTGGCTCAAAGTGCATGGTCAGATAACTGCCTCTTCTGTATCAGGGGTCAGCAACCTGTAGGTAAGATGATTTAGAAGAGACCTTAGACATCTCTGGGGTTCAGTACCCGCCCCCCATAAGGGGATCTGTCCTGGTTCTAGTTGAACAACAAGTGGACAGAGTCCGGGGGGTTGTTTGCTTTCCTGTCCTTGTTCTAACACCTGTTTGGAGATGGTCCAGGGGACAGAGTTCTACTGGGGCAGCAAAGACGTGGGGGTGGGGTGGGGGTGGGAAAGAACCCCGTGGTTGGGTGCCACGAGACCGTGATTCTAGCACCAACCCCAGTGCACATGTGCCGTGGAGCCTGCCCATGTCCCTCTCATGCTCTGGGGCTCAGCTTTCTGCACAGCTAAAGTGGGCAAGGCTGGGAAAGTGCTTTTCTGGGTCTACAGCCCAAGTCGAAGGTCAGAGGTTGGGGGGCCCCTCTGGGAAGGGACCAGGTCTGAGTGCCTGCACATGGTCATGTGTGTATGTGAACACGTGGGACAGGGGCTACAACTCACCAAATCCACACGTTTCCTCACCTGCCTGGGGAGGTCATTTGTAGAGGTCAGCCAGGGCCTCCAAAGAGAAGCTCCTCTAAGACAAAGAGGAGAGATTAGTTGGTGGAGGAGAAAGAGTCTGGCTTCCCTGAAATAAGAAAAGAAGCCCTCCAAAAACTTGACTTGGATTCCATCTCCTGCAGGAAGACTTTCCTAAGGACCCTGAGTCCAGGTCAAGACAGATGGCCCTCCTCTGCTTCAACAATGTTATCACACCTGTTGGATGATTATCTGTTTAGTAACCTTAGAACTTCTTAAGGGCAGATTTATGTTCAATGGTATCTGAATCCCCAACACCAAAGCATAATGCCTGGTACACAGTAGGTGTTTTGGTCAGTGTTTAGTGAACGGTTACACGTTTGGATGAATGAATGAGGGTTGGGTAGAAACTATCTTGCCCCCTACCTCCTGCCCCCAAAAGTAGAGCTCACAGTTCTGCCCTCTTCCTGGGATGGGGAAAGGGGCCAAATATATTTCTGGGTCCACTGCTCCCTCACTAGACTTCAAAAGGTAAGAAGAAAAGCAAACGGAGAGCTTATGGTGTGGTCAGGAAAGAGACAGTCCCTTGGTTATCAGCCTCTTGGCACTTTGAACCTCGTTCCCTGCTCTTCAGCCTAGGTCCTGTCCAATCCAGATTTCCTGGTAGCCTCCCCTTTGCCCCTCAGTGGACTGAGCCACTTGGCGCATGAGGGCCTGGCTGCTTAGTTTTCAGCTTTGGCAATGCCCACTGTCCCCAAGTCTCCTCCTGTGAGTCAGAGGGATTAGTGAGGTGAAGAGCCAGCTGAGATATTAGAGTCTGAGCTGTGGAGGGAGCACAGAGAACAGGGGGGCCCCGGACTTCTCATTTCCTTTGTTGTCCCAGTAACCCCACTAAGCTTGAGTTCAAATGACCAAAGGCCAAGTTCCACTTACCGTTCATATTTATTTACTTCTTGTCCAGAGGAGAGAAGGGGCGATGGGTTTCCCAGGTAGGGCAGTGCCAGGGAGCCCTGTGCTAGGGCTGGAGCTGAGGCCAGGGCCAGGGCAGGGGTGGCAGCAGCGAGGGCAGGAGGGTCCATCCTTAGGGTGTAAAGGCCAGGCAGGCTGTGGGGGCTGCGATTCCTCAGTGTCCCGCACTTTTCTGGCTTTTCCTGGGAGACCTTTTTATAAGGTCTGCCCGGACTCATAAATTATTCAGGGACATACCAGGATGAGATACCTGGGGAGCAGTGGGGGGGGTGTGTGTGTGTGAAGATTTAGGCAAAGGGGCTTGGGAAGGGATACCCGTGTTCCTGGGTGTGAAATTTCTCCCAGTTGAATAAACAGAGAGTCAATAGGCAGGAGGGGGTGCGGTTCTTTATCTCCAAGTCAGAAAGGAAAACACAAAAGAGGCAAATCGAACACCATTTGTGCGAATTCCCCAGGTGGTAGCAAGGCCTGAGGGAAGGGAACAAGGGAAGTGCCTTAGAAACTGCAGAAAGTTGTCAGGCGCTGGGGAGAGAGACCAGTAGCAAAGCTGGTTTCCAGTGAGAAGGGACAACTGAGGCCAGTGAGACTCACGTTATTTCAGTTCAAACCCCAAATAGACTGGCCAGGTGGACCGGATATGGGGTGACCACTATGAAGCATATCCCCTGGGTTAGAGAAAAATGGAGCGTCTGGGTGGGGCTGGTCTGACTGCCTGTGGGTTGGACCTCAAGTCTTGTTTCCATGCCCTCCCTTTTACTGGGCAGTGCATTTGCAGAAGTGCCTGTCTGAATCCCCTCTCCAGCCTCAGCCATCAGTGGTTTGAGAAGGGAGTGCAGGCAGCATTTGCAGGGGTTTCCAGGTAGGATTGCTGATCTCAAAGCTCAGCTTCCAGTCCAGGTGCCAGGGTGCTGGGGGAGGTCTGCTGAAAGACCATCTCTGACCCTGGCGCCTGGATTCCCGGTGCCTCGGTTCCCTCTAGTGTGAGAGGAGGATGCAAGCCCAGTGGTTCCAAAGGGCCCAGTCAGGCTGAACACTCTGTGACGGGCTCTGGGTAAATGGGTACTGACCCCAGCAAGCCCAGCACCTGGGTCACAATCCTCTCAGTCTCAGCCAGTCTTCTGGGCCTTTGCCAAAATGCTTGCAGTTACAACTACTGGCAGGTTCCTTATGCTTCAGAGGTTTGAAACTATGACTACTGACCTCAGTGTCGAGCACCAGTGCAGGTTTATTTAGCTTCTTGGATATTCATCACAGCCAGGTGTGTAATCGTCAAAAATTAGAAACCACCTCAATGTCCAATGACAGGAAACAAGTTAGATTATTTAGGGTAAGTCCTTACCACCGAATACTAAGCAGGCACTCATAATCGTGTTCTAGGAAGTATAATTATCAACACAGAAAGTTTAGAAAAAAAGAAAGATGCTAAAAG
The DNA here is from genome assembly GCF_014754425.2 of Oryx dammah. Lineage (NCBI taxonomy): Eukaryota > Metazoa > Chordata > Mammalia > Artiodactyla > Bovidae > Oryx > Oryx dammah. Next base: position 13,072,161 of record NW_024070207.1, read on the forward strand.
TGTGAATAATTTGATCCCAGTGCTGTTTTTTTCTCTGTTCACATAACCCCCATTTCCAATTTCAACCCCACTGTGTTCTTTGTAGCAAAGGAAAACTGGAAACAAGCCAAATGTCTTACTTTAGAAAGCCAGTTAAATAAATCATTGAACAGTTACACAGGTTCATATTAAAACTGGCATGGTAGAAGACTGGGGAAAGGTTGATATATTGAAGAGTGAAAAAAAGAAGCCTGTACCACATAATTTGGAGGATGATCCTGTTTTGGTAAGAAAAAAAAAGGAGAGTAGAATATACAGTGTGCAGGGGGGAAAAAAGAGTCTGGTTAGAAGAAAGGAGAAAGTTACAGTGCTTTCTGGGAATAAGATTATGGTAGACTTTTATTTCCTTCTTTAGGCTTTTCTGAGTTTTCCCAAAAGTTCCACAAGCCCTGATACTGTTTGGGTAATAAAAAGTAAAGACATAAAATTAAAAAGAAAGAAAGAAATGTTTATCCACAGAGAAGAGAAAACTGTTGGGGAAATGATGGCCATTTTCAAATGTCTGAGGATTTGACTGAAATGAGATTACACTTGTTCTGTGTGACTTCAAAGGGCAGGACTGAGGCCCACGGGTAGAAGCTACAAGGAGATACATTTTGGCTCAGTCAAAGGAAAACTTTGTAACAGCCCAGCCTCCACCTAACCCAGAGACCTGGCACTGTACCGGTTCTCCATAAACAGAGCTTTATTATATGTGGTGAAATGAGTGGAGTCTTGGACTGGGCTAAGCCCTCTGTCCCTGAACTGTGTAAGTGCAGGCTGGATCCCGGATCCTGGATCTTGGAGTGGAAAATCTAGAGGGAGGGGGGAGTGGGGGATGGCGAGCAGAGCTGATGGGAAGCCTGAGTTTCTATCGGTCTCTGAGGGTTCTTGCTAAATTTACCTCCAGGAGATGAAAATGTGCATGTATTGCGCCACTGGCTCAAAGGAGGGGCGAGGCTGAGAGGGAGCCAGGATGAAGAGACTGGGCTGGAAGGAGATGGCATGTGAAGGAGGAAGAAGCAGACCTATTGTCAAACCGGGGCATCTTTTTGACTTCTAGGTGCCCTGAAAATGGTCAGGAGCGGGGAAAGAGAGAAGAGGTAGATATTCCTCCAGAGCCCAGGGCTCATGCCCAGGCATCTTGAACTTGTGTTCATTCAGCCACAATCTCACAATCAGGGCCATCCAGCTCCTTCACTCTCCTGAGCTGCAGGCCTGAGGGTTCCCCTCATGCCAGCTCCTGGCATCTTCTCCTAGAGCTCAGGTGGCATTCAGGCCTATGAGTGTGGATCTTTCTTCTCCAGCTGCACAGCTGCTCTGTCTCACCACCTCCCTAAGAATTGCCTCAGCCTCATTTAGCTTGTGGGAGATGAAGCCACTGGCACCTCTTGAGGACCTCTCCTCAGTCTGAAGGATTTAAGACCCACAAGGGTTGCTGGGTAAGAATGGGAACCTGGCTGTTCTCCTTTGCCCTCGCACATAAAAGGAGTGAGGTGGCTAGCAAGGTGGCAAGAAAGGTCTGGAACAATCAAAACGAAGAACTTCCTGTCACGGCAGTTATGATCCTACCTCCCTTACCCCTAACAGCCTTATGGTGCCTCTGGGTTTTGTCAGTGATTGCTTTGCCAGAACATTCAGAGAGGGCTTGGTGCGTTCTCTGGGCCAGACACTTCTGGACCTTGCCAGGCAAGAGAATGAACTATAAAGAGGAACAGACTGCCTCACGGTGCTGACAGCTAGGGAGGGAGACAAGACCTGCACGGGACAGGCTCAATCAATGTCAGTGGGGCCTGGTTCCCCCTACCACCCTGGAGCGTGTTCCCTTGTCCACTCCTCAGCTCTCCCCAGCTCGAGTGTCCCCATTCCCTGGGCCACATTCCAAAGTTGCTTCAACTCTTACCACGTTCCTGCCCCTCCCCTCTACCCACAGAACAACCTCTCCTCCCACTTCCCTGAGAAAACACAGGCTTTGAAGCGTGAATTACCTCAGTGCCCTGCCCCACTCCCCCCAAACTGGCCTGCCTTTCCAACTTCCTTCCCCTCCAGCCCTCCCTTCTCAGGGGACAAGGTGCCCCTCTCGTTAAAGACTAATCTGTTCACTCGAGCCTTGGCCTTATCCACCCTCCTTCTCTGGGGCCTTCCTCCGGGCATTATGACCCTTCTCTTCAGGAAACTTCGGCTTCTTTATACCAGCTCTTTCCCTCCTGATTATAAAGTACCTGTCTCTGTTATCCCCCAGAATTAAGTCCCTCCTTTCCTAAATGTATTCTCTTGCTCCCCTAACTTTCAATATCTTTCTCTCTCTTCCCCTCCCTCCTCTTCTCTCTTTTCTTTCCTTCACCCTCAAATTCGTTGAATGTAGAGTCTATACTTTTCTCAACTTCCCATTCATACTTCAACTTACTGCATTTTGGCCTCAGCCCCATCCTCCTTGTGAAAGGGCACTACCAAAGGTCACCAATGACCACCTGAGTGCCAAGTTCAATGATCTCTTTGAACTCTGGGGCCAAAGGCACTCTTGACCAAGTCCTCATTTCTGAGGCTCTCCTTTCTTTCTTGGTCACTACCTCCCTCCTACTTCTGGAACTACCCCCCTGTGTATCTTTTGCTGACTTTTCTTCTGCTCAGTTCTCAAATATGTGGCTGTCAATTACAATCCACAAACAAAGCTGATACACAGTAATGTTTTCAACGGGTCATGGCAAAATGGGAGAAACATCAAAAGTAGAGTTTTTCAATAATCTCAATGTATCTAATTATAAACGATTGTCCTTTATTCTGACATTCTGCCTTTTTAAAACTTTTTGGTGGCAAAATATTCTCTCTTTCCTGAAATGATGGCAATGGTGGATATTAATTTATTTCTTTAATGTCCCTATTTGTCAAGATAGAAATGTCCAGTCCCATTAATGTTTTATTCAATGAATGAAAAATTGAGACATATTTCCATCCTGAAATGTTCCTGATAGGTGTCTCAAACCTGTTGCAAAACTGAACTGATTTTGTTCCCACCAACCTCCTCTGTTCCTACCTCGATAACCAGTATCATATTGGCCCGGTCACTCAAGCTAAAAGCCTCAGCCGCCAAGTCCTATTGATTTGGGGCTTGAGAAAATAAGAAAATCATTTCTCACGTTTGTCTCCTCTGTGCTCCCCATTCTCCTGGTTGTTTCTTCAATTACGGTCTCATCCATCCTCTCTCACGTGGATAGATTCCCCCATTCTTGACTTGGTCTTTCCAATCATCCTCCTCCCAGCTCATCCTGTGATCTTCCTATAACATGGGACAAACTTTGCTCTTTCTGGGCTTAAACACTTACAGTGATTCCCAGTTGCCTATGGGAAGTGTCCAATCTCTTTTGTGTGGCAGTTGAAGCCCTTTGCTGCCGAAGCCCAGCCTTCCTCTCCAGCCTTCTGCCTCCAAGTCCCTCTATGCAGCCTCCAGTGCAGCTCCTCTTTAGAGACCTCCACTCTATAAACAGGTCACGCCTTTCACCTGTAATCTTTTCATGGTTTAGAGCCTCTGAAAGTCTCAGTCCCATCCCATATAGGGTTAATCACAGGGAACACTGTGGGTCACAACCAGTGGCAGAGCTTAAAATTGATTTAGTGGGTTGCAGCCAGCATTTAACAAATTGAACAGCAAATGGAAGAGTGAAACACATGAGATAAGGGCATATATTATTCTGTGAGGCTTTTGCTTTAGTCATATATCTCTAGATCTAGATTGAAAGATATATAAATGCACGTCCTGGTTTATGCCATAACAAACATTTCCTACTGTGGGTCCCAGTCATAAAATTTGACCACACTTGAGGGACTAGATTGGAGGAGGAAATGGCAACACACTCCGGTACTCTTACCTGGAGAACTCCATGGACAGAGGAGCCTGGGGAGCTGTGGTCCATGGGGTTGCAAAGAATTGGACATGACTGAACAACTAAGCACAGTGCACACACACACACACATGTGTGTGTGTGTGTGCGTGTCTTTGTGTATTGCTTGCTGATGCCTATCTTCTGAGATGAGCACGACTAAGCAGGCATGCAAGGGACTATATGTTATTCTGGGACTCATAATTAGTGCTGTTCATGCCAGAGTCCTTGCTTTCGCTGGGGAGTGTAATAGAGGTCAGGAGAACAGGTGGTGCCAGGGAGGCCTCATGGAAGAGGGATGATTGAGCAGGGTGGGGCTTATGTGGGCAGACAGAAGAGGGAATGTAATCCTGGCACAGGAGTGGATAGTAACAAGACAGAACATTTGTTAAACATTTATGTAGCAGGCACTGTTCTAAGCATTTTGCATGGATTAACTGGTCTCACAAACAACCTTATGAAGAAAATGCTATTTCCAGCCTCATTTATTGGTGAGATTAACACATTATTGACCAGGGGTTGGGGGGGCGGATTACAGAAACTGATGTCTGTGACATTGAAACGCCTCTTGTGAATAACATGTTAAGATGCTTGCCTAAGGTCACATCCCAGCTCCCCTGGTGGCTCAGTGGTAAAGAATCCGACTGTGCATGCAGGAGACATCGGTTTGACCCCTGGGTGGGGAAGATTCCCCTGGAGGAGGGCATGGCAACCCACTCCAGTATTCTTGCCTGGAGAATCCCATAGACAGAGAAGCCTGGTGGGCTACAAGTCCATGGGGTGGCAAAGAGTCAGACACAACTGTGCAACTGAACAACAATAAGGTCACAGAACCAAAGGTGACTAGGCTGAACTTTGAACTCAGGTGGTCTCTGTTCTCTTAACCACTGAGCTACCCGCCCTGCTAGTGGGGATCTGGTGTGGAAAGGGGGCCAAGCAGGGTAAAGGGAGAGTCTAGGCCAGCAGGAAACTAGAGGAGGACTTAGAATGCCAGGTAGAAAAGTCCAGAAAAGGCTCTGCTCTCACCTCGGGAAAGGAGATGTTACTTGTTCCCTCTAGCCTTTGCCTCTTGGCCCAGGGTCCCTGGGTTCATGGGCAGGAAGCCTAGAAACCAGAACGCAGGCCTCATGGAGGCGAGAAGCAAGACAGCCTCTGCTCTGAGAGAGGAGGGATGGGGGCGATTCTCTTCCCACCCAAGCCTGTCTCCAGAGCAAAAGAAGCAAATGGCTCCTGGGGCCTCTGCCCTCAAGTCCAAATGTCCCAAATGTGCCAAGCCTTGGACCCAGCCCCTTGGGTGCCTGAGATGGGGGTCCCCTCTGGAGAACAGTTTGTTGCTGGGTCAGCTCTCCTCCTACACTTTTTTCCCTCTTGGCCGCCATCCAGTCCAGGGCCTGTGGCCCATGTGGTGGTGGGCTCTCTGGGCAGAGCCCCTCGCAGCTCCCCATTTGCTCCTCATTTGGATGGCAGGGGCTTAGAAAAACAGAGCACTGAGGAAGCAGGAGGGTGGGAGGGAGGGTGCCTGGGAACGGCACTCCCTCCTCTATTCAATCTGTCCAGCCCTGGCTCCTCTGGCCAGCCCCCTTTCCCAGCCTGGCCTGAGGCCTGGGGAAGATGCAGTCCGTAGTCCTGAATTCTCAGTAGTGCATTCTCTTCTCTTCTCTTTTCAGTCTTGGCATCCTGCAGATCCTGCCTAGGCAAACAACTCATACTGGTAACCAGCGGCAGATATCTTCTTGGGAGGTGGGTCCTGACAAACTAGTAAGAATAATCACCACCACCACAAAAATGTTCTGTTCTGTGCTCAGTTGTGTCTGACTCTTTGTGACCCTGTGGCTTGTAGCCCACCAGACTCCTCTGTCCATGGGATTCTCCCAGCAAGAATATTGGAGTGGGTTGCCATTTCCTTCTCCAGGGGATCTTCCCCACTCAGAGACCGAACCTGCGTCTCCTACATTGCAGATTTCTTTACTGCAATTCTTTACTGTAAACCTGCATTGCAGGATTCTTTACTGCTGGAGAAGGGAATGGCAACCCACTCCTGTATTCTTGCCTGGAGAATTCTACAGGCAGGGGAGCCTGGTGGGCTACAGTCCATAACATCCCAAAAGTTGGACAAGACTGAGCAAATAACACTACTGCTATGGAGCACTTGTGATGTGCCAGGCACTGTGCTAAGCACTTTATTGCTTTATTATTTCATTTGCTCATATGGAAGTCTTAGGAGGTGGATACTATGATTCCTCCCATTTAAAGACATGCAGGAAACGGGCACAGAAGATTAAGTGACTTAGCAAATAGCTAGTGGGGAAAAGATCTGAGATTGAGATTTAAGTCTGTTTTGTTTCAGTGCTGTCTGAGACTTTAGCATCCATCCGTGTAGGGTATGGTCCTTGTGACAGCTGCCCCAGGTGCCCTACTTTGAGGCCCCTGTGCTGCTATGGAGTTAAGCAGATGGCAGAGGGCGCCAATGGAGGTGGGTAACTGGTGCCACAAGCCGAATACAACTCCACCATGGCCATCACCAGTGCTCTGAGACTCGACCTGACCTGTCAACGGCACCACTTCTTGACTCAGAAATGGGGACCACCAGAAGTGCTGTCGTTGCTTGCTTCATGATAGCTCTGTACTCAGCCTTCAGTAGCCACTGTTATAGAGTGTTTGGTTACCACTCGAGCTTAGGCCTTATCCTCTAATGTCAGTATTTTTGCAGTAGACTGTAAAGTGGAAAAGTTTGGGCTTTAGAGTTAGATCAATTTAGTCTGTGTCCCAGCTCTGGCACTTAGCTGTTTATGGCCTGGGGCAAATAACTTTTCATATCTCAATTTCCCCATCTGTGAAATGAGATAATAATGGTGCCTATCTCACAGGGCTGTAGTGAAGGCTGAATGAAAGAATGTGTCCTTTGTTCAACCAGACACATATTTAGGATCCAGTATATGTCAGCTGTCATCAGTTATTGTAATTATTCTGTTTTTCTCATCACTGTAGTTATTTAGAACATCGGCTTCAGAAGCCGGCCTGGGTTGGAATCCCTCCTCTGTAGTTTACCATCCAGGTGGTCATGGGTAAATCAACCAATCTCTCTGAGCCTCAACTTCCTGGAGATGAAAACAATAGTACCCATCTCACAGGGCTGGAGTGAGGATGGAATGAAATCGTATAGGTAAACTGGTATTAATTCTTTTTCTCCCACACACTTTCAGGTGTTTTCTGCACACATGGCCAGATTCAGTTTTCTGAAATACACCTTCCAGGCTGCTCGTACATCTGCCCTGGCAACCCATGACCAGATAAGTCAGGCATTCACAATTTCCCCTGTAACTTCAGCGTCACTTCCAGTTTCACCCAGTTCCTCCTCTCACTTCTAGCAGGCTTGTTACTACACTGGCCCTGCACATGGCCATCTCTACTCCTGCCTGCCTACGTCTGGAATGCCTTCTCTCTTCCCCATGTCTCATATTCTACCTCTCCCTGCCCCTTTGAGCCTCAGTTACTCCAGGACATGCCAATATCCACCTACTTCCGTGGCTTATCATCCAAGTTCCCTTCTCGGATGTGAAGCAAGGCATCCTATTGAAGTGATCAGCTCCCGGCACAGGACTGGGTACACAGAGGGCACTCATTCCATGTGACTGGGAAGCCATGCCACACACGGTAATTGGTCTGAGAAGACTAATTTTAGTCAGTCTAGTAGAGCCTTAGGGGCTCTAGGGTAGGGGGACAAACAGCCATGACAGGTGCACAGGCCAGGATGAGTTTCTCTGTTTGTATTTTGGCCTTGTAAGACAGAGTATCCATGATCTCAGGATGGGGGAGTCCAGAGGGTAGCTGTTGACTTGGTTGGGACAGCTCAGGAGCAAGGCAGGTCAGAAGAAAAAGGAGCACAGCAGAGGTCCTTGGAGGGAAGGAATCTAGAAATTCTCTCCACCTTATCTCCAGTTGTCTCCTCTATTGACAGAACATTTCTAAGCATGTTTAAAGTTTCACCTCCACCCTCTTTCTTTCCCTCTCCTCTAGCCTCAGCCTAGACCAGCAGGCCTAAAAGTGTGATCCAAAAACATCTGGGGGCTCCCCCTATCAGGGGGTTCAGTCAAAACTACTTGCTTGGTAATACTGAGACATTATTTGCCATTTTTATTGTGTTGACATTTGCACTGATGGAATAAAAGCAATAATGGGTCAAAGTACCTAAGCATGGATCAAGGCAGTGGCACTAAACTGCATCATCAATATATTCCTGGTAGAAGAAATGTGAGTTTCACTTAAGAATGTTCTAGGGGACTTCCGTGGCAGTCCAGTGGTTAAGACTCTGCCTTCCAATGCAGGGGTTGAATTTGATCCCAGCATAGGGACCTAAGATCCTGCATGCCACAAGGTCTGACCAAAAAAGTAAAAGCTTTGCTTGAACAGTGAAATTTCATTTTTAATATAATAAATCTCAATCCTTTGAGTATATTTTGTTTTTAACAGTTTGTATGACAAATAGGAAGGATATCTAAGGCACTTCTGCTTCATATTGCAGTATGATGTTGGCATGAGGAAAAGCACTTGTTTGATTGAATTGCAAGCTAAACTAGCCAGTTTTTCATGGAACATTTTTTTTTAATTTGAAAGAACAATTGACAGGAAAACTATGGTTATTTAGACTTCAGTATTTGGCCAACATTTTGAAAATGAATCAAGCGATCCTGTCATCTCAAGGGAAATAACTGATAGTATTTGTTGTCAATGATAAACTCTAAGCTTTCAAGTAAGAAGTCAAATTTTGGAAAACCTGTAACTGTTACTGTAAGCTTGAGAATTTCTCAATACCCTAAAGACATTTTTGATAAGATTAATAGTTATATTAATGAATGTGAGTGTTTATAGAGTACAATCACAAAATGAGTCAACAACTGGAAGATCTGTATAACTGGGTGAGTCATTTTCCAAATGACTAACGTATGATGTTACAAAATCATGGATAATAGATCCATTCAAAGTGCAAGCTGGTCCAATGGATTTTAATTTAACAGAGTGCAAAAGGTTCATTGATATGGTTTCAGATTCAACATTGCCAACAAACGTTAAGATATTACCACCTGTGAAGTTTAGACGTAGCATCAAAGAAGACTATTCACAGTGTATTAGTTTTCTATTGCTGCCATAACAAGGTACCACAAACTTAACAACTTAATATGATAACCACTTATTATTTCACACTTCTGTAGGTCAGAAGTCCAGGGGGTTTCACCTGAGTTCTCTGCTTAGCCAAGTTGTCAGCTGGGCTGGATTTTTACCTAGAAGCTCTTGTGGGGAAATTTCTGCTTCCACACTCACTCAGAACATTAGAAAAGTTCAGTTCCTTCAGGTTGTAGGTTTGAGGTCCTTGTTGCCTTGCTGGCTTGTCATCTAAAAGCCACTCTCTGCTCCCAGAGGCTGCCCACATTTCCTCTCATGTGTCCCCTTCCATGTTCAAACCATCAATGGCATGTTGTCATGCTTCCAATCTCTCTTCCTTCTCTGCCCCTAGCCAGAGAAAGCAATCTGCTTTTAAAGGATTCATATGATTAGATGAGTCCCACTGAAAATCTCTCTTTGCCAAATAACCAACATAATCATGGGAGTGATAAACATCGTTAACACCCACTCTCAAAGGAGAGGACATTTATATACAGGTGAGGGTCATTTTGGGGATCATTCTTAGAATTCTACCTTAAAACTATTAAATAACTCCCTTCTCTAGCTACATATCTTTGTGAGGCTATATTCTCCTCATATACTTTAACCAAAACAACATATTGCAACAGACTGAATGCAAAAGCAGGTATGAGAATCCAGCTGTTTTTTATACAATCGGATATTAAAAAGAGATTTGGAAAAATGTAGTACAATGCCAGTTTTCTTGCTAATATTTTTTGTCCTGGAAAATAGTAATTTTTCATTAAATCAGTTCAGTTCAATCACTCAGTCGTGTCCGACTCTTTTAGACCCCATGGACTGCAGCACGCCAGGCCTCCCTGTCCATTACCAACTCCTGGTTTTGACTCAAACTCATGTCCATTGAGTTGCTGATGCCATCCAGCCATCTCATCCTCTGTTGTCCCCTTTTCCTCCTGCCTTCAATCTTCCCCAGCATCAGGGTCTTTTCCAATGAGTCAGTTTTTCACATCAGGTGACCAAAGTATTGGAGTTTCAGCTTCAGCATCAGTGCTTCCAATGAATATTCAGGACTGATTTCCTTTAGGATGGACTGATTGGATCTCCTTTCAGTCCAAGGAACTCTCAAGAGTCTTCTCCAACACCACAATTCAAAAGCATCAATTCTTCGGTGCTCAGCTTTCTTCACAGTCCAACTCTCACATCCATACATGACTACTGGAAAAACCATAGCTTTGACTAGACAGACCTTTGTTGGCAAAGTAATGTCTCTGCTTTTTAATATGCTGTCTAGGTTGGTCATAACTTTTCTTCCAAGGAGTAGGCATCTTTTAATTTCATGGCTGCAATCACCATCTGCAATGATTTTGGAGCCCCCGAAAATAAAGTCTCTCACCATTTCCATTGCTTCTCTGTCTATTTGCCATGAAGTGATGGAACCAGATGCCAACATCTTAGTTTTCTGAATGTTGAATTTTAAGCCACCTTTCACTCTCTTTCACTTTCATCAAGAAGCTCTTTCGTTCTTCACTTTCTGCCATCAGAGTGGTGTCATCTGCATATCTGAGGTTATTGATATTTCTCCTGGCAATCTTGATTCCAGCTTGTACTTCATCCAGCCCAGTGTTTCTCATGATGTACTCTTCATATAAGTTAAATAAGCAGGGTGACAATATACAGCCTTGACGTACTCCTTTCCTGATTTATTAAATATATGTTAACATGCAATAGGTATATTATTGTGATTTTGAATTAAAAAGTTTTAAAATTTATCCATTTTAATTTCTATTATGTCAAATATCAAATGATATAACCCATTTAAAGTAAAGCCTTCTTGGAGTCTTTAATAATTTTTTTCAAAGTTTAAACTTTTTATTTTGCATTGGGGTATAGCTGATTAACAATGTTGTGATAGTTTCAGATGAACAGAAAAGGGACTCAGCCATACATATACATGTATCCATTCTCCCTCAAACTCCTCTCCCATCTAGGCTGGCATGTACCATGGAATCTTTAATAGGTTTTTAGCTAGTATTATTTATTTATTTATTGTTAAATTGACATACATGTCATTCTATATTGTGTGACCAAATGTGAAAAGATACTTAAAATTCATTCTTTTGGGTGTACAGTTCCATGAATTGTAGACTTATACAACAATCTTTACAGTTACAACATCCAAAACTATTCCCTGTGCCATATCACTGTAGTTAACCTCTGTCCCTACTCCCAGTCCCAAGCAACCACTAATCTGTGCTCCATGTCAATAGCCTTGTCATTTGAAGAATGTCATATAAATGGAACCACACAGTAAGAGGCCTTTTGAATATAGCTTCTTTCACTCAGCATAATACATATGAGTCTCATGCATGTGGTTGCCTGTATCAGTGGTGTTAATACATCCTTTTTATTGCTGAGTAGTAATCCATTGTGGGGTTCCCAGGTGGCACAATGGTAAAGAATCTACCTGTCAATGCAGGAGACTTAAGAGACAAGGGTTCAATCCCTGGGTTGGGAAGGTCCCCTGGAGGAAGAAATGGCAACTCACTCCAGTATTCTTGCCTGGAAAATTACACGGACAGAGGAGCCTGGCGGGCTACAGTTGGAGGGGGAGGTTACAAAGACTCAGACACAATACACGGAATATTCCATTGTACAGACGTGCCATAGTTTATTTATCCATTCAGTAGCTGAAAGACATTGAGTTGTTTCCTAAATAGTTTTTAAAACTTTAAAGTGGTCTTATATGTGGAATCTAAAAAGAAATGATGCAAATGAATTTACTTACAAAACATAGATGGATTATCTAAGGAGAACAGACTTATGAATGCCAGAAGGAAGGATGGGGAGAAGGGATAGTTAGGGAGTTTGGGATGGATATGTGTGTATGTGCTTAGACACTCAGTAATGTCCAACTGTTTGTGACTCCATGGACTGTAACCTGCCAGGCTCCTCTGTCCATGGGATTCTCCAAGCAAGAATACTGGAGTAGGTTGCCATTTCCTTCTCCAGGGGATCTTCGTGACCCAGGAATCGAACCTGGGTCTCCTGCATTGCAGGCAGATCCCTGGGTCGGGAAGATCCCCTGGAGAAGGGAATGGCTACCCGTTCCAGTATTCTTGCCTGGAGAATCCCATGGACGGAGGAGCCTGGCGTGCTACAGTCCATGGGATTGCAGAGAGTCAGACATGACTGAAGTGACTTAGCACACAAGCACATATGCACAACAGTATATAAGGGTCTGGATTTCAGAGGGGATAAGATTGGAAGGATTTAAAGATCAGATGCAATGGGGGTGTGGAAGGTCAGAGAGAGAGAAAAGAGTAAGATTAACTCTGAGGCTTCTGGCTTAAACAGCTAGCTTTTTCAAAAGGAAAAAACTGAGGGACGATTGGTTTTAGTTCAAGGGCAATCCAGGATACAATTTTGAACATGCTGATTTTGAGATGCTTTTGAGGTATTTAAATGGAGATGTTTCCAGGTGGCATGGGCTTCCCAGGTGGTGTTAGTGGTAAAGAACCCACCTGCCAGTGCTGGAGACATAAGAGACCTGGGTCTGATCCCTGGGTGGGGAAGGTCCCCTGGAGAAGAGAATGGCTACCCACTCCAGTATTGTTGCCTGGAGAATCCCCATGGACTGAGGAGCCTGGCGGGCTACAGTTCATGAAATCACAAAGAGTCAGACACTACTGAAGCAACTTAGCACACAAACACAGATGCACATCAGTATATAGGGGTCTGGATTTCAGAGAAGTCTGGGCTAAAAGTGATGATTGGAAGTCATGAGACTATAGAGAGTCATTGAAACCGTAAGAGATAAATGAGAATTCCAAGAGTGGACATGCAGAGGGAGAGGGGAAGAAGTCCTAGGTCAGGCTCCTGAGAAACAGATATATAAGGGAGGAGGAATTGATGAAGAAGTAGCCAGAGAGATAGGAGGGGTATCAGGGGAAAGTTATATTACAGAGGCCAGGAGAAGAAAACATTTCAAGAAGGGCAAAGTTACTGGGGACATTGAATTCTGCATGGAAGTCAAGAAGTTAAGAATTGAGATGTGGCCTTTGGATTTGATGACTTTAGGGGTCATTCATGAACTTGATGAGAATTTCTTGGTTTGGCATGTGTCTGACCCTCTCTGCCATCAGTCCTGATTCCTCCCATGGTCTTTTCATGCCTCCCCCTTTGTCCCTAGAACCACTCTTTTTTTTTTAAGTATTTATTTATTTGGCTGGGTCTTAGTTGTGGCATGTGGGATCTTAGTTCCCTGACAAGAGATTGAGCCCGAGTCCCCTGCACTGGCAGGTGGATTGTTAAGCACTGGGCTACCAGGGAAGTCCCCCTAGAATCTTTTTTTATTTCTCATTGTTGTTCAGCTGCTAAATTGTGTCTGATTATTTGCGATCCCATGGACTGGAGCACGCCAGTCTTCTCTATCTTTCACTATCTCCCAGAGTTTGCTCAAACTCACGTCCATTGAATTGGTGATGCTATCCAACCATTTCATCCTCAGCCACCCACTTCTCCTGCCCTCAGTCTTTCCCAGCATCAGAGTCTTTTCCAGTGAGTCGGTTCTTTGCCTCACATGGACAAAGTATTAGAGCTTCAGTTTCAGCACCAGTCCTTCTAATGAATATTCAGGACTGATTTCCTTTAGGATTGACTGGTTTGATCTTCTTGCTGTCCAAGGGACTTTCAAGAGTCTTCCAACACCACAGTTCGAAAGCATCAATTCTTTGGCACTCAGCCTTCTGTACGGTCCAGCTGTCACATCCGTACATGACTACTGGAAAAACCATAGCTTTAACTAGACAGACCTTGTTGGCAAAGTGATGTCTCTGCTTTTTAATACGCTGTCTAGGTTGGTCATCGTTTTTCTCCTTCTAGACTCCTATTTTTATAGCACCATCTCCTCCCTCTCCCTCAAGACCTCACTTTATACAAATCTCTCTTGGATTTTCTTTCTCAAAATCTCCACTCCTGCCTCTTGTCCTGCTCTCTTCCCTAAGCCATCTCTTCCCAGATCTAATTTTCCTCCCTTTATTCTCTCACCAAGGACTCCTCTCCTTCAACAGATACTGCTTTTCTCAGACTGCTCTTCTTTTCCTTTCAGACTCATCTCTGTTCCCCTATATCTAGGCTCCCTGGATCTCAGCAGGTGTCCTAGCAGATATAGCCTCCTAGCCTTAACACTGATGAATCAGAGCTTGGCGCGATTCCATCAGGATCTGACAGTGCCGACCTGGAGGAAATGCAGCATTAGAACTTAGTCCTTGTGTGGTTGCCAATCGGCTAACCACATCCTGCCCTCATCCGCCCTGGCACTTGCCCCTAAGGTTCTGCCTTTTCCTCTCCTCAGTTGCATAGAATCACTGTGAGCTGATAAGGTGCCCTTCTACTACAAATTCTATCACACTTCAACCAGCATTTTCTACATATCAAAATGTCTTCCTCTATGTAAGCTTCTCCAGCAGACTTGAGAAGTCAGCAGGAGAAAGATAGGAAGACTTGCCCCAGGTCACACAGCTGGGTAGAGGATTAGCACGTTCTCCCTCCTACCACTTCAGTCTTGCTTGCTTTCATGCCCACAGGCCTCCTCAGGCCTGGACTCAGGCATGGCTGCCTTTTTAGCTTGTCCCAGCCTGCCATAGGGTAGCCCCCTGGAGAGGCCCTGGCTCAGGAACATCGTCTGGGGGTCAGTACCCCATTTGCACCTGGAGTATAGTTATAGGGCACCTTTGGAAGAAAGATGGTTTCTGATTTGCTTTGTTGAATTCACACTAGGCAGCAATCTCTTTGCTTTGATATTGCTTCCAAAATGGAGTTGAGAGTGATGATTAAGAGTCAGGCTCCAAGGTGGGCTCTTAATGCCCATACGTGGTTCTGCTTTGCAGTAGCTCAGTGAGATGGTGTACATGAAGCCCTGAGCACAGTGCCTGACACCTTGAAAGTGTTCAGTGAATAGTGGCCATTGGCCTTATCATTTTTACTGAGGAATTCTTGGTAGGGAGTCAGTGTGATGCACTGGCAAGTTTACTGAACCAGACATCAAGAGCCTTAGATTCCAGGGAGTTTCTGGGTGAGTCATTCATTTCATCTCAGTGGGCCCAGGGTTTCTCGTCTGGAAATATTAATAGCAGCCCTACTTCTGTAATATGCTATATAAGCCTTTAAATCATTCATAGTCTTTGACCTAGCAATTCTATTCGTAGGAAATTGTTAGTATTACATGCAAAGATGCTAGGTTATAATAGTAAAAAATGGAAATTAAAAAATGTCTACTAGATAATGGTTTAATTATATTCCTATATGATAGAGTGTAGCATATCCATAAGTGAAGTGAAAGTGAAGTCGCTCAGTCGTGTCCAACTCTTTGCAACCCATGGACTGTAGCCCACCAAGCTCCTCTGTCCATGGGATTCTCCAGGCAAGAGTACTGGAGTGGGTTGCCATTTGAATGATACAGATCTGATTTTCAATTGACATGAAAATAGGGCCATGTCAATGGATCCTGTCAATGTCATATTATTATATTATTTAGAAATGATAGCAGATTATAGATTTATAGAGAATAAAGTGATTCAATTGTGTAAAAAATTATTTTCATGTCTTCTCCCTGGTGGCTCAGAGGTTAAAGCGTCTGCCTCCAATGCGGGAGACCTGGGTTCAATCCCTGGGTCGGGAAGATCCCCTGGAGAAGGAAATGGTAACCCACTCCAGTATTCTTGCCTGGAGAATCCCATGGACGGAAATGGCTGGTGGGCTACAGTCCATGGGGTCGCAGAGTCGGACACGACTGAGCGACTTCACCCTCACCCCTATAGTACGTCAAAGTGTTATCAGTGATTAAAACTACGTTTCTTGCTTGTGATATTACAGAGACCT
The DNA here is from genome assembly GCF_014754425.2 of Oryx dammah. Classification (NCBI taxonomy): domain Eukaryota; kingdom Metazoa; phylum Chordata; class Mammalia; order Artiodactyla; family Bovidae; genus Oryx; species Oryx dammah. The sequence goes on from NW_024070207.1 coordinate 13,088,078, forward strand.
CTATTTTTCTCTTTATACTTTTAAAAATTCTTTGCAATCACATCTAGCATGTTTCTAATCAGAAAAAGATAATAGGAAAGCTTTTTATTTTCCATTTGGAGAGGAAACCCATGGCCGTACTCTACTCCACAGAACTTTGGAGAGACTGAAGTAACATAGAGAGTGATACAAAGAGGCGGCCCATCATGATCATGGCCGCCTCACTCCCACCTTGCAGAGACCAGGACCTCCTCTTTGAAGCCACCAGAGTTTGACCCTACAGTTCACATGTCTGCCCTTGGAGTCAGTTTTAGGGGTGGGGTAGGGCTGGGGTTTGCTGGAGAAGAAGCTGGGTGGATGAGTCTGTGGGGTGTGGGCAGTGCAGGGTTGCTGAGGTACTAGCTTACTGGGGCCATGTTTATGAGGCTTACTTCCTGCTGGCCCTCAGGGCCACTAGCCAGGAACACATAATGGGGGTTAGCAGAGCCCCCTCCTCTCCCCATCCCAAAGCTGAAATGTTCCAAATTCCTTCTTGGGCCAAACCTCTCTCCCCCCAAGATCTTTCCTGGGCTTACAGAGGTCACCACACAAAAGCCCAGCTGGAGTTTTTGACAGGAAAAACACAAAACTCACCGAAGTTTTTTTTAAGTACCTCAATCTTTCACAGCCTCCAGGGGTTTAATTCTGATCTGTAATAAGTCTCTGACCCAAGGTTGAGATTTGCAGATGGATTTTGCAAAGCTGCAGCTAACAATTAGAAATCCTTTATCACCTCAGCCTGGGGCCCCTTGCACCTTCCTCCCCTCCCTCAGGATCCCTTCCTTTCTCTCCAGGGCTATACATCTTCTCCAAGGCTCTGCAAAAGAACTGCTTTGTAAGTGTCTCAATTCTGATTTATTTGCTACCTTTTAAATTCCTAGTCGTTATCAGTTTGGCCTATGGTTTCTGACCGGAGGGTATGAGAGGGAAAATTCATGAGGCACCTGGATTTGTAGTATTTGTTTCCTCAAGGCTACCACAAAGTTTCCAGTCTTTGAAACTGTGGGGCCAGAAGAAGCACTCTCCAAGTCAGATGATAATTTCTGGATGGAGTTTTTGAGGGCAAAAGGACTGAGATCAAGGGATGGGATAAAGGAGGTACACTTTACCCTCCTGCTTAACTGTGGGGGTGAGGCACTGAAGAGGACTGGAAGGGTGCTTCCTCATGACCAGTTCCAGTGCCTTGCTTGCCATGAAGGCTCATGGAGGCAGCAGAAGATGGATTTCTGAGTGAAGTCCTAAAGTCTCCTCTTTAAGCCCTTACATAACTCTCTCACTGGTCTCCAAGTGTCTCATTAGAAAGCCTTTCTTTGAAGAAAATCCTGTTATTTGCAACAACATGGATGGATCTTGAGGGCATTATGCTGAGTGAAATAAGTCAGACAAATACTGTATGATCTCACTTAATGTGGAATCTAAAACACGAAAGCAAAAAATGAGCACATATACACAGAGAACAGATGGATGGTTATCAGAAGTTGGGGTGGGGATGGGTGGGTGAAATGGGTGAAGTGGGTCAAAGGTACAAGCTTCCAGTTATAAAATAAATAAATCCAGGGGATGTAATGTACAGCCTGGGAATTATAGTTAATACCATGCTGTAGATTTGAAAGTTGCTAAGAGAGAAGATGATAGAAGCTCTCATCAGATGAAAAAGAAAAAAAGTGTGCAACTTTGGTGATGGATGGTAACCAAACTTAATGTGGCTATCAGTTTGCAATATATGAATGTATCAAATGATTATGTTGTACACCTAGAATGAATAATTAACGACTCTTTTGTGACCCCATGTACTGTAGCCTACCAGGCTGCTCTGTCCATGGGATTTCCCAGGCAAGAATACTGGAGTGGTTTGCCATGCCCTCCTTCAGGGGATCTTCTCGACTCATTATATCTCAATAAAAATGAAATTCCTTTTTTGGACTGAGACATTATTCTCTCCAAGTGGGCTCTTTAAAAAATGGAACTGGAAGCATTAACAGCACTTGTAGCTAGGGAGGTTGTAAGTGATCTCTGTTTTTTAAAATTCTGTCTTTCTGTGTTTTCCAGCATTTTAACATGAGAATGCTTTACTTTGATGATCAGGACAAAAAGCAACTTCTTTTTTTTTGTATACAAAGTATAACTTTACTTTTATGAAACAAACAAACAAAAACTTGTATCTGAATATATATGTCACTGAGGGTACACACAGAAGGGTATATCCATGTGCAGAGAGAGTTGTAAAGGAATACCATGCTTCAAACATTGTTTTTCTCCTGACACTTTTCATTTATGTTTCCACAATACTGTAGTATTTTGTTGTTGTTGAGTTGCTAAGTCATGTCTGACTTTTTTGCGACCCCATGGATTGTAGCACGCCAGGCCCCTCTGTCCATGGGATTTCTCAGATAAGAATATTGGAGTGGGTTGCCATTTCCTTTTCCAGGGGCAACTTCTTTTTAAAGCAATTAGAAAATCTCTCCATCCAGTTGTAGTTTGCTGTGAACTGCTCCAAGGACAAGCTTTCCAGAAAATTGGGCTTCAAAGGAATGGCTTTGCCACCTACCAGAGTGCTTGGGAGCTGGGGGTGAGGTGTGGAGTGGAAAAAGTGTCTCAGATTTCTGGGAGGGACTGTGAGATCAAGGGCTGGAGAAATGAGACTGGCAGACAGAAGAGGGTTGTGGTGGCCTCCATCTCCTCCATATCCTTCCTTGCACCTGAGGACTCCACTTATCCCACAGAGTCTCATGAAAGTACCCTCAAAGAAAGGGCACCACTCACAAGACTCTTAGAGCAAGAAGTGGGGAATGGCAGGGCAAGGAAGTAGGCAAGAAAGGGTTAATTCAGAAACTGCTGTCAGTCTTGACCCTCTTAATCCTCTCCTGCAGTTCCAGTCCCTCCCCTAAGAAAGATTAATCCTAAATGAAGCCTTCTTGCCCAGCCCCTGGACCATGGAGTGTGTTGGCCTCATGCCCAGAAGACAAGTTCAGCTGGCCAGACCCAGAGCTCTCTGTCCCTCCAAAGCCACCAGGGCTTGGCTTCTAGGGGGACCCCTCAGAGAGAGGAGTTTCGTTCAAGGGACAGCTGTTTTCTAGTTTTCTGTTCAGTTCAGTTTTCTGCTTCTAGTGACAGCTGTTCAGCTTTCTCTATTTGTCCAAGTGGCTTCCTGTCCCCATGGCCTTAGTTGAGACTCAAAAGTTCTCATCAAACTAGGGTCTGGAGAAGTGAGGGAACTTCCTCAACAGGTTCCTGGCAGAACCGAGATGAGAAGTTATTCTTGATTCTCAGGCTAGCACTGGTTCTCTAAACCCTCTACTGCTTATCACACAAACCAGAGCAGAATCTAGACTGGCTCACTGTTCAACCACTTGCTATTTTGTCCACCCCATGCCTTCCTGAGCCTGGCTGAAAATTGACCCTATCGGGCCATTTCTCCCAGTTGAATAAGCTCCAACAACTTGCTCTTCCTCCTGCTCAGCTCTGCCATGTCAGATTCTTTAGAGATTCCAAGCCTCAGTGATGGCATTTAAAAAATTCTTGTTGCTTTTTCCTTGCTGCTTTTACTATTTATTCTTTGTGTTTAATTTTTGTTAGTTTGATTAATAAGTATCTTCGTGTATTTCTTCTTGGATTTATACTGTATGGGACTCTGGGCTTCCTGGACTTGGATGGCTATTTCCTTCCCCAATTTAGGGAAGTTTTTGACTATAATCTCCTCGAATATTTTCTCATGCCCTTTCTTTTTGTCTTCTTCTTCTGGGACACCTATGACTTGAATGTTGGGTGGTTGAATAGCATGCTTAAGGGTTTGGAGACACATAGAAAGGCAACTTCAGAGAAGTACACATACATGTTCAGGTAGCATTAGATTGTGTGTGTGTGTGTGTGTGTGTGCACGCACACAAAGGAGCATAAAGCATGAAGTTGTAGGTTATTGGTGAGAGATGAGCCTGGGATGAAGAGCAGGAGTCAGACATTGGAGGGCTTTCCTGGCTTCCTGGGCTAGAGAGTTTTAACTTCATCATGAAAGCAACGAAGAAGTCCTGAAGTTTTTTAAGTGTGGCCAAGAGATGAAGCGATACTAATTGTTTGATTTCCATTTCAGAAAGAGCCTTAGCTACTGGATGGATAATTGATCACAGGGACAGGGCAGAAGTGGAATTAGAGGGACCAATTTGAGATCCATGTGAGGTTTGCAACTGGACAGAGATAATATCAGGTTTGAACTAAAGTCTAGCTAGTACAGATGGAACAAAGTGGATGCATTTAGGATATATTTTGAGGATAGATCTCATAGGACTTCATAACTACTTATGTGTCAAGAAGAGGAGAGGAACCAAGGATGACTGACTTGGGTTGCTGGATGAATGATAGTCTCACTGAGCTGGGGAACACCGTGTGAAGAATAGTTTGGCAGTGGAGAGAGAATAATGAATATGATTTGAACTTTGCAAAATGTTGAGTCTGAGGTGCCATTAAAACATCCGGATGGGGTCATTCCAAATGAAGTTGCATATAAAAATCTTGAGTTCAAGAGAGAGAGATATCTGTGCCAGATACATGGATTTAGGAGTCACTGGCATAGAGATGAAGTGGATGATGTCACTCATGGAGAATGTAAAGAAAAAGAAGTCTAGCTGAAACCCTGGGGGTGGGGGAATAGTCAAATTTATACAGTGGGTAGAAGAGGAGGAAGTTATAAAGGAGACCTAGGGGAATCATTTTGAGGAGCAGGGAAAACTGGCAGTGATGCTGCAGAAAACAAATGAGTAAATAATTTTATGAAGGAGAAGGACAAGATGAGATGACAGAGATATGAGGGATTTGGGGACAAGCTTGGTAACCTTGATGAGAACATTTTCAGTGGAGGACTAATGGCAGAGGCCAGCCTTCAAAAGTTGAGCAGTGAGTGGAAGGGGGAAGAAGTAGAGACACCAGTACTAAATGGCTTATTTAAGAATCTTGGCTGCAAAGAAAATGATGAAGAGAGGGTAATAGCTGAGAAGGGAAGAGGTAGAGTAGGAAGCTCAGAAAGTGGTAAGTATTTGAAGTGGTCACCAGGAGATGTTCACCAGGGACAAGTAGAAGGACTTCCAAACAGCTCTAAAGATACCACTGAAATACAGAATCACGATCAGGTAAAATTATGCCCATTTTAGCAATAAGAAAACCAATGGCTGGAAAAGAGTTACTTGCACAGCATCTCTGCTGATAAGGTGACAGAGCCGAGATTAAAGTAGATTTCCCTCTGTACCTCCCATTGAACGTTTTCTGGCCCCTGCTCTGCAGTGCTTTGCATCCACATTGGCATCGTCATATCCATCACTGATGAATAGTATTGGTTATCAACCATGGGTCCAATGCTGCAGAGGCACAATAGAAGTTTCATATGTGGTTTAGAATTTAGTTTGAAGAGACAAGATAGTCAACAAATGCATGTACTTATAAAATGGTGATGAGAAATCTCTTCAAGAAAATTGGGGATATCAATAGAACATTTCATGCAAGGAAGGGCACAGTAAAGGACAGACAAGAAAGGACCTAATGAAAGCAGAAGAGATTAAGAAGAGGTGGCAAGAATATACAGAAGAACTATACACACAAAAAAGTCTTAATGACCCAGATAACCACGATGGCATGGTCACTCACCTAGAGCCAGACCTCCTGGAGTATGAAGTCAAGTGGACCTTAGGAAGCCTTACTATGAACAAAGCTGGTGGAGGTGATGGAATTCCAGCTGAGCTATTTCAAATCCTAAAAGATGATGCTGTGAAAGTGCTGCACTCAATATGTCAGCCCATTTGGAAAACTCAGCAGTGGCCACAGGACTGGAAAAGGTCAGTTTTTATTCCAATCCCAAAGAAAGCCAATGCCAAAGAATGTTTAAACTACTGTACAATTGCACTCATTTCACATGCTAGTAAGGTTATGCTCAAAATCCTTCAAACTAAGCTTCAACAATATGTGAACTGAGAACTTCCAGATGTACAACCTGGGTTTAGAAAAGGCAGAGGAACCAGAGATCAAGTTGACAACATTCAGTGGATCATAGAGAAAGCAAAGGAATTCCAGAAAAACATCTACTTCTGCTTCATTGACTACACCAAAACCTTTGACTGTGGATCACAACAAACTGTGGAAAATTCTTCAAGAGATGGGAATACCAGAGAATATCTGACTCCTGAGAAACATGTGTGCAGGACAAGAAGCAACAGTTAGGACCATATATGGAACAACAGATTGGTTCGAAATTGGGAAAGGAGGACACCAAGGCTGTATATTGTCACCTTGCTTATTTAAATTACATGCAGAGTACATCATGTGAAATTCCAGGCTGGATGAATCACAAGCTGGAATCATGATGACAGGAGAAATATCTACAACCTCAGATATGCAGATGATACCATTCTAATAGCAGAAAGTGAAGAGGAACTAAAGAGCTTTTTGATGAGGGTGAAAGAGGAGAATGAAGAAGCTTGCTTAAAATTCAACATTCAGAAAACTAAAACTTTGGCATCTGGTTCCATCACATCATGGCAAATAGAAGGGGGAAAAGTGGAAGCAATGACAGATTTTATTTTCCTGGGCTCCAAAATCACTGTGGATGGTGACTGCAGCCGTGAAATTAAAAGACGCTCACTCCTTGGTAGGGCAGCTATGAAAAATCTAGACAGTATATTAAAAAGCAGAGACATCACTTTGCCAACAAAGGTCCATATAGTTAAAGCTATGGGTTTTTTAAAAATATTTATGTTTATTTATTTATTGGCCCTGAGGCATGTGGAAGCTTAACTCCCTGCCAGGGATTGAACCCTCACCCCCTGCACTGGAAGGCGAAGTCTTAACCACTGGACCAGCAGGGAAGTCCCCAAAGCTATGGTTTTTCCAGTAGCCATATACAGATGTGAGAGTTGGACCATAAAGACTGAGTGCTGAAGAATTGATGCTTTTGAACTGTGGTGTTGGAGAAAACTCTCGAGATTCCCTTGGACAGCAAGGAGATCAAACCAGTCAGTCCTAAAGGAAATCAGTCCTGAATATTCATTGAAAGGACTGATGCTAAAGCTGAAGCTCCAATACTTTGATGCAAAGAACCGATTCATTGGGAAAGACCCTGATGCTGGGGAAGATTGAGGGCAGGAGGAGAAGGGGGAGACAGAAGATGAGATGGTTGGCCAGCATCATTGGCTCAATGGATATGAGTTTGAGCAAACTTTGGGAGATAGTGAAGGACAGGGAATTCTGGCATGCTGCAGTCCATGCGGTCACGGAGAGTTGGGCACGACTTAGTGACTGAAGAACGACAAAATCAAATGGTGAAACTCTTTTTCTCTCTCCTGTGTTCCCCACCTCCCCTTCATTCCTTTACTCTTCCTCTGATTCTCTCTCTCAATCCTCTTTACCAACACTGAGCAGCTCTGGTCCCTTACACAAGTGTCATTGGTTCATTTAGAAATCTGTATCTTACAGTCCCTCAAACCTCCTTACCACTTTTGTTTATTCATTGAGAGGATATTTTTGAACATCTGCTTTGAGTGTGAAATGGATGGGTAATGCATGGTGTAAGGCATTAGAGATACAGAAATGAGTAAGACATGGTCCTTGCCCTTGAGGAGCCCACAGACTAGTGGGAAAGAATAATGATTTAAACAAGAGATTGCAATACAGTGAAATGAGTACTTTCTGTATTTCCTTAAGTATACAATAGGGATTAGTACCTACCACAAGACATGGTTGTGAATTAAGATGCATAAACTGTTTATAGTGGTTGCATAGGATATGAGTGCTGCTATTTTATCATCATTAGTAGTAGTAGTAGTCGTACTATGATGGAGGTAAGTAAATACAAGATACTATAAGAACACAGAGAAGAGGAACTTGACCTTGACTAAAGTCATCTGAGTTGAGCCTTAAATGATGAGAACGCGCTAACCAGAGAGAAAGAATGCCAGGCATTCTGCATTGTAGGAACAGCCTGAGATGAGGCTTGGAAGCAAAAGACAACAGGACATGACGAGGAACATAAAGTAATTTAGTTCAGCAAGAGCATAGAACATGAGAAGGGCAATGGCAAGAGATAAAGTTTGACAAGTCATAGAGTCCAAACATGTTTGAACTTTATCCTTTAGTAGATGGGGAGACACTGGAATGTTGTATGGAGAGTAGAGACTTGATCAGATTAATGTTGAAAGATCACCTTAGCAATGGCATGGAGAATGAATTGGAGGAGGCAAGACTGGAAGTAAGACCAATTAGGAAGTCATTGCTATAGTCCAGGGGAGAGAGAATGATGAAGCCCTGGACTGTGGAAGTAGCAGTGGGGATGGAGAGAAGGGTGCTAAGGAATCACTGTGGACAGTGAATATAGCCATGAAATTAAAAGACATTTGCTCTTTGGAAGGAAAGCTATGACAAACCTGAAAGTGAAAGTGAAAGTTGCTCAGTGGTGTCCAACTCTTTGTGACCCCATGAACTGTTTAGTCCATGGGATTCTCCAGGCCAGAATACTGGAGTGGGTAGCTTTTCCCTTCTCCAGGGGATCTTCCCAACCCAGGGATCGAACCCAGGTCTCCCACACTGCAGGCGGATTCTTCACCAGCTGAGTCACAAGGCAAAGTAAAGTAAATTTGCTCAGTCATGTCTGACTCTTTGCGATCCCATGGACTGTAGCCTACCAGGTTCCTCTGTCCATGGGATTTTCCAGGCAATAGTACTGGGGTGGACTGTCATTTCCTTCTCCAGGAGATCTTCCTGACCCAGGGATTGAACCCAGGTCTCCCACATTGTAGACAGACGCTTAACAGTCTGAGCCACCAGGGAAGTCCTGAGTCACAACGGAAGCCCATGACAAACCTAGATAGCATATTAAAAAAGAGAGATATTACTTTTCTGACAAAGGTCCATGTAGTCAAAGCTATGGTTTTTCCAGTAGCTATGTATGGATGTGAGAGTTGGAGACTGAGTACTGAAATATTGATGCTTTCCAACTGTGGTGCTGGAGAAGACTCTTGAGAGTCCCTTGGACTGCAAGGAGATCTAACCAGTCAATCCTGAAAGAAATCAACCCCAACTATTCACTGGAGGGTCTGTTGCTGAAGCTGAAGCTCCAATACTTTGGCCACGTGATGCGAAGAGCCTGATGCTCAGAAAGACTGAGGGCAAAAAGGGATATCAGAGGATGAGATGGTTAGATAGCATCACTGACTCAATGGACATGAACTGGAGCAAACTCTGGGTGATAATGAAGGACAGGGAAGCCTGGCATGCTGCAGTCCATAGGATCACAAAGAGTCAGACAGGACTTAGTGACCGAGCAACAACAACAAGGATTGGTGAGACTGTGACAGTAGAAGGTGACACGTATGTGTGAGAGAAGTGTCAAGAATCACTTCTAGGATTTGGGTCTGGTGCAAGGAGATAGATATCATAGGTATCATTCAGTGAACCCATGGAAGAACTGTTTGGGGAAGGATGCAGTGGGGGTGTGTGTGATGAGGGCTCTTTTGAACATGTCAAATTTGAGCTGCCCATGAGATTTCCAACTGGATGGTGGTTGGTCTGGAAGTCTTGAAGCTCAGGAGAAAGGTCTATGCTGGAAACACAGATTTGGGAGTGCCAGGGGATGAGTAGGAGGTTACATCATGGGGATGGATACATTTGCTCAGGGACAGAGTGTTGATTGAGGAAAGGATGGACTTTCAAATACTCACATTTAAGAGATGATTACACAAAGAGCAGTCTTGAATAAGGCTAAAATTGAACAGCCAGATTTTGGTGGGTTGAAAAACAAGAGGGTCTTGAGGTGGATGGAAGCAAGGATGTGCCCTTGACCCTTAGCGTCTTGAACCTTGGTAAGAGTCAGGGGCGCCGGTGGGGGATGCTCCTTGAATACTTGAAAACCCTGAGCAGCTCTGTGATTCTAAAGGATTGACTTGGATGACTGCCTCTTACAAAGTCCTCCATTCTGGAGCAGCTGCCTTTTCCTCTGTCTACCTAAGTGTCCCTAGCAGATAGCCCAGGAATGTCAGGGCTCCCTCTAGGCCCTGGAACAACCTTCACTCTTGAATCCTCCCACAACTCCTGAGAGGCCTAGGGGATGGTGGCACCACTATTTGGAGAGCAGACAGGAAATGTCTGGGTGTGTGACACACGTGGGAGGCCTCGGGCTAGCCTGTGGAGGAGGACTGGGGCAGGGCTGGGAGGACTTGAACTCTAAGAGTGTGGACAGATACCCCGTTGTCTGCCCCAACCTGCCCTGGAGTCGACTTTAACCTTGGACAGGGTGACCCAGGGCTATACCACTGATCTCTAGGCTGCTGTAGAGTCAAGAGGCCTCTGAGAACGTAGAGTCCAAGGTTATATCTTAGGGTCTGTTCTTCCTGCTCCTTTGCCTTGGAATTTGGCCCCAAGGTACAATTGAGGGGCCCCGTGGCACCGCTGCTGGGCAATGTATTAAACCGTAGGCCTTGGAGACAGAACCAGCCGACAGCATGACCTGGAGTTAACATAGTCACCACAACCGACCCTGCCATTGCCACCTTCTCGGAAAGCAGCCACCTGTCTGGCTCTAGGTTTTGTCTGGCTGCCAATATAAAGCATGTGCCTACGCAGGAGCTGATGACATTTTGGCTCCACTTTCAAAGTTTTTTTTTTTTTTCCTTTGTTTCTCATGTGTTTTTTCTAAAGATAACAAAGGTCAAAAGGCACCCAGCATTTTCTGGTTTCTCATAAGCTTCTGGTCAATATTTAATCTGGTTTATGGATTTTTTTTAAAGTCTTCTAGATGCCTTCTTGAGCCTGCTTGTGGCCACCCACAGACACTTGTAAGGAGGAGAGAAGTCAGCCTGGCAGAGACACTGTGAAATGAGGGATTAGAGGCCGGGATCCAAGGAGCCAAAGCTACAGCCAGCAGACAAGGGAGCCTGCCCTGAAGCCACGTGTGCTGAGAGGTCTGCCATGGCCTCTCTTGGCCTCCAGCTTGTGGGCTACATCCTGGGCCTTCTGGGGCTGTTGGGCACCCTGATTGCCATGCTGCTCCCCAGCTGGCGAACAAGCTCCTATGTTGGTGCCAGCATTGTGACTGCAGTTGGCTTCTCCAAGGGCCTCTGGATGGAGTGTGCAACACACAGCACAGGCATCACCCAGTGTGACATCTACAGCACCATGCTAGGCCTGCCCGCTGACATCCAAGCTGCCCAGGCCATGATGGTGACGTCCAGCGCCATGTCCTCCTTGGCCTGCATTGTCTCTGTGGTGGGCATGAGATGCACAGTCTTCTTCCAGGAGTCTCGAGCCAAAGACAGAGTGGCGGTGGTGGGCGGAGTCTTCTTCATCCTTGGAGGCCTCCTGGGCTTCATCCCTGTTGCCTGGAATCTTCACGGGATCTTGCGAGACTTCTACTCCCCGCTGGTGCCTGACAGCATGAAATTTGAGATCGGAGAGGCTCTTTACCTGGGCATTATTTCCTCCCTGTTCTCCCTGGTAGCTGGAATCTTCCTCTGCTTTTCCTGCTCACCCCAGGGAAATCGCTCCAACTACTACGATGCCTACCAGGCCCAGCCCCTGGCCACTAGGAGCTCTCCAAGGCCTGGTCAAGCGCCCAAAGGCAAGAGTGAGTTTAACTCCTACAGCCTGACAGGGTATGTGTGAAGAACCAGGGGCCAGAGCTGGGGGTGGCGGCTGGGTCTGTGAACACCAGTGGACACCTCCCTCCCCCAGGCCCACAGGTGAGGGATATTGGCACTGGATCGTGTCAGAAGGTGCTGCTGGAGATAGACTGACTTTGGCCACTGGATCAAACAAAGGCAGAAACAGGAGCTGGTGTGACAGCATGCGGGTTAAACTGTCAAGACTCTTGCTAAGCCAGACTTTCTGTTTCCTTCATCTTGGCACCCTCCACTCCCCAGCCCTCGAATACCCAACCTTCAACTCTAGCCACCCCCCACCAGAAGCCAGGCCCCAGCATCTCCCCTTTACCCTTTGATTTACCTGGGAGTCCATCCAAAAGCCCACTAAGTACGTCCCACTGACTGACCCTCTCTGTGATCAAAGACCCTTCCTCTTGCTGAGGTTGGCTCTTAGCTCATTGCTGGGGGATGGGGGTGGGTGCAAAGGGGTGGTGGGTCCTGTGGGCATGGCGCTAATCTCCTTTGCAAGCCTCCCTCCAAACAAACTGATTGGCCAGTAATGGGCCCTGGAGCCTCCTCCATCCCACTCTTATGACTCCACATGTCTAGACTCAATGTGTCTAACTGAATGTGTATGAACTGAAATAAAGCCACCCCACTGTACTGAGGGAACAGAGAGCAACGGGGTGGAGGATGAGAGGGCAAGGACCAAAGCTGAGGACCAAAAAAAAAAGGCGAAAATCATGGCCCAGGGACCTAGCTCCCAGAGGAAAGCACAAGGAAAGAACATGCGACAGGGCCCTCAAGGCAGCAGCAGATTCTGACTGTACCGAGGCGCTCCCTCCAAAGCTACAGCGCCAACTTGCACTGAAGCCCCCGTCTCCCTCTGACCTGGCGTCCTGCTAACAACAGGCGAAAGGGCCTGCACAATGGTTTCTGTAGAGAAAGGAAACTGGTTTGGTTTAGAGATGGCCCTTGGCTGGGGGTGACAGCCTGGGAGCACGGGTGGACATGGGTGGAAACTACAATGAGTGTTTCTACTGGGCCAGAGAGAGGCAGCCCCCAGGAGAGTCTTTAGGCTTAATGGAGAAGCAGCCTGAAGATCGAGATCAGGCCCCCGGGGTCTGCCCACAGAGCACAGCAGCACCTCTGAAAGGCCACAGCCCCAGATGGGCCCCTGTCAGCCACCTTCCTGTTCTCCCCACCATCCTTTACCAGACATGGTGGAATTGCTAGAAGGCATCAAAGGGCTCCAGCATGGAGTCATCCTGACCCAGGTGCCGTGGCCCTCATCTGAGTGACAGCTGAATTGCCACCTGGGATTTTGGTTGAGATGGAAGAGTAGAGGATTCCCAGGCAGACAGTTTCAGCTCCAAGATTTCAAAATGCCCCCTTTCCCCTGGGGGTGGAGGTGGGAGTGACAGGCACAAACAAACCAAAGGCTTGAGCATGACTAGCTTCTGACAAACTCCAGTACACTGCCCTAACCCTCAGCGCCAGCAGGAGGGGTCCAGTCACTGTCTGGAACATGTCTTTCACAGTTCTTGCCTGTATTTAAGTTCCTCTCCCAAGCGGGAAGGCCCTCTCCCCTTAGCTGAGTCTTCCTCATGCTTGGAGAAGCTGCTTGGCACCGCCTCCTTCACCGAGCCTCCTCTGACCACTCCGTCCCTCTCCTACCCCTCCATCCTCCAACCCTCAATGTAAAAAATCACTCTTTGATGCTTATTATTCACAATGTTTGATGGATAATTATCTTTCTATGTGTATGTAACCGATTTCACAAGCACATTGTAAACTCTTGAAGGGTAGGGTCCATATCTTAGCCATGTGTATATTTCTCAGACTATCTGTAAGAGTGCTGAGCACATAGTAGGTGATCAATAAATACTTGTTGATTGAACAACTGTTTTATTAATTCTAATTAATTCAGACAGGGCAGGTGTGACTGAGGGAACTGGGCAAAGGGGAGGGTAGAATAGAAATTGGTCTTTCTCCCCAATAGGTGAATAGAAAATTCTAGACCTTACTGGAGACATTAAGAAAGCAGGATGTTCTTGGCCCTTCTTAGGGAAACATTAACCTTTTCATAATGTCCAGGGACCCTCCCTTCTTACAAGTTATTTCCTTTAAGTTATTTGTTAAATGCTTACATGTTTATTCTACTCATCTCTGAACCACCATTATGAGGAAGGTGAAATAGATCAGCCAATCTCCATTTGGCGATGGAGAAACTAAGGCACACATCAGTAAAGAGATTTTTGTAGGGCCACATTGCTCGTATAGGTGCCTGAGTCTCCTGACTCCCCAAATAGGACTCTGCCAATCAAACAATATTCACAGCCAGTACTGCAAGCCTGCCAGAGGTTGCAGGTTGTCTGAGGAAACAACGCGTGGCCAGTAAGGTAAGACTGGGGACATATAGGATCTGCTGGTCTCCCATGAGCGAAATCTGGGCGAGTAGCACCAAGTCACTGAGTGAACCACTTGGAACTGCCTGTCCTGCCATGCTGGCCAGGTGGCCAGCCTGGGTCCAGCTAACTGGCCCATTAGGGGGAATGCCAAGCTTACATTTAAATAAGACATGACACCTCAACTCCAATTCCTCTAGCGCTGGAGGTGTGGGAGTTTGGAAAGCCAATGATTTAGCACTGCTCTAACCTCACTGGGAATTAACCACATTTGATGTGCAAACATGTTGACTGTGGCAACCCTAACAAGAATGGAGCCCTATAAGACTCAGCCTCCCCAGTCCCTAGACCTGGTGGCCTCAGCACACAGGAGCCTGTTACAAGACACACTACCCTTGCATTCCTGAGGTGAGCCTTCTTTGTGGCAGAGGCTAGGGCCCTACCATCCAATCCCGTTTAGAGGGAATAGTGGCAGGCAGGAGTAAGGGCAGTGGGGAGAGGGCTCTCTGAACACATGTTTAATAAGAGGTCATATTTCTGGGCTGGTACCAAGAACCCCAGAGCCCTTGACTGGAGGCCGCTGGATTTGGAAAATGGATTAGCCTTGCTGACTCTGCTGGGCTGTGCGTGCTTAGTCACTCAGTCGTGTCCAACTCTTTGTGACCCCATGGACTGTAGCCCGCCAGGCTCCTCTGCCCATGGGATTTCCCATGGTGGGTTGCCATTTCCTTCTCCAGGGGATCTTTCTGATCTAGGAGTCGAACCTGCAGCTCCTGCCTCACCTCCTGCATTGTAGGTGGATTCTTTACCATCTGATCCAGTGGGTTGCAACCTGATATGGACTCTGATGACCCACCACCTGGTAGCCAAAGCCCTTTCAGATCCATGATTTCACTACCTCCTCCAAATACCCCCAATGAAGCAGGTCTTTTACAGGAGACAAAAGGGAGGCCCAGAGAGGTGAGTAAATTCCTTAAAGTCACAGTGTCAGAATCTGAAGATAAGCTTGGAAACCCATCCCACACCAAACGTGGGTCTGGGATTCTGTCTCAGAAGGTGTAAGTGGGGGGCAGCCTGTGACTCTTCAAATTCCTGCCACCTTCCTGCTCCTGTCTTTCACTCAGTATAAGGGCTTTTGAGGAAAATAGGGCACAGAGCTTCCAGCCACGTTAGGTTGAGGCTTGCCTGAGAGATCCTCCTTTCTTTTAATTTGGGAAGATTCTATGGAAGGAGTTAGACATTCATCATCAACTAGAAAAACTGGGACAGGCATGATAAAGAGCAAGTGATCCTTTTGGGTGGTTGAGCAAGAAAAGCCTTTCTCTAGCTACTTTCCCAGAACTCTGAGTCTGGGTCCAAGTTGAACAGCTTTCAGGTCACCCCATTGCCTTCCGTCATAAAGTAATTTAGATTAGCCACAGACCCAGGGACAGTGAAGGCCATTGCATCTATTCCCTGGCCTCACAGTTCTGACCCTTGCACAAGGAGAGATGTTTCTGCCTTCCCTCATTCCTCTGATAATGGTGTGACTCATGGTTTTTCCCCCTGGGGGCCCTACTGACCCATGGCTATGTGATTATTAATAGGGGAGGAGGAGGCCAAAACTGGTTTCTTGGTAGAAAGATGAACTCCAACTTTCTGAAAGACCTTCATTCAGCCAGTCAAACAGCCATCCAGCCAGCTCTCCAGCTGGCGAGCTACCAGCCGGCACACACCAACTGCCCTCTTACCTGGTGGCAGGCAATGTGCTAAAGGCTTTGACGGTAACAAGGGTGAACAAGGTAACGTCTGTGCCTAGTAGCAGGTGATACTTGATCTATGGGAGATAAGACATGCACACCCACCTGTGGTACAAGATATAATATGGTCTATCTTGTGAGAGATAAGGAAAAGTGTCACAAGATAGGGGTATATCAGGGGCTAGTTAAAAACGGTTTGAAAATCCCCTAAATCCCAATCCATAGGAAAGGAGGGTCTGGCACTACTTGAGCTTCTGGGGGAAGGATGATCAAACAGAGAAAACTGCTTCCTCCAGCTGAAGGACCATAGGGAATAGAGAAGTAGGGGAGAGGGCTGTACTAAGAAAGAAACAGGGATATGCCACACAGCTAACCTGCGAGCTCCTTGAGTTTGTCTCACAGGACCCTAAGTGGCTCTAATGGAGAGAGAGACACTGGGGCTCAGCCTCTCCCTCCTCATCTCCTTCTCCTGGTCAGGGCTCCGGAAACTGCTGGAAGCAGCAGAGGCAGTGTCCATCCAGGTAACCTGAGGCCTTTGGGCTCTCGACCAGAGGAGAAACATGTCTGTAAGTGGGAGAAGGGAGAGAAGAGGGGCCCAGTGTTAAAGGAAGCCAAATGAGGCCTCACAGGGTCATCACTCAGCCCTACACTCATGGACGTGGGATTCTTTCATGCCTGCAGCTGCCTACTCTGGGACATGCAGACCCCAGGCTGGAAAGTCCATGTGCTTCTCTTCAGTGGGCTTTGCACTAATCTAGAGCCTTTGCCAAGTCTGGTCTCGCGGGCCCAGAGAGCGGCTCTCAGCTTTGATGAAAATTTCTGTTATCTCAATGGGAAGGTGGGGGGCGAACTTCAAACAGGAAGTCCAGCAGGTTATCTCTCTCTCTTGCCCTAAAACGTGGCTCCCTACATGCTATGATATGATCACTGATAAAATATTAACAGGATGTTATCAGGAACAGTTATACAAAAACTATAATCTGACCACCCCCTCCACCTCAAACGACCCACCACCTTCCTGAGAATTGCAGCCCAGGAATTCCTAGTTAAAACTTGCCTACAATTCCCTGCTCTAGGCCTCATTTCTCTTCAAGACAAGCAGGAGGTTCTTAGGGCTTGACAAAGCAGGAAGTCACCATACAAGGGCAAACCAGGAGATGCTGCTTTCCTGTCATCCTGAAAGTCCCATTCTTCCACTACAGCACCCTCATCACCTTATAAGTCACTTCTTAGGAGGGCCTTGAAGAACTTTCTCTTCATAAGGCCTTGTGGAGAAAACCTTGAGAAAACTCACAGGCTTTCAAATAGACATTAGGGAGTGAAATTTGGATGTGAAATTAGATGCCAAATGAGTGTGAGTAGTGTGGCAGGCAACCCAGCATTTCAGTGGTTAATTCCTTTTCTCCAATACTGCTTTCAGTTGCTGTTTAGTCGCTAAGTCATGTCCGACTCTTTTGCTATCTTCTGGACTGTAGCTGGCCAGGCTCCTCTCTCCATGGGATTTCCCAGGCAAGAATCCTGGAGAAGGTTGCCCTTTCCTTCTCCAGGGGATCTTCCTGACCCAGGGATTGAACCTGCCTCACCTGCCTTGGCAGGTGTATTCTTACCACTGAGCCACCAGGGAAGCCCAGTGCTTTCAGAGTCTGTGATATTTGACAGAATTCTGTGTGGGTTGCTCAGGAGAAAGGCCAGTCACACCAAAAGTACAAAGAGAAGATGCTCTTGACTTGATTTCTGGAATTATACAATGGGATGCAAGAGGATGGATCAGCAACCCAACAAAGGATATCTGAGGATATTGTGAGGACTCTGCTCCCCTTGTTTTAAAGGCACTGAAGGTCCTGATTAAAAAGTAAGTATATTTTCTGGGAAGAAACATACATTCAGTCATAGATTAACCATTAACACCATAATTTGCACTAGTTTCTCAGTTTAACCCTTAAAAGAGCCAAAATGAGATGAGGCCAATGAGTTTAAAAAATATAACATTAATTCAGAGACTATGGACACGAATTTGGGGGGCCAGGGGATGTCTCTGAGTAACACACACACACCCTTCAACTAAATGCTTCAACAGCTTTAAAAATGGAGATGAGGTAGGAATCAAAAAAAAAGAGACAAGATGAGAAAGGCAGAGCCATCTTCGCCTTGGCAATTCCAGACACATCTCGTGTGGTTAATTTTACTCTTCTCTGTGTAATAATAAACCAATATGTTCTCAAGTGTCACTTTCTCACTCCCCGAGACTTGCTCAACTCAGCACTGTCTAGAGGGGGTGGTGCAAAGGAGCCAGTGGGAACACTCAAAAGCAGAGGCCAACAATTCCAAGACCTCCTGGAGTGTAAGAAGAGGATCTTGGTGGCTGTTTTGGTATCAGGAAAGCTGCCAAGCAACGGCCCCGAGTAAAAACCCAGTCAAGAGGAAATGAATCTCCACATTGTTTGGAGGCATATTCGTTACATAAGTGAACGATTTCCTGATCATGAGGGCAGTTAAACATTGTGTGGGATTATGGAACTTTCTTCCTTGGACATTACTATTAGTGTGGGCTGGTGGTAGCATTTTCTTATCAAGAGGAAGAAGACGAGACTGATAGTTTTTAAGATAGTAGGGGATAGTGGGAAAACAGTCTGGGCTTTGGGAGCTCTTCAGCTGCACTCTTAGCTGTGTAGCCTTGGGGAGTGAGTGAAAGTCGATCAGTCATGTCTGACTTTGTGATCTCATGGATGGTAGACCGCCAGGTCCCTCTGCCTATGGAATTTTCCAGGCAACAATACTGGAGTGGGTTGTCATTCCCTTCTCCGAGATCTTCCCAACCCAGGGATTGAACCTGGGTCTCCTGCATTGTAGGCAGATTCTTTACCATCTAAGCCACCAGTCACTTTTAATTCTTTACACTTTAGTTTCTTCATCTGTAAAATGGGGATTATACCTGCCTCTCAGTGTGGTCATGGCATATAGTAAGACCTAATAAATGGTTAACTGTATTCTAAGCATCAGTTCAGTCAGTCAGTCAGTTCAGTTGCTCAGTCATGTCCAACTCTTTGTGACCCCATGGACTGCAGCACACCAGGCCTCCCTGTCCATCATCAACTCCCAGAGTTTACTCAAACTCATGTCCATTGAGTTGGTGATGCCATCCAACCATCTCATCCTTTGTCAGCCCCTTCTCCTCCTGCCTTCGATCTTTCTTAGCATCAGAGTCTTTTCAAATGGGTCAGTTCTTCGCATCAGGTGGCCAAAGGATTGGAGTTTCAGCTTCAACATTAGTCCTTCCAATGAATATTCAGGACTGATCTCCTTTAGGATGGACTGGTTGGGTCTCCTTGCAGTCCAAGGGTCTCTCAAAAGTCTTCTCCAATACCACAGTTCAAAAGCATCAGTTCTAAGCATATTGGTGACCTAAAAGGTCATGCCAAAGTTCACTAAAATGTGTCACATGTCTTTGAGGAATGGAGACAGACAAAGTACATTTTCTACCATAGATCGGAATCTACATTAACAGGTGGATATCCTTTATTCCAGGCCAAAACTTCTCAAGATTCTTCCCAAAAGTCTGAATTAATACCTTGAAGACTTTGAATAGGCATCTACTCATCAAATTCTGGGCTTCCCAGAGGGCACTAGTGGTAAAGAACATGACTGCCAATGCAGGAGACATAAGGGATGTGGGTTCAATCCCTGGGTCAGGAAGATCCCCTAGAGGAGGGCATGGCAACCCACTCCAGTATTTTTGCCTGGAGAAGTCCATGGACAGAGGAGCCTGGCGGGCTACAGTCCATGGGGTCACAAAGAGTCGGATACGACTGAAGCAACTTGGCACACAGGCGCATCAGATTCCATTAACAGAAGCCAGGGGCAAAACAGACTTGAGAAGCTGGAGAGGAAAGAGGTGGTGATTGTTTTTGACCTTGATCCAGATTTAAGAAAATGTGAGGTGGAACAGAATCATGATCTATCAGGTCCCACTGCTAGAGAAAAGCTTAGTCCAAGGGAATTTCCCGAGCTCAATGACACTAGGGGAGACTTCGTTAGCCACTTTCCTAATTGATATCAGACGAAGGCTCCATTGTTAAAGAAATTTAGCATAGCCTCCTTCTTGTCGGCATTTCAAGTCTTTGGTCCATTCTGTTCCTTATGCCCCAAACTGGTAATTCATTATTCCTCAAACCCTCGTTGTGTTCCCTAACTTACCCCACGTCCAGTCTTATGATTTTGCTTATACCATTCCCTACACTTGGAAAACCGTCCCTACACACCTCCACCTTCCCAATCCTCACAGGTTTCCACATCCCATCTGGAAAATCAGGCTTTTGGGAACACTTTTCTGAGCCTCTGCCTAAAGACATCTTGCTTGTTTGTCCCTGAGGACTCAATGGCCAAACGTATGGAATGTGTTTGGCACCCAAACAGTTGAAGAATTATCTAAAAGTGGGTTAGGAATTTCTGATGATTCACATCAAAACTCTGGATATAGGTATAGAGGCAAGTAACAAAACACATGTCTCTTACAGATTTTATTTTCCATTAGAAAATGAATGCTATTTATGTCTCATTTAATAACTAAAGCTTTAACATAACCAACAGTATCTAAATCCATTCCTGTGATGTCGTTTATTATCCAACCACGTACCCTGACTTTGGAATCAGAAAGTATGCTTCCTGAATTTCCTCTCAGCCTAAGGGAATTTATGAGTCAGGGATGTCCTTGTCACCTAGTGGGCTTCCCTGGTGGCTCAGACAGTAAAGAATCTGTCTGCAGTGCAAGGAGATGCGAGTTCAGTCCCTGGATCAGAAAGATCCCCTGGAGAAGGGAATGACTACCCACTCCAGTATTCTTGACTGGGAAATCCCATGGAGAGAGGAATCTGGTGGGCTACAGTTCCACAGAGTTGGACACAACTGAGCGACTAATACTTTGTCATCAAGTACAAGTTACTCTTTTGGGGAAATTACACTTGACTTAGCTTGAGCTCACCCCTAGCTTTCCTGAGCATACTCCCATGCTTCACTCATAACATAGTACTACAGAAAGAAGTTTTAATACATAGTACAGAACTCTGAAACATATTCTACCTGGAGATTACCTGTAGGAACCAGGAGCCTACCAATTAAGCTTCTGTCTCTAAATTGTCACCCCCGATTATTTGCAATCAGCGGACTTGGGTAAGCAAAATCTTCCTCCCTGGGGCCACAAAGTCTCTGACCTGGTCCTCTGGAAGGTCCCCATTTGTTCATCCAAGCATGTACATACAACTGTCTCTCTGTATCTGTTGGGGATTGGTTCCAGGATCCCCATCAGATACCAAAATCTGAGGATGCTCAAGTTCATTATATAAATTGGTGTTTAATTTGCATAAAAACTATACACAGGCTCCCCTACATTTTAAATCATCTCTAGATTACTTATAACTAATTCAATGTAAATGCTATGCAAATAGTTGTAAATAAAATGTAAATGCTATATACCTAAATGAGGCAGATTCAAGTTTTGCTTTTTGGAACTTGTTGGATTAAAATTTTTTTTTCCATCTGTGGTTGGTTGAATTTGTGGATGCAGAACTCAGGATTTGGTGGGCCAATTGTACTTGCACTGACTTTCTAACATGTTCTGGAAACTTACCAGCATACCTCAGAGATATTTCACACTCGATTCTAGATCATTACAATAAAGCAAGTATCTCAATAAAGAGAGTCACAGGGATTTTTTGGTTTCCAAGGGCATGTTGAAGTTATGTTTATACTATATTGTAGCATATTTATGTACAATAGCATTATGTCTAACAAAACCATGTACATGCCTTAATTAAAAATATTTTATTGATAAGAAATGCTAACCATCATCTGAGCCTTCAGTGAGTAACAGCAAAGATTATTGATCACAGATCACCATAACAAATATAATAGTGAAAAAGTTAGAAATATCATGAAAATTGCCAAAATGTAAAACAGAGACATGATGTGAGCAAATGCTGTTGGAAGAATGACACTGATAGACTTACTCCACACAGGGTTGCTACAAACCTTCAATTTGTTAAAAAAAAAAAAACCCCAAACAGAACAAACCAAAACACAAACAAACAAAAAACCCACGCAATATCTGCAAGGCACAATAAAATGAGGTATGACTGCATTTCCTTGAGGTGTGTTGTCTGTCCTTTGAAAAAGGATAGCTCCTCTTCCCTAGAAATAACTATCACTGCTCTTAGAAAAAGTGAGAAAATTCCTCAGAATTTTTTTTTTCCTTTTGAGTTCTCATTCTCAAGATCTGGTCTCTATAAACTTCTTGTGATTATATTCTGTAAATCTCAGTATTTTAAAATTGAAATCTAGGGAGCCTCCTTGTGATAATATTCAAATACTTGTTATAAAGAACACCCGTATTCCCTTTCTCCTGGTAGCCTTTCTAATTATTCTAAGATCAGCTAAGGAGAAACACTAAGCCACTCCAGCTCAAAGTGTTTGCCTCCCATAACCTGCAGAAATTACTTAGTCTTTCATTTTCAGAGTTTAAGGCCCAGGATTATCTACCTCACCCATATTGTATTTTTCTACCCCCTCCTATAAATGAGGCACTGTTTCAGGTTCTGGAAGGAGATGGAGATAGGAGCAAAACACACATTCCATCATTAACTCATTCATGAACAACTATTGGTTATCTACTCTATACCAGGTACCATTGGCAAAAACAGGCATGGTCCCTCCCCTCATGGAATTTATTAGTGAGAGGCAGACAGAAACTGGAGAAGGAAATGGCAACCCACTCCAGTACTCTTGCCTGGAAAATACCATGGAGAGAGGAGCCTTGTAGGCTATAGCCCATGGGGTCGCAAAGAGTCGGACATGACTGAGTGACATCACTTCACTTCAGACAGAAACTGTGTTGTGTTCTCCACTGTATATCACACATCATGCATTATTGGGTAGTAGGTATCCAATAAATATTTGTTAAATAAATGAAATCAAACAGCCAAATCTATAACAGCAAATTGTGAGAAGTGTTATGGATTAAACAAAACCAGACACATGATAGAATTGGGTAGACAGAGAAAAATGGCTGCAGAGGAAAGCCTGTCTGAGAAAGCTGACATTTACATAAAGGCCTGAAGGATGAGAAATAGTCAGCCATGCCAAGACTGGAGATATGAGCATTCAGAGAGGAAATAGTCTGGGGAAAGGCTCTACTGAAGCAAGAGCCTGAACTATTTCTGGGGGAAGACCACCGTGAGCAAGAGGAAAAGTGAGATAGGATGAAGAGTTGGAAGACACTAAGTAGAAGCAGCAGGCAGGGGTCTTCATAGGACATTGTAAGGAGTGAGGATTTTATTCTAAGTGCAGCGAGGAAGGGCTTTAAACAGGGAGCCATGTATTATGTCTGACTTGTATTTTTTTTTTTTTAATCACTCTGGTTGCAGTGTAAGACAATTGTGGGAACAAAAATGGAAGCAAGGAACCAGTTAGGAGTTGCAGGTGCTAGTGGTAAAGAACCTGCCTGCTAATGCAGGAGATGTTAAGAGACATGGGTTCGATCCCTGGGTCGGGAAGATCCCCTGGAGGAGGGCATGGCAACCCACTTGCATAGAGGACGCCATGGACAGAGGAGCCTGGTGGGCTATAGTCCATAGGATTGCAGAGAGTCGGACAGGACTGAAGTGACTAAGCAGAATAGCACATGGAAGATGATAGTAGTTTGGACTAAGCAGATGTAGTAAATTTGAGTGGAGTCAAGATATAATTTGAAGACAGAATTGACAGACTTTCTGACAGACTGGATGTGTAGGACTAAAGGAGGAAAATTAAGGATAACTTCCAGGTTTCTAGCTTAAGCAACTGAGTGGGTGGAGGTGCCATTTTCTAAAATGAGTAAAATTGGGGGAAGGAACAGTCCCAGAGTGTGTGTGTCACTGTTTAACAGTTTTATTTGAAATGTCTGTGAGACCTGGAAGTGCAAATGTCAAGTAGGCAGGTGAATTTATTAAATGTGGAGCTTTCTAATGGGAAACCTAGGACAAGGTCACTTGTGATAAGAGCCTAAGTGACAACAAACTTCTATGTTCAAAGGAAATTCTTATCTGGCTAGGTTAATCAGCGGAATTTCCAGGAAGGAAGGTGATATTAGAGCCAAAAGAAAGATGATGAAGGAAAATAATCCAGGTAAAAGGAATAGAATGGCAAAGATGGAAAAGAAGAAAAATCTCAAGGCAGGTTCAGAAACTGAAAGAGTTCAGCTTGGATGCAACATGGTTTCTGTTTGGAATGTGAGAAGAATCTACTGAGCTTGGTTGAAGTCAGAAGGGAATTTGCATTGCACTCGGGGCACAACTGAAAGCACTCACTAGAACAAGTTGTTGAACAGAGGCCTAACTCGATGAGGGCATTAAAAGCAATTTAGTGACAGGGAGGCCAGATATGAATCTAGTTCAGTTAGGAAGGCATGAGGTAGTAAGGACCTAATTGTTGACTGTGGAAATGAAAAATTAAAGGGCAAATGTGAGAGATTTTTGTAAGAATTATATTAACCTGACAGGATAGCCAGGAGAAGGCAAACAAGTTTTTGTTTTTTGTTTTTTTTTGCCTCCACAGTACATCATAATCTCTGATAAGGCT
This sequence comes from Oryx dammah, assembly GCF_014754425.2. Lineage (NCBI taxonomy): Eukaryota > Metazoa > Chordata > Mammalia > Artiodactyla > Bovidae > Oryx > Oryx dammah. Next base: position 13,112,459 of record NW_024070207.1, read on the forward strand.
GGGTGACACTTTTCAAGATCTCCACTGCCTCATTTAACTTTGGTTAAAGGGACTTCGTGCTGGTACGGTTTCATTGTAAATGGGCAACAGAGGGGGAGCTCTAGTATTGTAGAGACTGGACTCACAGAGCTAACTGTTGTTGGAAGGAGCAGTTTGGGGTTGAGACCACAGATTAGCAGATGGTCTGAGAGTAAGCACAAGTAGAGTTGAATGTTTCCACCCTTTTCATTCTGAAGCCCAACTGCCTGTACTCTTTCATATTCTGCCCCACTGCTGACCACCCCCCCCACACGCATGCACACCACATTCTCTCTCAGGCTGAATCTTCAATGCTCTGAATCTTCCCCTATACCACTCTCCCCTCATATTGTCCCTCTCTGTGCGAAGTCCCACTGTTTCACAGCCCTCATCTGAAGAGCAAGTATCCCTGAGAGAGCGGCTGAAAGTACCACCTGCCTTCCCTCAGTACCTTAGACAACCGGGGCCTTTCATATCATAGTCTGACATAAGAATTCATCATTTGGCAGCAAGAGCAGCAGTGAGGTAAGGGAAGAGGGCAGGGCTATCATTAAGCACCCATTCTATGGGTGAAGTGCACCTCTAGCCTCCTCTTACTTCCTTGCAGTCCCACAAGTATCTATGATGGCTCTCCTGAATTTCAAAAAAGTTTAAATTAGTTTGGGAGAGTCTTGTGAAGTAACTGCAGAGGAGAAATAAAATGAACATCCAAAACCTCCTTCAGGACTAGCTCATCCTTTGCAACTGCTTGATCCCACCTCTCTATAATTTCTTCATTATTTCCTATTTTTCACTGTTTGTATATTTTTACATGTTCATTGGTCAATGTCTTTTGAAGACTACCTTTAACTCTTTGGAGAGTATGCACTATACCAATACAATAAAGAAAAGAATAAATAAAATGTCTACTTTACAGGAGTATGTTTCACTATTTCTGATAATATGAGATCTATCCTTCACTCAGCAGTACCCTGAAGAGTAGGTAGGAGGTGTATTCTGAGGGATATCAAATAGATGTCACTGTTCTAAAATACCTCCCCACATAACCTTAGAGCCCACAGTTGTGGTGATATGTGTTTTAAAAATTGGAGCCTTGAAGATTTCTTTTTCAAGAATTCCTTATTAAAATGCAAATGCCACAGAGGAGGGTGGGTAGATGGGTCATGATTTAACCTTGAAAGTTGCTCAGTAATGCCTGACTCTTTGCAACCCCATGGACTATATAGTCCGTGGAATTCTCCAGGCCAGAATACTGGAGTAGGTAGCCTTTCCCTTCTCCAGGAGATCTGTCCAACCCAGGGGTCGAACCCAGGTCTCCTGCATTGCAGACGGATTCTTTACCAGCTGAGCCACAAGGGATTTAACCTTATTTCCCTTATATTAACCCATCACTCCTACAAGTCACATTTTTTACATTCCAGCTTTTTCCATGCTTTCTTTCATGTTATTTTTCCAGAGGTAATACTAAATACAACATAAATTATAAGTATAAAAATTACCTTATATTTTCACACAGTCTCTCACTTGATATCTAAATCCAAGCCTATTCATTTAAAAAATGATTTATTTTTTCCAATTTAAGAAGAATAACAGGTTTATAGTAGAAAATTTAAAAAAGGTAGGAAGACAGGAAAAAGAAACAAATGTCAACCACAGTCCTACCACGTAAGGAACAGCCATTGTTAACAGTGCTGTCATGACTATTTTTTCAGCAAAACTTACTAAGGCCCCATTTCCGATATGATGCCTTCCTTGCCCTTCCTTCTCCAGAACTTCTCTATCATGTTTGTTCCACTCATTTGTACAAGTCTGTTAACTTGGTGTGGGTTTTGTGTTTCCAACTAGAATGTTAGGTCCTTGAAGGCTGAAACTATGAGCTATACTTCTTCACTCATCCCCAAACACCTGGTACATTGGACCCAATATTTGCTGACTGATTTAAGTTAAATGAATACAAATCATATCAGAAAGAATATGAAATAGGCCAAGTATCTGAGTCATTAAAGCTTTCTGGTCACCTGGTTTGGTGATGACTGCTTTTCTGTTCCTGGAACTCTTGAAGTCTATTAAGCCTCTTTTTCTACACCAAGACTGTGTAAAAAGCAGGCTGATTAAGAGCCAGGATTACTCAAAGATTCTCCTTGTAAGGCATAAGGATGAGAGAGAGAGAGACAGTGAGTGAGAGAGGGAGGGAGGGATGGAGAGAAGTGTGTGAGAGGGAGGGAGGAAAGGAGGGGGTAGAGAAGGGGATATAGAGTATCTGGTGCTCAATCCAGTATGTGATTTGCCTCCAGCACTGTATACAGGATCCCATCCACTTGTTCTGAGTCAAACCCGATCTCACGAAGCTCCAAGTGAGGGAGGACAGAAGTAAGGAGATAGCTGACGTGGATACGCAGCCGCGTAAGCTTTGCCAAAGCCCTGTATGATGGAGTGAGGGACAGAAGAGATGACATGAGGTCATTAGCCAACAGAACAAAATGAAGCTCCTTCAAAATGGGCCTACATTTCTCAACAATTACGTTTCCATTAGCTAGAAAGAAAGAAGAAAGCACAATGCCACCAAGCACCGGGAGATTGGCTGCAGCTCTCTAAGTGACTGCTCAATCCTTGGTGGCCTAGGAATTAATTAAGGCTTCTTCTCTTATCTATGATCAGTAACCGGGGGTCCTACGGGAGGCTTCCCATTAGCACTCACAAGCTGATAACTAAACCCTAGTAATTAACCTTTCTAGGTCATCTCCCTCTGGGGTCCGGTAGGAGACCTGAGCCTTCTGCAGCACTTCCAGGTGTATCTCTGTCTCCTTCAGTTTCTCTTTTAGTTCCTGCTTCTCCTCTTTGGTTCTTTCCAGCTCAGCTTTCAGAATCTGGAATTCAGCTTGGCGATAGCCCATGTGTTTCTTGCTCCAATACAAGCCTTCCGTCTCCTGGGTACTATAGGTTACCAATTCATGTTGGACTTTCTTGAATTTGGAATGCCAATGATTCCTCTCCTGTTCCAGCTCCTCCACCTGCAGTCCAAGAAACAGAAATTCACTGACCCCACATTTCACTGAAAGCTAAAGAGTACCCCCAGGTTTCCTGAATGTATTCACCCTGTGATTCCCCTAAATGTATTTTTCTGTTTATGGACCTTTTCAAATCCCAAATATGGGAGGGAAGCCCATTAGGGTTCACTTGATCTGAGATGTACCACAGAATCATTCAATGGCTTACTGTGTTTACACATGAGATCATCAGTTCTATCTCTCTGGTCCCTTGGTTACAATAGCCTCTCATTCCCAGTAGTAAGATGTTACCCTAACCTTTTGCTGGAACATATTCCTTTCCGCCAAAACACGTTCCAATTTTTCTGTGGTTCTCTTCAGTTCTTCTAGCTCTCTTTGGTTCTTCATCTTTGGTATATTACGACCGCTGCTCTCCTCGTAGCCTCTTCCTTTCTCTGCAATAGCTGCAGCAGGAGCTGGAGCAGAGGCCACAGAAGAATAAGGCACCGGATTCAAGGATTCAGCTGCTTTTCTTCTCTCAGCAAGCTCCTCTCTGTTAAAAGGGATCAGTTGAATGGGAGCTCCTGAATCTCTAATACCTTTTGCAACACCGACAACAGCTACAAAAGGTCCCTTGCTCACTTCTTCCTTGTTTACATGTGTGTTGCCTCTGTTAGAATCTTCTGCCACCAATCGTGGCATTTGATCTTCTAACTCTTCAGGGAGCAAGGAACCCTGGTGTTGGTCCTGGGCCCCCGAATACAGAACTGAGGCCTCCCTACTCTGACTGGTACTCTTGATTGCTTCTGGGTACTCTGGGGAAAGGTACGGTGGTGTGCTTCTCTCAGAGCTGGTCTTCTCACGGCTGTTTTCCCCTTCTGGGTTGGCAACTGCTGCCTCCACTCTCCTGTAAGGGCCAGGCATGGAATAATCCAGAGGAGGTGTTGTCATCTCATTCTTGAGCCTTCTTCGTTTCTCCACAGGTTCCTCACCTAGGATCCATTTGTACTTACTGCAAGAAGAAGAGGAAATTCAATTTTAAGCCATCACAAAGAAGCTAAGTATATTCTTATTCTATGGAGGATATGATATATCTTATCCTATGGACACAGATATTCATCTTCAAATTTCCTATATTACAACCGACTCTAGCTGTTATTCACAGATCATTTCATGTTAGCAATACATTTTTACCCCCAAACCCCAACCCCTTCACTCATGCAATTTGCTGAGATAGTGATGTGTCTTAAGAGAGCAGAGAAATTGAGAGGTATGAAGAAAATCAGTATCTGAATATAGCAGGACTAGGCTGACCTTGGTAAAATTTCTGAAAATAGGATTGAAACCAGCCTGACTTAGAAGTTTCCGAAAGGCAAGTGAAGGAAGAAAAACAAAAAAGTACACATGCAAAATCCTCTAACAAGAGAATGGAAAAAAGGTCATAAAAAGCCTCGTGGAGTCAGTGGAGGAGACCAAGCCAGCTCGTTAATTTTAAAGTGTCACAAAAACCTTCCAGTATCAAAGACTTATGAACATTTTTATATTGCAATGGGACACCACACAGTGCCTTTGCCAGCCAACTGGATTGTGGCTATTGCCCATCATCCACTTGTAAAAGTTAATTAAAATACAGGGCCCTAGTCAGAAACAAAGAAACCGAATCAGCTAGTTCAAGTCATTCCCCACTTAGGGCTAAAGAATTCCCCTCTGTCCGGGCAAACAGGCACTCCCTCAATTCTTCAGGGAAGTTTAGGACAGTGACTCAAATCACCTTCCATTTCTGGCTGCCATATACAATAATGGCTGAAGGAACTAATAGCAACAACAACAACAACAAGAAAAACAGATGCCACCAAAATCTATAGGCAATTTTATATCAAGCAGGAGGATGGGATAACTATCCTTCTCTCTCTCCAGAAAATCAAGAAATTTCAAGGTAAAAATTAACTTTCAAGTTTTCAATGAGAAAGAGCCAGGCATGTTATTGGCCACCATAGCTCAAGGCTGCCCTTGTTTCTCTGCCAATTTCAGAGAACATCTGTAAAACATCTCAAACCTTAGCTTCTTAAAATGCCCTAAATGTTCTTCAAAACTTGTGTTTGCCCAGAAATAAAACTGGTCTGTCATCTCAAGAGGGCTTCCCTGGTGGCTCAGCTGGTAAAGAATCCACCTGCAGTGCAGGAGACCCAGCTTCAATCCCTGGGTTCGGAAGATCCCCTGGAGAAAGGAATGGCTACACACTTCAGTATTCTTGACTGGAGAATTCCATGGACATAAGAGCCTGGTGGGCTACAGTCATCTTAATAAGATCTTGTTGTATCAGCCTTAAGGGGAAAACAAAAGGCCTTAGGGACTATGTAAGAACAAATGCATTCATCTTTAAACATGTGTAGGGCCACTGTAGATGGTCCATTTAGCTGCAGTACTGAGGATGATAGAACAAGAAGCTTGCAGGTATGATGGAAGCATATATGATACCAGATAGCAACCACGAAGTTTTATGAAAGGCAATTAATGTCAAAGTATTCTTTTCATTTTCCTACTTCTAAAAGTTCTGTCTTTAGTTATCCTCTTTTCTCCCTACACTTCTTTTCTTTGGTAATCTCATACAATCTTTTGGCTCTAACTTCTGGAAGATAACTTCCAAGTGGTGTTCCCAGCCCAGAATCTCCAGTACTGAATTTCTGACTGCCTGTTACTTTTTTTTTCTGGAGGTCCCACTGGTATCTCATTCAGTATGTATAAAACTGACCTCTCTCTTTCACCTTCAAACCTGCTCCCTCTACTAAGTTTCCTATTTGTGTTATGACATCAACAAACTCTCAGTAATTTTATATGGTTCTACCACTATCAATACTCAAGTTCAAGCTCTCATTACCTTTCCTGCGCTATTGCAATGGCTTTTCCAGTCTCCCCCTGTCACACCTCCAGATCACCCACTGCCAAGTTAATTTTCCAAAGGCATTGCTCCAATCATGTCACCTCCCTAATTGCAATCTTTAGGTATAATTCCCCACAACATAAAGTTCAAATGTCTTAGCTTTGTATTCAAGCTTTTCCATTCCAAAACACAGGGAACGTTTACTGAACACTTACTCTGTGCCAGTTTGGTGAGTCAATGTGTATGAGGAGATACTTTTATCTTCATTTTAAAAAGACAATGCTCAGGCCTAGAGAGGTTAACTAACTTTCTGAAAGTCATGTAGCTAGTAAGTGACAGAACTGGGACTTAATTTGGCCCTAGCTTTCTCTCTCACTACTTCTCTTCAAAGACACCAGCCAAACAGAATGCCCCACGATTTCTCAGACTGCTTCTTTTGATTGGAACACACTTCTCAACAGAAGACAATTCAAATGCCACTTTTGAATTCCCATAGCACTTTAGCACTCTCAGTATAATAAATATAATATAATACAATAAGTATATATTGCTTTCTACTGTGTATGTGTATTGCAGGTTTCCCACTAAAGTATAACTCCTTAACAGAAGGTAGCTTAACTAACTGTGCTACATGGGGATGAGGGAACAAAACTTTGCAAATAAGAGGCAATCCAAAAGGAACTATGATGTTAATGAGAGACAGTGAATGGGTTTTACTTATTGGCTCTGTAAATACTTCTGATTCTTCCCACTAGGAATCAACTCTTATTCTAGATCTGAATTCACTGGTTTAGTAAAGATTAATTCAGGGTTTACATACCAGGGATTATTTTCCAACTACATAGTTTCTTCTTATTTTTTTTTCTTTCTGTCATATTTCTCCATTGGTTGCCTGCAGAGAAGCCAGCTGATATTTTGATAGGGACTGCACTGAATCTGTAGCTCAGTTTGGGGAATACTGCTATCTTAACAACACTAAGTCTGCTGACCCACAAATATGAAATTTGTTTTTATTTTAGGCTTTCTTATTCTCATGTAAAAGACGCTTACTCCTTGGAAGAAAAGTTATGACCACCTAGACAGCATATTAAAAAGCAGAGACATTACTTTGCCAACAAAGGTCCGTCTAGTCAAGGCTATGGTTTTTCCAGTAGTCATGTATGGATGTGAGAGTTGGACTATAAAAAAAGCTGAGCAACGAATTGATGCTTTTGAACAGTGGTATTGGAGAAGACTCTTGAGAGTCCCTTGGACTGCAAGGAGATTAAACCATTCCATCCTGAAGGAAATCAGTCCTGAATATTCACTGGAAGAACTGATGTTCACTGACTAGATGGACGTGAATCTGAGCGAGCTCCGGGAGCTGATGATGGACAGGGAGGCCTGGCATGCTGCAGTCCACGGGGTCGCAAAGAGCCGGACACAACTGAGCGACTGAACTGAATTCTCATTTAACAATATTTTGTAGTTTTCAGTGTATAAGTCTAGCTTGTACTTCCGTTAAATTTGTTAATCCTCTATTTTTGAAGCTACTATAAATGAAGCTAATAAAAAACTTCTCCTCCTGCTGGGAGAGATTGAAGGCAGGAGGAGAAGGGGCCGACAGAGGATGAAATGGTTGAATGGTATCACCAACTCGATGGATATGAGCTTGAGTAAGCTCTGGGAGTTGGTGATGGGCAGGGAAGCCTGGCATGCTGCAGTCCATGGGGTCGCAAAGAGTTGGACATGATTGAGTGACTGAACTGAACTATAAATGGAATTGCTTTATTAAATGTGTTTTCTTAATTTTTGCTATTCTTTTCAAAGAGCCAAGCTTTGGTTTCACTGATTTTTCTATTGTTTTTCTATTCTCCATTTCATTTTCATTCTATTTCCTTCTTTCTGCTTGATTTGGGGTTAGCTTGCTCTCATATCTTTAGTTTCTTAAGATGGAAGTTTAGGTTAACAATTTGAGATACTTCTTCAATTTTAATATAAGCATTTACAGATATAATTTCCCCTCTGAATACCTCTTCAGCTTCAAGTTGTAATTTTTTGTATATTTTATTTTCATCTTAAGGTATTTTCTAATTTTCCTTGTGACTTCTTCTTTTACTCATTTTTAAAATTTTGGAGCATGGTATTTAATTTCTACATATTTGTGAATTTCCCAAATTTCCTTCTGTTGCTGATTTCTAATTTAATTGCTATGGTTGCAGAATATCCTTTATATGATGTCAACCCTTTAAAATTTGTTGAGGCTTGTTTTATGGTCTAACATCTGGTCTATTCTGGAGAATATTCCATGGGCACTTGAGAATAATATTTACTATGATGTTTGGGGGTGAATTGTTCTGCATGTATCTGTCAGGTCCAGTTGGCTTATAGCATTCTTCAACCCTTCTATTTTGATCTTTTACCCATTATTGAAAGTGGGATACTGAAGTTTCCAACTGTTACTGTTAAACTGCCTATTTCTCCCTTCAGTTCTGTCTACTTTTGCTTCATGCATCTTTTGGGCTCTGTTGTTAGGTCCATATATGGGTATAATTTTTGTATCTTCCTAATGGACTTTATCAATATGAAATGTCTCTCTTTATGTCTGGTAACATTTTCTGTTTAAAGTCTGTTAGTTTGTCTGATATTAGTACAGCCACTCTTGTTCTCTATAGTTGCTGTATATACGGTATGTCTCTTTTCATCTTTTAACTTTCAACCTATTTGTATCTCTGAACATAAAATATATAGATATTATATTTGTGTATGTGAAAAAATCCAATTGGATAATCTCCAGCTTTTGATTGGATTGTTTAATCTTATCACATTTAATGTTATTATTGACATGTTAGAATTGATGTCCATTATTTGGTTTTCTGCTCTCTCTATATATATGTCATGGTTTCCTTCTTCCTTTACTGTTCCTCTTTTCATGTTATGTGTGTATTTTCTAGTTTAACATTTACAAATCTAATAATACATTACTATAATTATTACTTTATGTAATGTTATGTCTTTTGAGGAAGCTAAGAGAAGAAAGTAGAGCAAGGACATATTTATAGTTTGTTAAATTAACCTTATCTTTCCATTTTAAATTTTAATTTCTTACTATGGATGTGAGTTACCATCTGGTATTATTTCCTCACTCCAATACAGCTTTGCTCCCACCCACTTCTTTTATGCTGTTATTGGCAAAAATTTTATATCTGTAGATGATCCCAACAATAAAATTATATATATCAATGAAATTATATACATATATGTATTGTTTATGCAATTATTCTTTTAATCAGTTAAGAACAGAAAGAGGAAGAAACATGCCACTGTATTTGGATGTGAGAGTTGAACTATAAAGAAAGCTGAGCACCGAAGAATTGATGCTTTTGAACTGTGGTGTTGGAGAAGACTCTTGAGAGTCCCTTGGACTGCAAGGTCCAACCAGTCCATCCTAAAGGAAATCAGTCTTGAATATTCATTGGAAGGACTGATGCTGAAACTCCAATATTTGGCCGCCTGATGCAAAGAACTGACTCATTTGAAAAGACCCTGATGCTGGGAAAGATTGAAGATGGGAGGAGAAGGGGATGGCAGAGGATGAGATGGTTGGATGGCATCACTGACTCAATGGACATGAGTCAATTCTGGGAGTTGGTGATGGACAGGGAGACCTGGCATGCTCAGTCTATGGGGTTGCAAAGAGTCAAACATGACTGAGCAACTGAACTGAACTGATTATCTTTTTATAATAAATTAGTTATCATTGCCAGTACTGTTTTTTCCTGCAAATTTGAATTACTATTTGGTGTCACTTGCTTCCAAGCTGAAGAACTCTCTTTAGCATTTCTTATATGGCAGTTTTTCTAGAAACAAATTCCATCAGCTTTCATTTCTATAAGAATGTACTTATTTTACCTTCATTTTCTAAAAATAGTTTTATTGGATTTATGACTTCTGGTTGAAAGTGTTTTGTCAAGTACTATGAATATGTCATCCCACTGCTCCTGGTTTCCACTGGTTTCGATGAGAAGCCAGGGTTATTGGGGTTCTCTTTTACATGACAAATATTTTTCTCTTCCTGTTTTCAAGATAATTCTCTTTGCCTTTGGCTTTCAATATTTTCACTGTATGGCTGTAAATCTTTTTGCATTTATCATCTTTTGAGTTACTTGAGCTTCTTAAATGTGTAAATTAATGTTTCTCATCAAACTTGGAAAGTTGTCAGCCATTATTTCTTTGAGTATTTTTTCCACCTCCTCTTCCCTCTCCTCTCTTTCATGTTCTCCAAATTTGTATATCTTGGTGCACTTAATGGTGATCTACATTCCTCTGAGGCTCTGAGGCATTTTCCTTCATTTTTTTTCTGTTCTCCAGAAAGCATAATCTATAAAATCTGTCATTGGTAGTATATTTTCAAGTTTGCTGATTCTCCTGCCAATTGTAATGTACTGTTGAGTCCCTTTAGTGAAATATTCACATGAGTTTTTGTCCATTTTACCTCAAGAATTTCCATTTGGTTCTTTTTAAACATAATTTCTGTCCCTTTTACTAATATTCTGCAGTTGATGAAACATGGTCTCCTTTAGTTCTTTGAACATGTTTATAATAGATGCTTTGAAGTCTCTGCTAAATTCAACATCTGGATCTATTTAGGGGCAGTTTCTATTACCTGCTTCCCTCCCATCTCATGTACAGGTCACATTTTTTTTCTTTGCATGTGTCATAATTTTTTTGTTGACAATCGATATTTTAGATAATATAGTATAGCAAGCAATTTCCACCTCCCTGAATGGCTGTTGCTATTGTTTGTTGGTTTTTTTTTTTTCCCAGTGATTTGGCTGAAATGACTCCATGAAAACCGTTTCCCCTGTAATATACAGCCTCTAATATTCTTGCTCAGATTTCTTCCTGATTTTTATCTTTTACCTAACAATCTAGAAGTTACCCTGAGTCAGCATAATTATGCCCCCTTAGCCAGTTAAGAGTTTTACCCTTTACCACTGAATGTATGTGTGGCTTGAAGGCTACTATCACAGATCAAAGAATTCACATTTCCTCCCCCATTTAGCCAGGTAGTAGCGGGTTGCATTTTCCCTCTCCAGTCGTTTCTGAGGCGGCACAGCCTTCAGCATGTGCAGTTTCCCAGACTAACAGGGATATCTGTGATTTTACTTTTAAGCCTGGCTTCAAAGGAGTGGCCCCTGGGCCAGTCAGTGCTTCCTTAGAGGCTGTGCTTAAGTGTCTAGTACCAGTGAAACTTCTGCTCTGTTGTTTGATCTGTGTGAGGCTTGGGGACTGCTTGCAAGTTCACCTTGTGTCCTCATTGAGTGTAGTCTCATGTTCATGCACAGCCTTCCTAACCCACAGGGTTGACTATGATCCCAGGAGTGCTTGGATGTCTTTTTGCTTGCTTCTCTCTATTACCAAACTTATGATTTCACAGTCATCTCGCTTGTTGTAACTTGTATCATGGAGCTATGATAAAATTGTTCTTAATTTTTCCCCACTAAGATTTCCATTGTCTGACAACGCCCTTAGGAATGGGATTCTCTGATATGTTCCAAAGTCAGTTCCTTTGGGTAGTACTAAGGAGTTCTTCATCTGTCAGGCCTTCCTCTCTTCCTAAACAGAACATTTGTGCCACCGTGCAGGGTTGACAGCAGGGACAGAGGCCCACTCTCTAAGAGTGAAAACTTTTCTTTACAAATGGGTGCTGGGATGGTTTTTAGCTTGCTCCTTCAGGCATGAACCTCTGCACTAAGCGCAGGCAGCTGGGACCGGCCGGCACTTGAGCTACCCTGCGTCCGAGGTCAGGGGCAACGTCTGAGAGGAGCGACCCCGTGTCTGAGGCCAGAGATGGCGCCCGAGAGGAGCTACCCTGCGTCCAAGGCCAGGGGCGGCGGCTGGGAGGAGCCACCCCACGCCCGAGGCCAGGGGCAGCGGCCGGGAGGATCAACCCCACGTCCAAGGAGAGGTGGCTGCCTGGGCGCAGGAGGGCCTAGAGGAGCCATCCCATGCTGAAGGTCAGGAAGGGCGGCAGTGAGGAGACACCCTTCATCCAAGGTAAGGAGCAGCGGCTGCGCTTTGCTGGAGCAGCTGTGAAGAGATACCCCACGCCCAAAAAGAGAAACCCAAGCAAGAGGGTATCAGAGGGCAGACACACTGAAACCATACTCACAGAAAACTAGTCAATCTAATCACACTAGGACCACAGCCTTGTCTAACCTCAATGAAACTAAACCATGCCCGTGGGGTAACCCAAGATGGGTGGGTCATGGTGGAGAGGTCTGACAGAATGTGGTCCACTGGAGAAGGGAATGGCAACCCACTTCAGTATTCTTGCCTTGAGAACCCCATGAACAGTATGAAAAGGCAAAATGATAGGATACTGAAGAGGAACTCCCCAGGTCAGTAGGTGCCCAATATGCTACTGGAGATCAGTGGAGAAATAACTCCAGAAAGAATGAAGGGATGGAGCCAAAGCAAAAACAATACCCAGTTGTGGATGTGACTGGTGATAGAAGCAAGTTCGAATGCTGTAAAGAGCAATGTTGCATAGGAACCTGGAATGTCAGGTCCATGAATCAAGGCAAATTGGAAGTGATCAAACAAGAGATGGCAAGAGTAAACGTCGACATTCTAGGAATCAGTGAACTAAAATGGACTGGAATGGGTGAATTTAACTCAGATGACCATTATATCTACTACTGCGGGCAAGAATCCCTCTGAAGAAATGGAGTAGCCATCATGGTCAACAAAAGAGTCTGAAATGCAGTACTTGGATGCAATCTAAAAAACGACAGAATGATCTCTGTTCGTCTCCAAGGCAAACCATTCAATATCACGGTAATCCAAGTCTATGCCCCAACCAGTAACGATGAAGAAACTGAAGTTGAACGGTTCTATGAAGACCTACAAGACCTTTTAGAACTAACACCCAAAAAAGATGTCCTTTTCATTATAGGGGACTGGAATGCAAAAGTAGGAAGAAACACCTGGAGTAACAGGCAAATTTGGCCTTGGAATATGGAATGAAGCAGGGCAAAGACTAATAGAGTTTTGCCAAAAAAATGCACTGGTCATAGCAAACACCCTCTTCCAGCAACACAAGAGAAGACTCTACACATGGACATCACCAGATGGTCAACACCGAAATCAGATTGATTATATTCTTTGTAGCCAAAGATGGAGAAGCTCTATACAGTCAACAAAAACAAGACCAGGATCTGACTGTGTCTCAGATCATGAACTCCTTATTACCAAATTCAGACTTAAATTGAAGAAAGTAGGGAAAACTGCTAGACCATTCAGGTATGACCTAAATCAAATCCCTTATGATTATAGAGTGGAAGTGAGAAATAGATTTAAGGGACTAGATCTGAGAGATAGAGTGCCTGATGAACTATGGAATGAGGTTCGTGACATTGTACAGGAGACAGCGATCAAGAGCATCCCCATGGGAAAGAAAGTTGCCTGGGGAGGCCTTACAAATAGCTGTGAAAAGAAGAGAAGTGAAAAGCAAAGGAGAAAAGGAAAGATATAAGCATCTGAATGCAGAGTTCCAAAGAATAGCAAGAAGAGATAAGAAAGCTTTCTTCAGCGATCAATGCAAAGAAATAGAGGAAAACAACACAATGGGAAAGACGAGAGATCGCTTCAAGAAAATTAGAGATACCAAGGGAATATTTCATGCAAAGATAGGCTCGATAAAGGACAGAAATGGTATGGACCTAACAGAAGCAGAAGATATTAAGAAGAGGTGACAAGAATACACAGAAGAACGGTAGAAAAAAGATCTTCATGACCAAGATAATCACCATGGTCTGATCACTCACCTAGAGCCAGACATCTTGGAATTTGAAGTCAAGTGGGTCTTAGAAAGCATCACTATGAACAAAGCTAGTGGAGGTGATGGAATTCCAGTTGAGCTGTTTCAAATCCCGAAAGATGATGCTGTGAAAGTGCTGCATTCAATATGCCAGCAAATTTGGAAAACTCAGCAGTGGCCACAGGACTGGAAAAGGTCAGTTTTCATTCCAATCCCAAAGAAAGGCAATGCCAAAGAATGCTCAAACTACTGCACAATTGTATTCATCTCACATGGTAGTAAAGTAATGCTCAAAATTCTCCAAGCCAGGCTTCAGCAATACATGAACTGTGAACTTCCTGATGTTCAAGCTGGTTTTAGAAAAGGCAGAGGAACCAGAGATCAAATTACCAACATCCGCTGGATCATGGAAAAAGCAGGAGAGTTCCAGAAAAACATCTATTTCTGCTTTATTGACTATGCCAAAGCCTTTGCCTGTTTGGATCACAATAAACTATGAACAATTCTGAAAGAGATGGGAATACCAGACCACGTGACCTGCCTCTTGACAAATCTGTATGCAGGTCAGGAAGCAACAGTTAGAACTGGACATGGAACAACAGACTGGTTCCAAATAGGAAAAGGAGTACATCAAGGCTGTATATTGTCACCCTGCTTATTTAACTTCTATGCAGAGTACATCATGAGAAACGCTGGACAGGAAGAAACACAAGCTGGAATCAAGATTGCTGGGAGAAATATCAATAACCTCAGGTATGTAGATGACACCACCCTTATGGCAGAAAGTGAAGAGGAACTAAAAAGCCTCTTGATGAAAGTAAAAGAGGAGAGTGATGGCATCCAGTCCCATCACTTCATGGGAAATAGATGGGGAAACAGTGGAAACAGTGTCAGACTTCATTTTTTGGGGCTCCAAAATCATTGCAGATGGTGACTGCAGCCATGAAATTAAAAGATGCTTACTCCTTGGAAGAAAAGTTATGACCAACGTAGATAGCATATTCAAAAGCAGAGATATTACTTTGCCGACTAAGGTCTGTCTAGTCAAGGATATGGTTTTTCCAGTAGTCATGTACGGATGTGAGAGTTGGACTGTGAAGAAGGCTGAGTGCTGAAGAATTGATGCTTTTGAACTGTGGTGTTGGAGAAGACTCTTGAGAGTCCCTTGGACTGCAAGGAGATCCAACCAGTCCATTCTGAAGGAGATCAGCCCTGGGATTTCTTTGGAAGGAATGATGCTGAAGCTGAAACTCCAGTGCTTTGGCCACCTCATGCAAAGAGTTGACTCATTGGAAAAGACTTTGATGCTGGGAGGGATTGGGGTCAAGAGGAGAAGGGGATGACAGAGGATGAGATGGCTGGATGGCATCACCCACTTGATGGACGTGAGTCTGAGTGAACTCCGGGAGTTGGTGATGGACAGGGAGGCCTGGCGTGCTGCGATTCATGGGGTCCCAAAGAGTCAGACACGACTGAGTGACTGAACTGAACTGAAAAGGAGTTCTTCATCTGTCAGGCCTTCCTCTCTTCCTAAACAGAACCTTGTGCCAGTGTGCAGGGTTGACAGCAGGGACAGTAGCCCACTCTCTAAGAGTGAAACCTTTTCTTTACAAATGGGTGCTGGGACGGTTTTTGGCTTGCTCCTTCAGGCATGAACCTCTGCCCTATAAGTAAGCTGGTGGTGGAGCAACAGGAGTCTAGACTTGTCAGCATGCTGTCCCTCGGTGACTCCTGGTACCTGTGGATGGGCGAAGAGAAAGCTGGGTGGGAGAAGAGAGGCCCAGTCCTCTTGAGTCTGCTTGGAACAGAACAATACAGACCTGGAGGATATAAGAAGTGTCAGAGGCCTGCACCTCCCAGGTGAAACCATAGCTCTGGACTAGGAGCTAGGGAGAGAGGAAGCCCCCAATTTCTTGACCACACCCACCTGGATTAGAGCTTCTTGAATAGTTTTCATAAAAGAAAACTTAGAGGAAGATGAGAGAGGGTTAAATGCCCACCTTTTGCTGTACTTTCTGAGATTTAAGAGATTTTCTTGAATAAATGTTTCTGTACTTGCTGTGTGCCCCTAGGACAATTTCTAGGAACTAAGAATGATTGCTTTGCTTTGTTTAATAATTTTTTTCCAGTTAAATGGTTACTTGTTGGTAAAAGAGTTCATTACACTACTCATTTTGCTATTCTGGAACTCTTTCTCAAAGATAGTATTTTAAAATGTTAATACTGACCCCTGAATCAATCTTATTCATTTGCAAAATTGTTTTTCTATTTCTACCTTGTGTCTGTTGTTTCAAATATTCCTTTAAATATATTAGGATATCTTTCCTCCTCTCTTTTCACCATTATAATGTAATTTGAATTTTTTCTGGCTATCCTTTTAATATATGAAATAATTAGCCTTTGATATATAGTTCACTCAGAGTAACCGAGGTAGTGTTAGTGGTAAATAACCTGCCTGCCAATGCAGGAGATGTAAGAGATAAGGGTTTGATCCCTGGGTCAGGAAGATCCCTTGGATAAGGAAATGGCAACCCACTCCAGTATTCTTGCCTGGAAAATCCCATAGACAGAGGAGTCTGATGGGCTACAGTCTATGGGGTTGCAAAGAGTCAGACACGGCTGAAGCAACTTACCATGCAATATAGCTTACTCAGAGGTTCTCTAAATATCTAAATAAATTACAGGCTGTAATTCTCATCTTTGTCTATATGTTTATGGCTACTTTAGACCTTAGTTTATATCACTCATATGAAACCTACCATGTATCCGGGGTGCTTACATATGTAACTTTGAGTACCATAAGCTCCTTCATCTTAGATGCCATCACTGCCTTAGAATACTGCTTTCATATAGTAAGGACTCAAATATATGTAGAATGAATGAACAGAAAGGGGACTATTTCCTTTAAGCTGTCTTGCCCTAAAAGGTTATGCTTGTTTATATCCTAGCTGAACTTACTCTTTATTGCAGGTTTTCCCCTATCTTTGCTAGATTCGTGAAGACTCACAAAGCTGTTTCCAATGACACCTCTGGAACACCTTGTAGGTCTTATAACCTACTCCACTAGAAAATTTTAAAACACTCTTGGATAGTGTAGACTTTATTTTATCTAGAATTAAAGAGCTGTACTACATGACCCAAGGACCCTTATCAGCTTTAGGTTTTGATAGCAAGGGAGATCTTTGTTAACTCTTGACTAAACCTATTATTCCCTTTACACAGTTTTGTAAGTAAACCTTGTATATTTTATTAGACTCTTGAGCATCTAATTTTCCTCTATAAAAAAGGTAGACTATTTTCCAATCAATCTGAATCTCCCTATACGCGTAAGCTTGAAATAACAGAATCATCATTTACTGACCTTACATAAAACGTGACATTAGCAGTATCAATTATCACATATCTCTTGAAGAAATATTATTCTCAAATTAAAATTACACATAAATAGTCAAGAGTATTTTACCTGAACGCTAGAGCTAAAACCCAACTCTGGATAGCGCAGTTCCACAATGACTCATACAGAGATCCTAATTAAGACTGATGAAGTATGCCACCCAATGGATGTACTATCATACTGCACTCATTAAATACACACATACAGAGGTTAGCATTTGTTATCTCCTTCAGGTTACCAAAATCCACTTGACAGTATCAACAGAAACACTGAAGAGAAAGCAAAGGTGGTCACAGCAGGGAAAGGACAGCTTTCAAGAGCAGTGACATCTCGATACTCCAGTATCAATTTTGATGCGTGACCATCTCAAGGAGATCAATGTAGAGAGCTAACAACATGCTTAACAAAACCACAACACTTTTCTCTATACCCCTCCCAACCTAAAATGGGAGTTGAATAACTGTGGATGAAACAGTAGAATTAAGACCAAATCCCTGAGACCAACAAGGATATATTCCTTAATCCTTTGCTGCATGGTTCTATCTTAGAAATACCTCCTTCCATATGACTGAATTCAACTATCAGTTTCTGCACAGTTATTCTCTTCCAACTATTCTTGATGCTTTTGTATAGATCCTCATTTACTTCCTTTAGAGTTCTATTACTTTTTCTCCTAATAACCTACTTCCTCTTGAGACTCTTTGTTCATGCTCAGGAGGATGTGAGGTTCTTTCAATATCCAGGGGGCTTAATTGTGGAAGACTAGGGGACTTGCACATATAGAGATGTTTGTCTGGGTGAAAGCTGAAAAGACCTACTTAAGAAGCAAGAAAGAGGGAAATAAATCAATAATATTGGTGGAGGTGGGGGCAGGAGTAATTTCCCCCTATTATATATCCCATTGCTTTTTTCCTACAGTATGTTAAGAAGATATCCAAACTGAAAAGGGTTCATAAAGGTTTCACAATCTACTATGTAACAGTCATATTATTGTGGACTCTAGAAGTTTCTACCACTAGAGAGCAACTCTGTACCTACCCCATGGCTTGGCCCTGCCAGAAGTGAGAAACACAGTAGCAAGGAGAAAGCAAGTCATAATTAGCAGTCCTGAGTTCTAGTCTCACGACAGCACACAGGCAGTCATACCTTTTAGTGCTTCAAATATTCCTGATATTTAAGAAAATGTCTGTTATAAAGATTGCTGTGTGTGCTTAGTTGCTCAGTCATGTCCAACTCTTTGCAACCCTATGGACTGTAGCCTGTCAGGCTCCTCTGTCCATGGGGATCTTCCAGGCAAGAATACTGGAGTGGGTTGCCATGCCCTTCTTCAGCGGATCTTCCCAACTCAGGGATCGAACCCAGGTCTCCCACGTTGCAGGCGGATTCTTTACCACTAGTGGCGGGTCTAAGCCACCAGGGAATAACAAAATAATATTGCTGTGGTGCTAGATGATGAACAAGTAAATTCTAAGACTAAACTTACACGAAAAATTTACCCTAGGAAACAATGGACTACAAAGCTTACTTAATGGCACAAACTTCTAATACTTATTTTTATATGTGGCCAACAATGGCAACCCACTCCAGTACTCTTGCCTGGAAAATCCCAGGGATGGAGGAGCCTGGTAGGCTGCAGTCCATGGGGTCAGGAAGAGTCAGACATGACTGAGCGACTTCCCTTTCACTTTTCACTTTCATGCATTGGAGAAGGAAATGGCAACCCACTCTAGTGTTCTTGCCTGGAGGATCCCAGGGACGGGGGAGCCTAGTGGGCTGCCGTCTATGGGGTCGCACAGAGTTGGACACGACTGAAGCGACTTAGCAGCAGCAACAGCAGCAGCAGCAACATGTGTTAGGCCTATGGGGCCCTGCAGGATTTCAATATTCCTGAACTTAAAGAAAGAAACAATGCTTATCCAGGTAACATTACCTTATATTTGTATAATACATTATGCTTTGCAAAGAGTTTTCATGTCCATTACTTCACTTACACAATTTCCAACATAATGGGAATACATAATCCATAAAAGAATACTCGTCAGATGATCCCCTCAAAAAAGTAAAATGAAAAAGATAGAAAAATAGACTTGACGTGACAGTTACAATGCTGAAAAATGGCAGGTACATGCAGCATGCATGTCTATCAATCCCCAAATGGTGTTTCTCCTTCTGAATTCCATGCCAGGCTTTAGGAGAAACACAAACACGATAACCATACCAATTTAGTTTACAGGAAAGCAAACCCTGAGGCTTGGAAGAGAATCTATATTTTTTTTACACACCTGGAGAACTGAAAAATGCTGGAATCCAGAGGCTTAAGTTGAAGAGAAGTTGTTCTGCTTTCTTCTCCAACAGATGAAAGCCGGCTGGGGCTATCAGTTCCCTCATACCCAGTCGTCTTATTATTCAAGTCATCCATATCTTGAATAGAAGGGATCTTCAGCGGGTTAGTGAATACCTAGCAAAGAACGAAAGAATTTATACAAATCCTAATTTTAAACCAAATATCAAAGGATGAGTCAATCCTTCTGATGCTAGGAAAAAACACTTGGCCAAATAAAAAGAAACTGTTTCCTACACAAAACAAACAGCGCGCAGTAATGTACACTAGAACACTGACCCCAGGCACGTTCAGTTATAACCTTATCAGCTGGATACCAACAGACCTCCCCAACTCACTTATTGGCTCCTGGAATCATCCCATCCACAACACAAACCCAGGCCCCCGAATCACTTTCTTATTCTCTCTTTTGACCCAGTGTAAAACTGGGTTGTCACTCCTCTGAGATCTGTGATGAGGGAAGGAATGGAGGGAATAAGCACTGCAGCAAATGTCTGTGCTGGTCTTGGAGAAATGCATGCGAGAGACTAACATATACTGCACACACAGAAACATGCATCTGGGATCTTCTGGGAGAGCCAGCTTATGAAGATAGCATGAATGATGAAGGTGAAGGAGTATAAAGGGGAGGTAAACTGAATGAGGACAGGGCAGTCCCAGGAAATTTCCCAATCTCTAGATCAGACTATAAAGCCAAGATAGGAGGGTTTTCAACCTGTTTATTAATATACCTGGGTCTTGGTAGAGTGTCAGAAGAATTAGTATTTAATTGCCTCTATCCTCACCAGCCTGACCTACCCTGACTGAGTGGGTGGAAGGTGAATCTAACATGCTGCTAGCAGATATCTCTGGGAAAGAGGGTCAAGAGGAAAATCATGCAGAAAGGCAAGGTTGGGTGGGGGAGATAAATGGGTGCTATGGTGGCTGTCAGGAAAGGAGTGTCCCTGAAAGGACGGCCAACCTTATTGCACCCTTCAGCGTCCGGAGCTGGGCAACCATGTCCGAGAGACAGTGCTCCTGAAAATTCAAAACAGCAGAGTCTTTATAAAGCCAGCCAGCCTGAAAGCAGGGAGGGGGGAAAGGGCACAAAGAACCACCCCTTCTTTCCAAGAGGAAAGCAGAAAGGAGTCACCCGTGAATCCTGGAAGGAAGGAGACTGAGGAAAACCAGACACTCAACAGGAGCAGCCTGTATGAGGATGCAGCGTAACCCTGAACATTCTGTGACTCCGAATGGGTCATTCACACTACCCAGAATCAGTACTGAATCCAACTCTGGGCAATAAATGATTTGGCTCTTCTAGTTTTGGTGATCTGAACATCAGTAACAGCAAATCAAAGCAAAAATAAAAAGATCCTGTCAAAAAAAAAAAAAAAGACCACCAGAACAAATGGCTCGTTATTTCTGTACAGCTTTCAAGAATGCCGCTTTCTTCAGCCTATGTCCTCTGTTGGGGGAAATTCTGTGTGAGGAAAGGAAGAGGGTGGACCATCTCTCACCTGGTGGCTCTCGTTTTCTGTTGGTACTTCCTTCTTGTCAACAGTTTGATCTCTAGGAGAATATAAAAGTGCTATTTAGTTCACTCATGAATTGTAGATTTAGGTTATAAATGTTCCTTCTAAACTAGAAAGACTGTGAGCCTTGTCGAGTAGTTAAGAGTTCCTTCCTGGACTGTGCTACTAAAGAGATATTTCAAATGCTCTATCAAAAGAGGAGTGGGGTTGGGGAGAGGGAGAGAAACTAGAGCCAATCTCTAGTTGAGACATTCAAGAGATAACTAGAAAGAATAAAGAACTCTAAGAGCAGACTGGTGAATAGGAAAATCATTTGAAAAAATCATCTCTCTTCTCAAAATTCCCTTCCTATTAGGAAGGGTCAGGCTCCTCTATCAAAGGATACAGATCACCATCTCGGGTAAGGTATACTCAACTGTTTCTTAGCTCTGCTCAAGTACAGGTCTTCATCAATGAGTTCTTGTTCCTCTGGAACAGAGCACCTCCTGCAGTACATAGAAGAAATTACCTTCTAGAAAGAAAATGTGCCCTTAACTTTCACCCTTCATTTTCCTCACAAGTATGACAAGGCAGATTAACCACCATCTAACATTATAGTGTTCAGATTGCACCCACCTTACAAAACGTGTGGGCAGGCTACCAGGTAGCAATTCTTTTTTTCAATGCATGAGGTGAGGTGAAGTCGCTCAGTTGTGTCTGACTCTTTGCGACCCCATAGATTGTAGCCTACCAGGCTCCTCCGTCCATGGGATTTTCCAGGCAAGAGTACTGGAGTGGGTTGCCATTTCCTTCTCCAGAGGATCTTCCCAACCACGGATCAAACCTGGGTCTCCTATATTGTAGGCAGACGCTTTACCGTCTGAGCCACCAGGGAAGCACAATTTCAATGCATACCTTATCATTATTTTTGGTGCGTATATCACCCTTCTCCCAAGATACTCAAAGTACTTGACAGCTATAAAATTCATATGATGGTAGAGAGCAAGAAGCATAATATCTATTTTCACACAGTGAAATTCAAGCACAAAGGAGACTTGCCTGGGCTTCTATAGAAAGAGAATATCACTGAGACTAGAACCTAGGTCTCTACCTCTCATGTACTCAGAAAGCAATCCCCAAGGTACAGGCTAAGCAGGAACATCCATAGACTATGTGATGATCCCTGAAGAGGAAAATCAGAGGCTATGATAGAGAGCAGCACAAAGGGATGAGGAGCTGACATTGTAAAAGAGATAGAACAGAGGCTAGCAAAGAAGGGAAAAAGAGGATTCTATAAACGAAAAGATGATTGCTATATGTAAAGCATGAAGAAGAGAATTTTAGGAGTACAAGCTGAAAGAAGTACTAGAAAATGTATTCAGTGGACAAAGGCAATCCTAGAAAGAAATAAACAAAAACTTATAATAACTGGAAATCCTATGTTATATCCATTTTATTAGGGGGCAAAGTGTCCTGGAAGGTTATGTCTCCTGGACTAAATATAAACTGATAGCATATACAGAATTTGAAAATGAGACTTCTAAGTTCCCAGTCTCACATTTTAATTACACCACCCTAAGAGGTACTTAGGCACATCTTTAGTCTATGGGGGAATCCTTGCTTATTACAGAACCGGACTTCACTGCTTTATATTTCCTCCATTTCCAACATTTTTTCCCCTTAAAAAGCATACTGTTTTAGTACCTTTTTCTCTATTGACATTTATACCACAGAAAAAAGTTAAGAGTCACAGGTGAGTTGAAACAAACTGAATTATTATTATGAACCTATGTTACTGAGTCATATAAAAATATTTGTTAAATTGAAATGATGTCCATGATGTGAGAGTTTGGACAACAAAGAGACTGAGTGCCAAAGAACTGATGCTTTTGAACTGTGGTGTAGGAGAAAACTCTTGAGAGTCCCTTGGACTGCAAGGAGATCAAACAAGTCAATCCTAAAGGAAATCAACCCTGAATATTCATTGGAAGGACTGATGCTGAAGCTGAAACTCCAATACTTTGCTCACCTGATGCGAGGAGGCGACTCATTGGAAAAAGACCCTGATGCTGGGAAAGATAGAAGGTAGGAGGAGAAAGGGACATCAGAGGACAAGATGGTTGGATGGCATCACCGACTCAATGGACATGAGTTTGAGCAAGCTCCAGGAGATGATGAATGACAGGGATGCCTGGCATGCTGCAGTCCATGGGGTCGCAAAGAATCAGACATGACTGAGCGACTGAACAACACCACATCTAGATGTTAGCTGCTTCAAGGAACAGATGAAAGTGAAAGTGTTAATCACTCAGTCGTGTCCAATTCTTTTCGATCCCATGGACTGTAGCCCACCAGACTCCTCTGTGCATGGGATTCTCCAGGCAAGAATACTGGAGTGGGTTGCCATTTCCTTCTCTGGGGGATTCTTCCAAAGCAGGTATCAAACCCAGGTCTCTTGCATTGCAGGTGGATTCTTTACAGGCTGAGTGATGGAATATTAGAAAGACAGACATGTAAACAATCTAAATTGAATGTACAATAGGTACTTCAACAGATTCAAATATAGGAAGCATATGAAGAAAACTGGCACTTCAACCTGAAATATAAATCCCTTGTTCTCAAAGAGTTTACAATCTCTTGAAGAGCTCAAATGTATACATATGAAAAACATCCCCCAAATTTAAACAGTACATGAGCAAATGTTAAGAATTAAATACTACAGACAGCCAGAGTAAAATCACTGTAAACTACTGTCAACAAGAGAAGTATCACATAAAATATTTCTGCTTCCCAGACGATATGATCAGATGGAATACAGAAAGTCATTCTAAGCAACTGGAATGACAGTATCAAGTCATGGAGAAGGGAATACATGCAGCATGTGTAGGTAAGAGTGAAGCCACAGGCCTGCTAAAGCGGAAGGCCTGTGTTAACATACAAGAATACATAAAGATCAGTTAGCACAGGGGCTTGAATGCCAGGCTGAAGAGTGTGGACTTGAGATGAGAAGTGTTTTAGAACAGAGACAAATCAGGACTTATCTCTGGCATAATACTGAGTCTTAACCTTACCTGTACTTTGGGTGGGAATTATAGTAGCAAAACCATCTTGCAGGTAATGTGGATGGATCAACCTTGCCAGGAAGCCTCCTCCATTTCAGACACTCATCACATTGTACCCATGTCTGGTCAGGAATCTTCCTGAATGGAAGAAAACAAAAATATGACTGTCTATATAGTTTTATACTTTATACTAGCTTTATACTCTTTCTTACATTAGAAAGGCTATATTCTAGCTCTGTACTCTTACATTAAAAGGCATACCCTAAAATTGAAAAAACTGAAAGAAAGAATTGAATATGAAATGTGTTAGAAATGTTATAATTCAGGTGTCTAAAATGTATAATCTTAAACTTCACAGATAAAACAATGATAGAACCAGACCACATATGAAAACAGTAATAAGTATTAATGTGGTAAGCCACCAAATTATAGAGCTCAACAGTACTTATCCTGGAACCTTATTTCTTGAGTTTAACAAAAGTATAACTTTAACTCTAAAATTTAGTAATCAGCAAAAATTTTATATATATTACAATATTACTAAAAAATAAAGCCCAAAGAATCATTTTATTTGCTTCTATCCAATCCCATGATAGATTTGAAATGCATCTGTGAGAGTCATTGAAGCAATGTCAACAAAACGTCTCCTCTATTTCCCCACAGGCTCCCTAGTCCTTTTTTTCCCTTTCGAAAAGTCTTTGTTTATACTTAAATCAAAATTTCATTAGATAGATATTTCCAAAGTTAATCTTAAAAAGTAGCATAAATTTGATTAAATTTTGTAACTAGAAAAAGTGGCTCCAGTCCAATAACTGGGTTATTAACAGAGAATTCTTCCAGAATTCTACTCTTTAAAAAAATTTTTGGCTGTACCCTGCATTATGTCAACTCTTAATTCCCTGACCAGGAACTGAACCTGTGGCCCCTACATTGGAAGACAAGAGTCTTAACCACTGGACTGCCAAGGAAGTCCCCAGAGCTCTACTCTTAAAACACATACTCATTCTCATCTCCCTCAGGAAGTGTAATCCAGTCACCCACACCTTGGAGTAAATTTGTTTCCCTGTAAGAGGAAATGATCCATATATAAGACAAGTAGTGTGCATCTAATATGTGAAAGGCAGACCAGACTGGGAAGGGGGAAGGCTAGAGAAAAGACAGAGAGAGGGTAGAGGGGCACCTAGGGCCAATTTGAAAAACATGTAATTTAGCCTAGGACAGATTCTGTGTATGTTACATTTATACTGCTCTTATGCTGCTGCTGCTGCTACTGCTGCTAAGTCGCTTCAATCGTGTCCGACTCTGTTCGACCCCAGAGACGGCAGCCCACCAGGCTCCCCCGTCCCTGGGATTCTCCAGGCAAGTACACCGGAGTGGGTAGCCATTACCTTCTCCACTGCATGAAAGTGAAAAGTGAAAGTGAAGTTGCTCAGTCGTGTCCGACTCTTCCTGACCCCATGGACTGCAGCCTACCAGGCTCCTCAGTCCATGGGTTTTTCCAGGCAAGAGTACTAGAGTGGGGTGCCATTGCCTTCTCCATGCTAGACATTTCAGTTGAGTGATATGATTCTTTTATGTCTTAGTTCAATATTTTTCATATCTTTTTAAACGGTGCTTTTTTTTTCTAGTTATAAAAGCAATATAAGCCTATATAGAAAAACTATAAAATACAGAAAGAAAAAGAAAATCTACCAATAAGTCTACTACTCAAATACAATGTCTTCTTGTTTAAAATGCTGTTTTAATGAAGAGAATCCATACACATTCTTGGATATACAGCTTCCTATCTCCTAGCTACAGGCTGCTCCAGCCTTGCAACTCTAAACTCCAAGCTCAGGCCTGACCTCTGGTGTCTATATATTTCTGTACAGCCACTGCTTTATTTGAGGCTTCCCTCATAGCTCAGTTGGTAAAGAATCTGCCTGCAGTGCAGGAGACCCGGGTTCTATCCCTGGGTCAGGAAGATCTCCTGGAGAAGGAAATGACAACCCGCTCCAGTATCCTTGCCTGGAAAATCCCAAAGACAGAGGAGCCTGGTGGGCTGCAGTCTATGGAGTCACAAAGAGTTGGGCATGACTGAACAGCTAACACACTGTTTTATTTAGAGCCAGAGAAAGCAGTTTCAGCAGTAGTGCAAGGGGACAGAAAAGGTCATATTAGCTTTGGTTTTACATGCACACACACAAGAGTCTCTTGCAGAAGCACATCAATATTACTCTCTTGGGAACAAGCATTAGAGACAGTAATTCTCTACCTCAGGTTACACGTGGACCATGGTAGATCCTCCAACCCAGGCAGACAGAAGAGGCTTTTTGTGTGCAAGCCTAAATAGGCAGCTGAAGGGGCTATGCTATATTTTTCTCATTGCATCCTTACAGAAGACTGTCGTGGTTAAGAACTTGGGTTAGGGGGCCAGACTGCCTATATTTGAAAACTGGATCTACCACTTTGTATTTATCTAATTTTGAACAAGTTACTTAAGCTCTCAGTGTATAAGTGTCTACATTTGTAAAGAAGTAACAATATCATCTGCCTATCTCACAGGATTGTTATGACGGTTAAATATACATGCAAAGAACTTAAACCAGTGTCTGACAGGTAAGTACTAAATAATCACCATTAAACTTCCAGAAAAGGCTGTATAACATATATACACACACTCCAGCAATATATGAACATCTGTTCCATTGCATTAATCAGTTATTTAAAAGGCAAAAAAGAGACATCTCATCTTAATTTGCATTTCTTTGAAAACCATGGATGTTGGACAGGAATAGAGATCTTCATTTCTATTTTTTAAAATATAAATTTATTTATTTTAATTGGAGGCTAATTACTTTACAATATTGTACTGGTTTTGCCATACATCAACATGAATCCACCACGGGTATACACAGGTTCCCCATCCTGAACCCCCCTCCCACCTCCCTCCCCATACCATCCCTCAGGGTCATCCCAGTGCACCAGCCCCGAGCACCCTGTCTCATGCATCAAACCTGGGAAAACAAAATTTTATATCAAACATTTGATGATTTCCATTTAAAAGAAACACAGTGCCTTCCCCCAAATGAACTTTCAACACTCTAATCTTTGTTTTGATGGTATAATTGACTGTGTACATATTGTCACACATTCTGCCCTCTGTATTATGCTTCTTTCCTGGCCTCCTGAAGCATTTAATCCTGATCCACCATTCTGTATGTGATTTTGTGTCTTAGATTCAGTAAATTCTACATTTTTTCCTGATATGTTGGGTTCTCTATTTCTATTCTCAAATTTCTTGATATGGTTCCAACAATGTTCATTAGAATAAAAAGAAGGGAAGTTTGCTAATATTTCTGAATGCCTACTATATGCCAGGTACTGTGCTAAAAAGGTTAGGTGATCTAACTTAACACATTATTGGCTGGGGATTTTTGCAGGAATTAACACCTGTGGCTGGTGATTTGTTATGTAAGCAAATACTGATATGTCTCCAGTCAAATGTAAACTAATTTTCCTCCAATTAAAAAATTTAAAAATATAACACTCAGGTAATAAGACATATTAATATGTCTCTGTTCAATAATGAATTAATATATGCAGAGAGATGAAGTAAACCAATACAGTATTGTAAAGTAAAATAAAGTAAAATAAAAAGATGAAGTGAACCAATACAGTATTGTAAAGTAAAATAGAAAAACAAAAGAGTTAAATGTACCATTTAAAGCAGTACTATCTGAAACAATACTACAATAAAAAAAAAGAGAAACAAAGGAGATGGACTAGACCAATAATTATAGGAAAACCTGAAGGGTAAGCAAAGATGTACATATCCACCTCTCATCACCCTTACCATCCTCATGACTACCAAAGACTTGTCCCAAAATGCTGCTACCAAACTTGCAAAGAAAGGATCATTTCTCTCCCTATATACTCCTAAAAAGAAGATCAATATATATTCAGATTCATATGTAGTCAGATATATGTTTCAGATTCTTTTCCATTTTAGGTAATTACAAGATATTGAGTAATTCTGTGAAAGCGAATCACATTTGTGTAGTGTTTATAATCAGCTTTTCCCACCTTTTCATAGCATTAAATATTTCTATAGTATCATTTTTAAGGGCTAAATAAAGACTGGTTGTTAAATAAAAAAAATTTTTTAAATATAACATTCGGGTAATAAGACATATTAATATGTCTCTGGTCAACAATGAGTTAATATACTCAGAGAGATGAAGTGACTTACTTACCTAAGCTCATTCAACTATTAAGAATCAGGTTGCCAAGGCGGGGGGGGGGGGGGGGGGGGGTGGGGGTGGGGTAGAGGGGTGAGGTGGGGCATGGGGGTGGGGTAGGGGAGGGAAGGAATAAGAGTTTGGGATTAGCAGAGGCAAACTATTATACATAGGATGGATAAATAACAAGGTCCTACTGTATAGCACAGGGAACTATATTCAATATCCTGTTTCAACCATAATAGAAAAGAATATGAAAAAGAATATACATATGTATAACTCTGTCACTTTGCTGTATAGAGGAAATTGAAATAACATTGTAAATCAATTATACTTCAATAAAATCTAAAAACAAACCAAAACTAATAGACTTTTACCCATGATTTAATTTCATGATTTTTGCCTAATTATTTGGAAATAGAGAATACAACATTCATTTATTTAGGTTTTGAAGTAATATTCATAACATTTATAGATCTTATGACCCGAAAACAATTGTAATACATTAGATAATATACAGTAAAATTTAAAAAAAGAAGTAGATATAAATTTTCAACCAAGAAGTAGCTGATTCAAATGGTCATCATCTTCCCTTATATTACACTGATCTCAGGATAAACTGATAATACTAAACTCGTCATATTTATGATCCAAACCATACAAGTGTTAAACCAGAAATGAAGAGGTTTAGAGAATGATGAAATTAGTACCTGTGATTTCCTGTTTTTAGTTAATTAAACTTCCTTATGTGAAAAGTATCATCTTTTCCTATTCCTTCCATTTGCCCTAGAGATGTTACCCCTGATACTTTTATATTCTAAATTTACTACTCACGGTATTGGCCTGACTATGGCTGAGGTCTCCAAATTCTCTTGGGAGGTCTTTTCCTTCCAATAAGCATTGAGCTTCTGGGCAAGGGCATTTATTGTCAACCTGAAAGAAAAAGAAAGAAGCATGTCAATGTTAAGAATTTGTTGAATAATTTTGTAATCTTTAAGATGCTCCCACTTAACGGAACCCAGCCATTTAGAATATTCAGCATAGGTTTGAACACCTACACTTCAAGCAACTAGGATGGGAGTCTACTGCCTTTGTAAATTATGTGTCAAAATGACAAAGTTCATAATGTCAAATAGTCACTTTGGTTGAAAAGATAAGATGGTCAGTTCAGTTCAGTTCAGTCAGTCAGTCGTGTCCGACTCTTTGCAACCCCATGGACCACAGCATACCAGGCGTCCCTGTCATTCACCAACTCCTGGAGCTTGCTCAAACTCATGTCCATTGAGTCAGTGATGCCATCCAACCATCTCATCCTCTATCATTCCCTTTTCCTCCCACCTTCAATCTTTCACAGCATCAGGTTCTTTTTCAATGAATCACTTCTTTGAAGCAGGTGGCCAAAGTATTGGAGTTTCAGCTTCAGCATCAGTGCTTCCAATGAATATTCAGGACTGATTTCCTTTAGGATGGAGTGATTGGATCTCCTTGCAGTCCAAGGGACTCTCAAGAATCTTCTCCAACACCAGAGTTCAAAAGCATCAATTCTTCAGTGCTCAGCTTTCTTTATAGTCCAACTCTCACAGCTACACATGACTACTGGGAAAACCGTAGCTTTGACTGGATAGACCTTTGTTGGCAAAGTAATGTCTCTGCTTTTTAATATGCTGTCTAGGTTGGTCTTAGCTTTTCTTCCAAGGAGCAAGTGTCTTTTGATTTCACGGCTGCAATCGCCATATGCAGTGATTTTGGAGCCCCCGAAAATAAAGTCTCTCAGTGTTTCCATTGTTTCCCCATCTATTTGCCATGAAGTGATGGGAACAGATGCCATGATCTTAGTTTTCTGAATGTTGAGTTTTAAGCCACCTTTTTCACTCTCCTCTTTCAGTTTCATCAAGAGGCTGTTTAGTTCTTCCTTACTTCCCGCCATAAGGGTGGTGTTATCTGCATATCTGAGGTTACAAGTCCTAAAAAATACTGTGTTCTCCACATTTTAGAATCACAGTGAGGGGAAATGACATTAGAGACAACAACAGAAGACTACACTGCAGATAAGTATTTGAGGAGTTATTCAACTGTCAGATCACTACACGTAAATAATTCAGGACCAAGTTCAAAGTCAGAGGATCACATACTGTACCCTACCTATTACAAATCAATCAAACAGTAACTTAAAACATGTCTATATAGTTCTTCTTTATCCAAATGCTGATCACAGCAGTTACAGCAGCAACAGGTAACAAAGTCCCCTTCAACCTTCTATGACACAGCTGTTAGTAGAGGCTATGCCCCAATTATGGCTCTTGCCCTTTCTCCTTTATCTCTCTTCTTAAATGAACAACAGCAGACCCAGGGTAAAACAGTATGATGTGTAGAAAATCTGAATTTTACTTTGAAAAACTGGCAGTTTCTAGTGACTAATTTCTGTTTAATTCTACAATTCAGGATTACAACTTAATGTACAGCTGTGCATACATACTTGAAATATCACAGATTTAGTATTTAAAAAAAATCTCTTGACTCCCCAGATAACTCCCCAAAGATTTTGTAGACCTTTCCTTAAAAGGAATTCTTCCTTAACTCCACCTTGCTCATATTAGATTCTGACTACACAGAGAAGATTAAATGAACTTTCTTATAAACTCTTATTCCTCCCTCTGAACTACCAGTGTACCAACCTCTGTGTTTATATTCTTTCCTGAAGTCACAGATGAAGAATTATTTCTTGCTTTCTATTAAAGTTTTATGTAAAATCTACTTTTTAAAAAGATTACAGGGGCTTCCTCAGTGGTCTAGTGGTTAAGAATCCACCTGTTAATGCAGAGGACACCAGTTCAATCCCTGGTCTGGGAAGATCCCACATGCAGAGGAGCAACTAAGCCCATGCACCACAACTACTGAGCCCATATGCTGCAACTTCTGAAGCCCATATGCCTAGAGCCTTTGCTCCACAACAACAGAAGCCACTGCAATGAGAAGCCTGCGCACTGCAATGGCAAATGAAGCGTAGCCCCTGCTCACTGCAACTAGAGAAGACCCACGCAGCAATGAAGACCAAGCATGGTCAAAATTTTAAAATAGTTAAATAAATAAAAAAGATTCCATGGGATTCTGGAAAGCTGGTGGAGTAGGAGGCAGGAATCTGCCTTCCCATAAAGACAACATTTACACTGGCAGAACCTGTCTAATGTAACCATTTGGAATTCTGGAGTCTATTGAATGCTTGTAATTTCCAGGGGGAATGCTTGGATGACAAATTGGGAAATCTCAGCTCTTAGCTCAGTAGTAGTTACCCATCTCCTACCCCAGCCCTATGGCAGATGGCTATGCACACATTTCAAGAGTAGCTTGCAGGAACCAGGATAGGCAAAAAGGACCTCTCCCTCCAAATATTGGGGATCTGTGCTCTGATCTCTGTTTGCTGCTTCTGCTCACAGCATCATGTAACCCCACGGTAACCCCAAAGAAAAGAGCTATAAATATACATAAAAGGAAATGAGAAGAATTCAAATGTTTCACTACAAAAAAATCAACATAAAAGGTGACAGTAATATAGGAAATGAAGGTCAAAATATAAGATGTATAGAAAACAAACAACAAAATGACAGACATACTTTCTTATCAGTAATTACTTTAAATATAAATGGATTAGAGGATGTGGAGAAAAGGGAACACTCTTACACTGTTGGTGGGAATGAAAACTAGTACAGCCACTATGGAAAACAGTGTGGAGATTCCTTAAAAAATTGCAAATAGAACTGCCTTATGACCCAGCAATCCCACTGCTGGGCCTACAACACTGAGGAAACCAGAATTGAAAGAGACACATGTACTCCAATGTTCATCACAGCACTGTTTATAATAGCCAGGACATGGAAACAACCTAGATGTCCATCAGCAGGTGAATGGATAAGAAAGCTGTGGCACATATACACAATGGAGTGTTACTCAGCCATTAAGAAGAATAAATTTGAAT
This sequence comes from Oryx dammah, assembly GCF_014754425.2. Taxonomy (NCBI): domain Eukaryota; kingdom Metazoa; phylum Chordata; class Mammalia; order Artiodactyla; family Bovidae; genus Oryx; species Oryx dammah. The sequence continues at coordinate 13,144,632 of NW_024070207.1, forward strand.
CAGTTCTGATGAGATGGATGAAACTGGAGCCGATTATACAGAGTCAAGTAAGCCAGAAAGAAAAACACCAATACAGTATACTAATGCATATATATGGAATTTAGAAAGCTGGTAATGATGACCCTGTATGCGAGACAGCAAGAGACACAGATGTATAGAACGGACTTTTGGACTCTGAGGGAGAGGGAGAGGGTGGGATGATTTGGGAGAATGGCATTGAAACATGTATACTATCATGTAAGAAATGAATCACCAGTGTAGGTTCGATACAAGATACAGGATGCTTGGGGCTGGTGCACGGGGATGATCCAGAGAGATGGTGTGGGGTGGGAGATGGAAGGAGGATTCAGGATTGGGAGCTCATATACACCTGTGGTAGATTCATGTCGATGTGTGGCAGAGCCAATACAGTATTGTAAAGTAAAATAAAGTAAAAATAAAATTAAAAAAAGGTAAATGGATTAAACTCTCCATTAAAAGACAGAGAGATGGGTAAAATGGGTTTTAATAAAAAGGCCAAAATATATGCTGTCTATGTGAGACTAATTTTACATACAAAGACACACAGTGAAAATGAAAGGATAGAAAAGGATATTCCCTGTAAATAATAACCAAAAGAGAGCAAGGGTAGCTATTTAATATAAGTCTCAGACAAAACAGACTATAAATCCTAAGAGCTAAAACACTGAAGCAACCTGTGTCCACTGATAAATGAATGGATAAGCAAACTATAGTACATACAAACAAAAGAATATTAAAAAGGAAACTTAGCCTTCAAAAATTAAATTCTGACATATGTACAACATAGATGCAACTTGAGGACATTATGTTAAGTGAAATAAGTCACAAAATGAGAAATACTATGTGATTCCACTTACATGAGGTACTTAGCATAGTCAAGTTCATAGAGACAGAAAGCAGAATGGTGGGAATGAGGAGTTATTGTTTAATAGGTACAGAATTTCCGTTTTGCTAGATGAAAATAGTTCTGCAGATGATGGTGGTTGTACGGTAAGGGAGTTAGAGAAGGCGAGGTTCAGAAAAAGAATGAGACCAGCACTTTACAGGAACAGATCACCTTTAATGAGGCCAGAAGGGGCAGCAGTCAGATTGGTGAGCTGCTGCACTGACCCAAGAACAGAGTAAGTATATATAGGCACATATGTGGAAAGCTACTGTCTTACGGGGGCCTGTTCTTCTCCGAGGTTGTTTGGAGTAGTTATCTCTTAAATGGCTGGGGCAAGGAATTCTGGAGATCAGCCAGAGGCTAGACCGGCTGGGAGATGGAGGTAATCAACCTTAATGTCCATCTTTTTTTTCCTTCTGGTGAGATAGTTCTTTGTTTTGCATAGAATGGTGGGGCAGATCCAGAGGGGAGTTTTAACTCCAGGCTATTTTGAGCCATGTAACTTTCCTTCTGGTGATGGTTGCATAACAATATCAATGTACTTAATACCGCCAAAATGCACACTTAAAAATGGTTAAGATGGTAATGTTATGTGTATTTTACCACAATTAAAAAAAAGGAAAAAAAGTAAATAGATGGAGAAGGAAATGGCAACCCACTCCAGTATTCTTGCCTGCAGAATCCCATGGACAGAGGAGCTTGGCGGGCTGCAGTCCATGGGGTCACATGACTGAGCATGTGTGCATGAGGGTGGAGGGTGACAGGTTGGTAGTAATAAACTGGTAGAACTAAAAAAAAAAAGGAAATAGATTATGTGGTCATTAGGGGTTGAAGAGGAGGGGAAATGAGGAGTGACTGCTAATGGACAAGATGTTTCTTTTTGAGATGACGAAAATGCTTTAGAATTAGATAGTGGTGATGGTTGTACGGACTTCCCCGGTGGCTCAGATGGCAAAGCATCTCCCTTCGACGTGGGAGACCCGGGTTCAATCCCTGGGTCAGGGAAGATCCCCTGGAGAAGGAAATGGCAACCCACTCCAGTGTTCTTGCCTGGAGAATCCCATGGATGGAGGAGCCTGGTGGGCTATATAGTCCACATACTTTGAATATACCAAAACCAACAAAGTAGTCATTTTTAAATGGTGACATTTATGGTACATGAATTATATCTCAAACAAACAAATAAAAATAAATCTCTGTTCTCATGTACTTGGGCAAAAAATATTGAGGTGAAATTTACATAGAGTAAAATGTATCTTTTTAATGTGTAGTTCTGTAAGTTTTAACAAATGCACACAGTCATGTAAATATTAATACCACCTCAATCAAAACACCGTTATCATGAATTTTGACACTCCATTCCTTCTTGCAAAAACCTGGTTTGATTCCACTGTTCTATTAATCTCTTTCCTTTCACTTCCCCAATCCTGGGATATGTGGTCTATATCCACTATCTTCTCTTCATACTCCTGTCTTAATCCCCTACAATCTAACCATTGCCATTACACGAAATTGTTCCTTTTCCCAATCTCATTATTCTATCTGCCAATATCTACTAAATTTGAGACTTTAAAGTAACCTTTGAATCTTCCTCTCCTTTATTTTCCTTATCCCATTATTAATATATCACCAGATTTTAAAATCTTTTTTTCATAGTATCTGTCATATATTTCCTTTTTCACAGCTGTCTTATTTCAGATATTCACCTCACATCTAGATTACTCAAATAGTATATAATTCTTTTTAACCTACCCTGCACCCTGTTTCCAGGTTTATCAATTGATATAATTCATGTAAAACACTTTATAAGACATAGAGCAGTACATAAATATTTTATTCTTAAGACAGAATTATTTCAAGTCACCCCTCTATTCAAGAATAAACCATGAATTCTCCCTGCCTAAAGTATCAACTACTTTAGCCAACGTCCCTCTAAGACAGAAGCTCTCAAACTGTCTTGGTTCATGGTACTGTACTGTCTCAAGTTTTTCATGGTACCCTTAGGTCTAAAGAAATATGTACTAGTTCCATTTACTATTAAACAGTTATGTACAAACAACAAGTATGGACTAAAATGTAGCATCCATCTGAAAATATATATATTAAAATATTTCTATTTCAATCTTAAATAGCCACAGTTACTTATAATGGAATGGGTATGCCTGTTGGATATCGAACAATTGTTCAAACCTTGGAATCAAATTGGACACAACATCCCTAATTTCTTATTCAACACTGAATTTTTTGTGTATTGCTTGCTTTTTATCACAGTAATCACAAAAAATTCAGATTCACAAAGATATGATGTAATCAAAAGTAATTAAATATTTTTATACCTAGAAGTGTGGTATTAGCATAACAAATACCTAAAAATGTGGAAGTGGTTTGGAATTGGGCAGTGGGGCAGAGGCTGGAAGAATTTGAAGAACATTACACAAATTGCCTGGATTGCCTTGAATAGACTGTAGAAATATGGATGTTAAACACCCCACTAGTGGGGCGCTCAGAAGTGCAGATCATGGTAGAAAAAAATACAAACTTCTTCAGAGTATATCTAAGTCACTGGGAACAGATTGTTAGTAAAATTATGGATGTTAAAATTGTTGCTGGTAAAAAAATAATTTTTTTGCTGGTAAAGGCTCACAAGGAAATTAGCAACATGTTATTAGAAAACTTGAGGGAAGGTATTCCTTGTTATGTAGTGGCAGAAAGCTTAGCAGAATTGGATCCAATACAAGGTGGGCAGCAGAACTCCTAAATGACAAAACTGGACATTTAGTTGAGATTTTCAAGCAAGGTGCTAAAAGTGTGGTCTAGTGGCTGCTTGCTTACATAAAATGTGAGAAGAAAGAAATAAACTGAGGGAAGAACTGTTCAATAAAAAAGGAACCAGGACTTGATGATTTTGGAAAGTCTCAGCTTATTCAGATTGCAAAAGATGCTAAAATGTAAATCCAAGGCAGGGGCTGGACAACCTTTTGCTAATATCTTAGGAAGATCAAAAGGTCAACGTACTCAGTCATACAAAAAGTTCTCTGAAAAGACTGAACATATGAATTAGATCTCCAGCGCCATCTCAGCAGAAGAATAGAAATAGGACTATCTAAGAAAGGTCTGATCCATGATATATACCTGAGACCCACAAGATTCTTGAGAACGGTACATTAATGTCAATGTATGGCAAAAACCACTACAATATCATAAAGTAATTAGCCTCCAATTAAAATAAACAAATTAACTAAAAAAAACCCTGCTAGATTGGCCTGCAAGGGACAGAGAGAGTGTGAAAGAAGGCTGTTGGACCCCCAAAACTCTACAGTCAAGAAACAAGTTGAAACAAGATGAAACTACTCAGCTACAAATACACGCTTGTGTGTGTGTTTGTGTTCAGTTGCATCCAACTCTTTCGTGACCCCATGGACTACAGCCCACCAGGCCCCTCTGTCCATGGGGATTTTCCAGGCAAGAATACTGGAGTGGATTGCCATTTCCTCCTCCAGGGAACCTTCCCAACCCAGGAATCGAATCCACGTCTCCTGCATTGGCAGGTGGATTCTTCATCACTGAGCCTCCTGGGAAACACACATAAATACATGCTATTCTTCAAGAAAAAGGAAAGTCGAGTCTGAGGGTGGAGCCATGAGGACAGAATAGAGCCTTAAATCCAAAGGGTGCAGCTGAAAGCCCCAGAAGAGTAATTCTAGGCCTTGAAATTTAATGAAGTTAGCTTGCCTGGATTCCTTTTTCTGTCAAACTTTCTCCCTGTTTGAACTGGAACATCTATAACTGGTATCCTATGCCTGTCCCACCATTGTATTTTGGAAGCAAAATACAAAAAAATTTTAAAAAGACACACACCTGCAGATGGAGAGGAATTTTACCCCAAGATGCATCAGACTCAGAATCATTCATACTTGATTTAGATGAGATTTGGGAATTGTGAGTTGAGGACATTAAAAACTTAGACTAAGTTGCTCTAAGAGTTGAGACTTTGGGGGATGCTGGGATGGGATAGATGTATTTTGCATGTGTGATGTAAGTGGATCTTAGGAGGCCAGAGAGCAGATTGTTGTAGCAGAATAATAGTCCTCCAAAGATGTCTATGTCCTAATCCCTGAAACCTGTGAATATATCAGGTTACATGTCAAGGGGGAAATCAAGTTGCAGGTGGCATTAAGGTTATTCATCAGCTCACCTTAAGACAGGGGGATTATCTTGAATTACCAACACAGTCATAAGGGTCCTTAAAAGTGGAAGAGTGAGGCAGGAGAGTCAGAATCAAATGAGATGTGATGACAGAAGCAGGGTCATCAGAGTGATATGATATGAGGACCTGACCCATCATTGATGGCTTTGAATATGGATGGAGGAAGAGGACCATGGGCCAAGGAATGCTGGCAGACTCTAAAAGCTTGAAAAGCCAACAAAACAGATTCACCCCTAGAGCCTCCATAAATAAATGCAGCTTTGCCAACACCTTGATTTTAGCCCCGTGAGATCTGAGATGGACTTCTAACCTACAGAACTCTAAGCCAATAAATCAGTGTTGTCTTAAGGCACTAAGTTTGTGGTAATTTGTTACGACAGTAACTGAAAACAATTTCTACTGCTTATAGGCAAGAGTCAAGTACCACTGTACTCCCCTCAAAAATTTTAAATATCCCGTGGCTCTCCTGTGACTTCATTATGTGCAGCTTGGCACACAGTTTGGGAAGTGTGGCTTTAGGGAAGGGGTCAATAAACTACAACCGGTGGGCCAAATCCAGGCTGCTGCCTGTTTTTGTAAACAAAACTGTACTGAACACAGACATGTTCATTCCTTTACTTATGTCTGGGGCTGCGTTCATACTACAGCAGAATTGAGTACTTTCATACTACAGCACAACTGAGTAGTAGTGACAGAGACCACACCACCTATAAGGCTAAAACTATTTACTTCCTGGCCCTTCACAGAAAGATTTGCCAATCCCTGCTTTAGGATAGGGCCCTATGTTATCCATCTGACTCTATTCCCCTTCAGTCTAGTTACATCCCCTTATCCCCAACTCCCCATATTCTTCCCATTCTGAATTTGTCATTACCTTATTTAGCTCCTGCTATAATTTCATCCTGGAATTCCCCTCCCTCCCTTTTCTAAACCCTGTATCTTTAAGGCAAATCTTAAGTCACACTGTTTACTTAAAACCTTCCCTATCTGTTCTATCAGCAAATGTTTCCTGTACCATACCACTTAGTTCCAAATGATCAAACAGTTTATTGCTCTGTTTCATGTTGGTGACAATCCGTCATTACAATTAGACTGTGAGCTCCCTAAAGACAGCAACTGTGTCTCGAATATCTCTGGAAAATTCCACAAAACCTAGCCACTGTGCCATGTACCAGTGAGGTGCTCAGTTAGTATGTGTTGTTTGCGTTTCTTAAGCTGAAATTCACTCTAAAAATGTTGTAAGCTTGAGCCCTGGTAGTTGCAGCTGAAATTTGATACCCACAACTATTAAAAGTGATATTACAAGTGATTTATTTGTAGACATTCCAGCAGTGTGATGGCTGAAACCTCTTTTAGCACTTTTGAGATCTATAATAAATACTCTTAGGATGACTTTGTGATGGCAGACAATCTTCTCTAATGACCCTCTCAAATTCCCTCATATATTAACAAAACACTTTTTTCAGTGAATATAAAACAGAGTGAAAAGGGAAATGATGTCAGAATTGGGGTGAGTTACACAAATTTCTCACCCTCAGAAGACTCCGTATGCAGGATAGTATACTAGTTTTCTGTTTTTAATAAAATGTGCAGCAGATATTAAGCTACTTAAGCCAGAAGTCCCATATATTTAACTGAATAAACCTACTCTGTATGGAATACCTCCATTTGGATTCCCCTGCCATCACCTAAAACTCATCACACTGAAATGAAACATCACAAACCAAGGGTCTAATACCTTTAAAATTGAAAAGGTAGATGCAGGGGTGGCAGAGATGGCATAAGAGGATGTTACATAGTTTTAGTATCTAACATTTGGATTTCACAAATCTCAACTATTTGGTTAATCACCAGAAATTCACTACTCCTTTCACTCAAGAGAAATAGAATGACTCGGCTCTGGACTTTTGCCAAACTGATGTCATTCCTAAACTTTCATTCTTGTGAGTCAAGTCCTAATCAAAGATCTCCATTATGGGCCAGACTCATGTTTAAAAGACTATTTTACTTAAACTAAGGGCAGGCAGTTATCATAATCACTGACTAGCCCTAGGGACCAAGAACCAACTACCCTGAAATTAATCTGAGGTTGTCATCCAAAGTTACCAGTCTGTCAAATATTAAACCTAAAATTCTTATGGTTTCGTATAAATTAAGGCACAACTTTTAACTAATTGTATTATAGTTTTGGACACAAAACAAAAAAGGATTTGGGGAATTACTTTCCCTCCACTCTAACAAAAGATTTGCTACTGAGATTTCAAGGAAAACACCACCCAAAGCCCTCACGCCTCCTTTCTCCATACTCCCAGAACACCCTTTGCCCTTTCACATACTTTCCTCTGCTTAGAATGTCCTCCCCCCGCTTTGTTCACCTAGCAAACTCTGATTTTTCCTTGCAGTTTCAGCTCAAATGTATTCTGGTTTGTAAAGCCTTCCTTGACTCCTTTAGGCTTTATTTAAAGCTGCTTCCCATTTGGCATACGACCCTCATTAATACAATTATTTTATAGGTATTTAACTTTCTTATTTACATATAGGGGCTTCCCAGGTGTTGCCAGTGGTAAAGAACCCACCTGCCAATGCAGGAGAACTAAAAGATGCTGGTTTAATCCCTGGGTTGGGACGATCCCCTGGAGGAGGAAATGGCAACCTACTCCAGGATTCTTGCCTGGAAAATCCCATGGACAGAGAAACCTGGCGGGCTATAGCCCATGGGGTCACAAAGAGTCGGACACGACTAAATGCTGTGTGTGTGTGACTTAACACACACACAGCATTTACATATATCTCATCCCATTTGTTCATAGGCATCTAGGATTGTTAACTTTCATTCTTATGTCCATAATGGCAGAGGGGATATCTCATAATACTTGATGAAAGAAGAATGTATGATCTATCCCTCCCTACAAGTTTTAAAACAAACTATTATACTCTGGCTTTAACAATTCCTTTGTCTCCTAAAAATAAATGAATGAAATATATAATGCTATTTGCAGCAACATGGTTGGACCTAGAGAGTGTCATACTGAGTGAAGTCAGACAGAGAAGAAATATCATATGATACCCTTTATATGTGGAATCTAAAAAGATATGATACAAATGAACTTACAAAACAGAAACAGACTCACAGACTTATGGTTGCTGGGGGGAAGGATGGGGGGAAGAGATATGTTTCGGAGTTTGAGATGGGCATGTACACACTGCTATATTTAAAATGGATGACCAACAAGGAACTACCGTATAGACCATGGAACTCTGCTCAATGTTATGTGGCAGGCTGGATGTGAGCGGGGTTTGGCGGAGAATGGATACATGTATATGTATGGCTGAGTCCCTTTCCTGTTCACCTAAAATTATCACATTTTTTGTTAATCGGCTATTTCCCAATACAAAATAAAGTTTTTAAAAATTGTTCCACCATAAGTATTTTACTAAATAATCCCTACACTGTTTCCATAATTTTTTTTTTGTTTGTTTTTTTTTTTTTTTGTTTCCATAATTTTTAAAGTTTATTTCAATTGGGCTCCATACATCATGCATCAGTGAGGTTTAATTTAAAAATCAAATCATTTTATTTATAATCGTAGAAAATAAATTTGAAGAAATTCTGAGTTAACTTATCTGGCTGGTTTTAAGAGATGATTTTAGAGTTTTCAGAGAATAGAATCATATCTGAACAAACCATTAGAAACACCTCAGGTTGGGAGTGACTCACCGGTACTCCTTGGTGTACTCAAAGTCTTGCTTATTGTAGGCCGGTTTTAAGAAATTGCACTCGATGACTCCAATTACCCCCACACCTTCTCCGTGAGTTGGCTTAGAAGAAAAATAGTAATTTCAACACTGACATTAATGTTGACTGCCTAGAGGCACTTCCTTTTGATTCCAAACAGTAACAGAAAGGTTATATAACATTCACGGGCAGGGAAAGGCCAGTAATATCTAGAGAAACACTGGGAATTTACTCCAATAGACTGTAAGTATTACAATGAATTGGAATCTCTGCCAAATTTTAGCGCAGAGATTTTCAAACTGTAATCCATAGATTCCCTAGGATTTTCCAGGAAAACTCTACTTCACCTATGCTACCTCAAGGCACTTTCATATGTTTTATATTAAGGGATTGCCATAAGATTTCATTTGACCAAAGAATGACAATACTAAAAAAACAATTAAGGTTATATACTCCTGGTCTAAGGAACTAAAACCAAACTCCATCTGAAAAAAATTAAGGATGCTATGTAATCATCACACTCTATTAAAATAAAACAATGTTTATATATGTAAGGCCACCAAACAACTGTGAAAGAGTCACACCTGTAGTGATTAATTACAAGTTGATACAAAAGAGTTTTGCACTTAAAATCATTTTTGTATTCTTTAATGGAAGGAACTGAGTCAAAGTGTAATTAGACTGGCACACAAACAAGTTGTATAAAGATGATACAACAATGAAAAGAAATACAGGCTGCAAACTAGCTCTCCTGGGTCATATGTAAAACTTTGTCCTGCTGCTACTGCTAAGTCACTTCAGTCGTGTCCGACTCTGTGCGACCCCATAGACGGTAGCCCACCAGGCTCCCCCATCCCTGGGATTCTCCAGGCAAGAACACTAGAGTGCGTTGCCATTTCCTTCAATGCATGAAAGTGAAAAGTGAAAGTGAAGTCACTCAGTCGTGTCCGACTCTTAGCGACCCCATGGACTGCAGCCCACCAGGCTCCTCCATCCATGGGATTTCCCAGACAGGAGTACTGGAGTGGGGTGCCATTGCCTTCTCCGAAACTTTGTCCTACTGTGTAACATAAAGCAGCTTATCATCCTTTGTGCTTTAGCAATCTTATCTATAAAATAGGGATGAATGGGATACTTGTGGATATTACCACTTTAAGCTGTCATTAAAACTTGAAGATGATGGTAATATTTCTATACTTCAGTTATAAAGCGCTTTTGCATGATTTATTCCATTTAAATCTCTCAACCCTGTAAACTCTAAGGTAGGTAGGGCAAGTAAAACTACTGTTGTTGTTTCCATTTTACAGGTAAGAAAATTGAGCTGCAGAGAAATTAAACAATGTAGCCAAGGTTACATGGCTTTTAGTTGGAAAAGCTGGGACTCAAATCCTGGTCATCAAACACTAAATTTTATGCATCTTCCACTTTGCCTTACTGTCTCCACAAGAAAATGGAAAGCACTACCTCAAACATTAGTAAACTTATACACGTGGCAGATTTGCTGGTGCTCTCATTCTACCTCTTATTAACAGTGACCTAAAAAATGCATTCAGTAAAACTCCTGGGTTAACATTTATGGAGAATGATAAGTAGAAAGAGCTTCTGAACATAAGACAGCTCACTGATATCACAGAATTCCAGGATCAGATTTAACCATCTCAAGATGGCAGTAAAAAGCTATTCATTCATTAGTTTATCACTTTTGCAAAATTTAAATCTTCTTCCTATTCTTTTCAGCCTTCTATGACAAAGAAACATTAACTACTCACCTTCACCTGGCACCCCACCTTCTCAAAAGACTTTATGAGGCGGTTGTTATGATACATCATTACTCCAAACTGGTTATTATTCTTGCAAGAGAACCCAAAGGTTATTTTCACCTGCTTATTCTGAGAAGAAAATCATTAAGGAGACAAACACCAGAGGCTTTAGCACACAAAATTTTGCATTATATTATAGCAAAAAAACATCAACCACCAGTGTATATGAACTGGTACAAACTTTTCACAAATCATTTTAAAAATCTGTATCAACAGCTTTAAAAATATTCTTAACCTTTGACCAAGTAATTCTATTTCAGGAATTTATACTACAGAAATAGTGAGAGAAGACCATAAAGGTTTATGAGTTATAGAGATTTATCAAATATTTATAATAGCTTAAAAAACAAATAATTTATATGTTTGACAATAAGGGAATGACTAAATAAATGTTAGTGTAGCCACATGGTCTGTTACACAGTTCTTAAAATTATGTCCTTGAAAAATATTTGGGAATATTAGGAAATATTCAGAATATAATAATAAGTATCACTGAAAAATATGTACTATAAATATATGCATAAAAAGACCATAAGAAAATATATCAAAGTATCATCAGTGATCTAAAAATTCATAAAACATAAAATATTACCTAACCTTTGCTAACTCCCTAATTTACTACTAGATAAATACATGGCACAACACAATTATAAGCAATAAGGTATGTCCAGCTAATCATACAAAACACAATGAAAGCAAAAGCACAAGGAACAAAATCACTTTCAAAAGTAAAGGACAATAATTCTGCTGGGAGGTAGCTATGCTCACCATTATACCACCAATGCACACTAATCCTGTTGTAACCTATTTCATGGGAAGAAGCTAACAAGCTTGAATAAATAAAACAAACAGAACTAATTATACATAAACATGAATAATTATGAATTTTTAGCAAGTCCTATTTGATTTAAAAATCAAGGTAAGGGAGTGAGAAAGATAAAGGGGAGAGAAAGAAACTGAGATTTTCATTAAAACAAATACTAAAAAAAATCTTCATGTCTAAATGAGTTAAAATCTTTGTTACTTTTAAAAAAATTGATCTCCATTATCATCTCTAAGTAACAAGCTACTTGCATCAAATCCATGTGATAATTGGACCAGGTATGATATGAAGACATAACATAAGTGATACATAAGACAGTAATATTTGGCTCACAACATCCCATGTTCTGGTCTCCAGAAGCCCAAATCAAACTACAAGTAAGACCCCATTCCAATGCAAAAAGGAAACAGGGCAAAACTGCCCAAAACAAAAAACCAAAATTCTACACCACAAAGTTAACACTTTAAAGATAAAGACTGTCAAATTGTTTCCATTATATACTTTTAAACTCTAAATTATGACGTGGGAGTACACTGGAGTAGGAGGTTCCCAAATTATTATGAGGGGAAAGGACAAGAGGGGAGAAGAAGCCTTTGATAACTGAGGAATAATTAAGTTAGGATCAGTATCTTTTCCCTCAGTGACCTTTGGAGAAATTTTATTAGAAATTACATTTTACTCATACCTGTAGTGAATTCATTTAGCCCAAATTCTAACAGGGGAAGGTTACTAGTTTAATGGGAAGGGAGGCTGAGAAGAGCTGAGGTATATAGAATAAACGCTTAGAAAGTATCCTGATAGAAACCCATAAGAGAAAGAAGCTGAAGGCAGAAATATAGTATACCCTGAAACAGTAGTTGAAAAGCACTTCTTTAGACTGGCTCTGTTAAACTTATGGCACTAAGATCCCAGCTCCATACAGTGATATTATAACTAATTTACCTACATATGCTAATGATGTTAGCTCTGGCTTTGTTAAACTGGGTGTGGGTTTGTTTATTTAAAAAAAAAAAAAACTTTCATAGTAGACAAGGATTGTGTTCTCCAAAAGGAGAAAATCAATCTGCTTATAAGTAACAACCATATGGCTATTTTAAAAGGGAACAGCATTTTCTAATTTTTGGTCAAGGGAAGAAAGACAAAGCAAGCTAGATAATGCCTCTGATTAAGTAAACAATGTGTGAACAGGTTTCTTGGGCCAAGAGCTGAGCTTATTACTAGAAAGTAAATGACAAGAGCAATTATTCAAAAGTACTTATGAATTCTCATCCTTTCAAACACTTGTTTGGCCCCCAAATTCATAAACAAAGATGGACCTAATTTAAATAGTTTGCCTTAAGATTCCTCAAGTGTCTGAAATCCATTCCCAGGGCAATCAGGGGGCAGAAGTGAAAGTGAGTAATTAACTTCTCTGCTGCTGCTGCTGCTGCTGCTGCTGCTGCTACTGCTAATTTGCTTCAGTCGTGTCTGACTCTGTGCGACCCCAGAGACAGCAGCCCATCAGGCTCCCCCGTCCCTGGGATTCTCCAGGCAAGAACACTGGAGTGGGTTGCCATTTCCTTCTCCAATGCATGAAAGTGAAAAGTGAAAGTGAAGTCGCTCAGTTGTGTCCGACTCTTAGCGACCCCATGGACTGCAGCCAACCAGGCTCCTCCACCCATGGGATTTTCCAGGCAAGAGTACTGGAGTGGGGTGCCATTGCCTTCTCCGAATTAACTTCTCTGAATGGCTGCAATTATGAGAAGTACAAGGAAATTTATGTCAAATCTGTTGACGATTTCTCTCACCCTAGGTTTCCCATCTCCTAACTTCTATCAACATAAGTCTGGACTTCTTACAGCAAAACTCATAGCCTATTCATGATTAACAAATTTAAGTCAACATTTTGCAACAAATTTAAGTCAACATTTTGCCTATCAATTAATATGTAACAAAATTCCTGTACAAACCCAACAATATGGATCATTCCTTATAGCAGAGATTCTCAAACTTGGTTGCTCATTATAATCTGTGGAGGATTTTTAAATTAAAAATATTTCTTATTAAAAATAAAAAGAGATTTCAGAATCTACTGAACCAGAATCTCTAAAGACTCAAGATGCTGTATTATTTTAATAATTTCCAGGTGATCTCTGATAAAACTGGTGCATAGGTTGGTTTTATAAATACCTCCTTAGACTACAGTAAAATAGGGCTTGTCCTATAACACACATTTTTTAATAGGAAAAGGAAAGAGTTCTGTTTTTCTGTGCCAACTTGGAAATCTAATCCTGAAACAAAGAGGTCAGTTTCACGTAGTTGAAAGGATACTGTGAAGGTAGGTTTATATATATCATATCCTACGTTGGCCAGGCTCTTGGCAATCATCTGGGTAGTCACCTTCTTCTGACGCAGAAAAATTTTCATTCGTGGCTTCATGTATAGAATGCCACAAAATGCCTATGGAACAGTGAAGGGAAAGTTATTACACAATTTTGCCAATTCTACTGACATCCCCATAAAACGCTGCTAGCATGAGACCTCATCTGGGCAAAGATTTGGCTCAGTTTGTATACTTTGTTATTCTACATCAACTACCATACTAATAAGTACTGCTGACTATATTAGCTACACTGTTTGACAGTGAAAAGGAATCCGAGTATAGGGTTAAAAGGTTGTCATCTTTATATAACTAAAGTGAGATTTTGTTCTGTAATATTTTCATGTTACAGGACATCTTACCTCTCACTGTTGAAGAAAAACCACTCTTACTCACCCGTAATGAGTACTCTGTTTCTGGCAGCTCAGAGGAAACGCCACCAGTCTCTTTTTCATCTGTGCCAAAGTCTGTTACCAGGATATCATACTGATCTGTATCAAAGTCCAACTCAGACTTTCCATCTTTATTTCTGGGTAAAAGAGAGAAGTACCAATCTAACAAAAACTGGCTCCAAAGGACAAAAATGCACTAGGAACCCAAGAGAAAAGAAACAACATGAGCCAAAACTCAGATACCTATTTCTTCCCCTGACTACCAGTTCAAAGGAACTATGTGTTACTTGCTTTGAAGATCACACAATTATTTAAGAGTATTTCCAGTCTAAACAATTCTGATATGTTTCATAGAGGTGTGATACTAAGTAGCAAAGGAAAGAAAAAAACAAAGGTGGGGATGTCTGTGATCTGATAAATCAAATGGATACATCAGCTATCCTTGAGGCAGGATCTTAATACAGAATTGTTAGGTAGGTCATTCAACAAAATTTCCCCCAACTGAATAAACAGATGAATCAAAATCTACTCTTTCTAACTTCAGTAATAGTATAAGGACTAATAAGATTTCCCCAGATCTAATTCTATTTATTAGAAGAAAAAAAAAAGGTTGTGATAGAAACAACATATCCTTATTAGTCTTCTAGGAGATCATTTATATAATTGTTATTTAACTATAATAGTACTCATATTCCTTTCCTAAGGATATTTCTTCTCATAATCCCTTCAGGTCACTTAAATATGGTCTATTCCTAGACCTGGGGCTACATCACTAACAACTGCCAAGAGAAAAAAGGCAAAACTCATCTTTGTTACTGGAAAAAACTCCAAACAAATGATGGATTACAGAGAAAAAACATATATCAGAATAACGGTCCCCCAAATTTGTTCTGTGTAATGGCAGTCCCGCAAAATGCTCTTAAATATGAAATAAAGATATAAAGTCTGTATAATCAAATAAAATTGGAAAGACAGTTTCTGATTTCCAGAGCCACCTCTAGCTCTAGGGACACCTTCTTCATACTTCAGGCTTCAGAGGCTCAGAGTTGCTGTGCTGAAAATGTAGCTCCTTTTTCAGGGCTGAACCAGAGCCACTATCATACGTATCCTGTATAAAGTTCAGATCATTATAACAGTATATTCTATATTTTCCAGGATAATCTGATTCCTGCTACCCATCCCACTCTAACAAATGTACTCTGAGGAGATTCCTGTCCCCCACGGCCTTCATTCACCATTCACTGTCCAAGGAAAAGAGGTCTGGAGAGACAGTTTTTTAAATTTGGAAACTGCACACTATATTGCTCTCTTAAATATTTTCACTGTATGTTGAAATAACGTTAACATATTAAAGCCTCTCAGAAGTGCTATAATAATGTGGTAAGCTCTGTTTAAGCCAGCTTTTCCCAAAGTTATTTGATCATGGAATCTTATTTATGTAACACCTAGTACCATATAACTGAGAAACAATATACAAAGAGAAAAGTCTGCTGAGAATGTGTTTAAATCAGTGGTAATACTTCATGAAAATGATCCTTTATAATATAAATTATATTACTTGAGGCTTTCCTAGTAGGACACAGGAGGATGTAAATTACCTTGCTTTTTTTTTTCTTTTTAATTCAAAGTATTTTCTTTTTTTTAATATACACATGTATACCTGTGGCGGATTCATGTTGATGTATGGCAAACCAATACAATATTATAAAGTAATTAGCCTCCAATTAAAATAAATAAATTTAAATTTAAATAAATAAATAAAATAAATAAATTATATGGACCACCACAGTTTTTTAACTAAGTTTTACCCAACTAAGAAATGAGGCAAAATACCTGACCTATGGAGAAAAAGAAGAATGAATATATCTGATACTGTGTTCTATTAAACATAAGAGTAGCACTTCTATTTTATATTAAAGATTTTTTGGTTTCAATGGACACTATTTTATTTAACATGATGAGGTGAGACAAATGACATATCCTAAACTATTTCTAGGTAGCTTTATTAGCTCTAAATATATGACCTGAAGTCAACTTCATTACAGTTCAAATTTATCTGCTTCAAAGATTTTTCTATTTCTGATCCAACTACTCTGAAAGCACAAATACACATGTCCTTATTATTTTAAGATTGTGTTGTGCTTTGTTACCCTAAATTTTCTTCCTTATACTTCATTTTCACTGTCAAATAGGTGAAATAACTATCACTGACCTATCTCTAAACAGTGTCTGTGAATATACAATAGATGTTTATAATGGATTTGGAAGATTTTAGAATAATATTGAACTATCTTGATGGTAACAGCTTTAGAATATGTATACAGGTCTTCGCATTATTAAGCTGCACATTTTACCACTGCCTCAAACAGAGCTGTGGTTCTAAGAAAGTTAAGGAAAAGTATGCAATGAGATACAAACATGTATCAAAATTTATCTACTCTGCTTCTCTACAGAAGAGATTTATTAAAATATGCTTCATTGTATTGCTTCTGTTTATTAGAATCTATCACTCTTGGATACTATACCTGCGGACGTTCCAAATGAGAACACGAGTGCCTTTTTTGCCTGGGATGGCATCAAACTGGGACAGCAGGTCATTTTCACTGTTGAAAATTGAATAGTTCAAGATGGCTTCTAGGCTAGGCAAGGAATCCTCAGTAATAATCATTTTTTGTAAAACCAAGTATAGTCAAAGAAAAATTATCATCTTCAGAGGATGCTATCACAGGAATATCTGCCTTTTGGGTTGCATGCTTAGACAAAATATAGACATAAAGATATAAAGATTGGACATTACTGCTTCAGAAGAAAGGGAAGCGGGGGGCGGAGGAGGAAATGCAGAAAGATTATAGAGACAAATACCAAAATCAGTTACCCTTGCAGAATATTGCTTCAAAAATTTCATGTAAATTAAGACAGTCCTATACTTAAGAAACAGATCAAAGTCTGAATTTTTAGACTCTTTGGAAGCAATGAGTTCAAACTTTATTGCTATACTATCTGCATAAAGACAACCTGGTATCTAACAAAAATAATAGCTTGCCCAGTTATAGAAAAATGAGCTATTCAGCTGTCAGATAAGCTAATGAACAGTATGTTTCTAGGAGGGTGACACAAATATAACTACTTTTATGGGGAAAAAAAGAGAGAAGGCCCCAGGGAACTGTACCGTAGGAGTGGTGAGGGGGTGGAGATAGTATATAGATCAAATCATGTAACAATGAAAACTGCAAAATAACAAAAACATTTCTCAGTTTCTTCCAATGATCCATTTATTTTAACAATGTTTAATAGAGTGAAATTCTAGTTAAATTTAAGACATCTGAATACCTCTTTAAATATGAAAACTTTTGATAGCTGGATTTGACCTGAAGAAAGAGGTTTCTATCAAAATTGTCAGGTTAGACTAATTTTTAACTAGCATTTCCTATTTCCAGAAAGGATATTGTTCTGCTGGTTGAATGGAACAATTGGTACAATAACTGCTTGGGCCTGGATACATTCCAGATACGTCTGTGACAGGAGTCCAACAGTGAGAGTGCCCCCGTTCTTGGTGAAGACAAGAGCATCCTTTCCTAGCCGCATGGAGCCTGACTTGAAACCATTACCAAAAACTCCGATGGGACACTGGCTCTTCTTTATGACTTTATCTGTAAAGCCAAAGCTGCAATTACACAAGAAAAAAGAAATCAGAAGAAATCAGAAAGGCAAAAGAGCATCCTAAGATAGGTAGGCCGAATGTTTGGCTTACAAATGAAGAACACTTGTAAAAAGTTCTTCCTTTTGGTATTTCTGGGCAAAACTATTAAGTTAAAACTATTTAACATAGGAAATAACCATGGGGTAATGGCACTGATTTTCCTGTGTGGTTTGTGTGTACATAAACACTTCCACTGCATTAGAATCACATATTATAAAGGTAAAGGTAAAGGTAGCCTCTTTTCACTAACAGAGGCTATGGCGCAGTTGCCTTTATTGTTTAGATAAAAGAGCTCTGTTTGCTAATAGAAAAGTTAGGGGAAGATGAGCAGGGTAGTTGTCTCAGAGTACACCTGCGAGAGGGTAACAAGAGTACCAGATACTGACACTAGTCAGAGGTACGAGGCAGAGAGTAGGGATATAACCTAACCTGGTTATATCACTCTCTAGAAATTGGAAAGTCAGAGGTTATATATCTTGCAAATTTCAACTATTCACTCAAAGGATAACACTTCCAATTCTTACCCTCTGCTCCATCTGCTGGGACATTTCATTGGAATGTGGCCAAGGGATGAAAATAGGTAGTTCTGCCTCTGAATATCAGCAAACAGCTGCAGTATAAAGTCTCTCTTGTTTTACTAAGGGCCTTTCACAAAGCCACCTCAACAATCTCTGCAGCCCCTTAGGATCAGCTTAATCTAGGAGCTAGATCCTTCCCCTTTCTTCTATTTCCATTCAAACACACAACAAAATGACCAAACCAAACAAAAACTAAAGACAAGGAAAGCTAGAAAATAAGTATTACCTTCATATATCTTCTTTCATGACAAATAAAACTAATTTTTTAAGGATGAGTTCTCTCTAGATGGACTAAGTTTTTAATATTGTACACTACCATCCATTCCATAAGTATTTACTGAGTACCTACTATGTGCTGTGCATCATGCTAAGCAGTGGAGACACAACTGTTAATAATAAGAGACATAATTCTTGCCCTCATGGTTTACAGTGTAAGGAAGGATTTCATATATTACAGATCAGATGTTTTTCCAACATCAATAAAATAGATGCTCTACCTGCCATGGCTGAGCAGCTTGGCCTTGGCTCTAACTCTTTTAATTGGGTTGAAGTACAATCCCTGGGTTGGGAAGATCCCCTGGAGAAAGGAATGGCCACCCACTCCACTATTCTTGTCTGAAGAACTCCATGGACAGAGGAGCCTGGATGGCTACAATCCATGGGGTCACAGTCGGACACAACTGACTCACACACATACACACACCTGATTTCTACTTCCTGGAGGTGGGGGTTTGTGTTTACTTGCTAAGGAAGGAGGATCACTTTTTAATTTTCAAGGGTTACAGGATACCATTGTGTCCCTCGAGACGAGACACTTTAAAAGACCTTTGTGTATCCAGCAAATAAATCCAATCACATAAAAAGGTAATTTCTAGGGTAGAACTTCCTTTGAAAATACCAAAAGACCATTGAGCTTCTGCAGTCTATAGGCCTTAGCAATCTGGAAAGTAAACTTAAAGAAGTTGGTTAAGATTCAAGCACTCCTTTTCCTCCTGTGACAGAATTACCTAAAAACAACACGGTTTTGAGGAGGATTAAATGTCATACTATGTATATAATATATTATAACTTACAAAGCAGTATTCAAACTTCAATTTTAAACTCTAGAAGTCATTCAGAATGGTCATATGCTATCATCTACTTCTACTTCAGATCTAATGTCATATCTAAAACTCAGGGCTCTTTATAAACAGTAATCTTCCCTACCATGTAAAATGGATCTACAGGGTTATTTGGACTTTAACCTTCTGTAATGCTGCCAAGATGCTCCAAAATCAGATGGTGACTGAGCCATGAAATTAAAAGATGCTTGCTCCTTGGAAGAAAAGCTATGACCAACCTAGACGACATACTAAAAAGCAGAGACATCACTTTGCCGACAAAGGTCCGTCTAGTCAAAGCTATGGTTTTTCCAGTAGTCATGTGTGGATGTGAGAGTTGGACCATAAAGAAAGCTGAGTGCTGAAGAATTGATGCTTTTGTACTGTAGTGTTGGAGAAGACTCTCGAGAGTCCCTTGGACAGCAAGGAGATCATACCAGTCAATCCTAAAAGAAATCATCCCTGAATATTCATTGGAAGGACTGATGCTGAAGCTGAAACTCCAATACTCTGGCCACTTGATATGATGAACTGACTCATTGGAAAAGACCATGGTGCTGGGAAATACTGAAGGCAGGAAGAGAAGGGGATGACAGAGGATGAGATGGCTGGATGGCATCATTGACCTGATGGACATGAGTTTGAGCAAGCTTCAGGAGTTGGTGATGGACAAGGAAGCCTGGTGCGCTGCAGTCCATGGGGTCACAAAGAGTCAGACACGACTGAGCGACTGAACTGAACTGAATGCTACCTAAGCTTCAATTAGGTGGTCAAGGGAAAGTGGTGAAAATAGGGAGATTATATTGCTTCTTTAATTTCCTTACCATTTCTGCTTGTTCTGCCATCTATCATCTTTTCCTCTTCATAACGATAAACTTTCATTGTATTATAGCTTATATGGTGGTGGTGGTGAAGTTGCTAAGTCATGTCCAACTCTGGTGACCCCATGGACCATAGCCTGCCAGCCTCCTCTGTCCATGGGATTTCCCAGGCAAAAATACTGGAGTGGGTTCCCATTTTCTCCTCCAGGGGACCTTCCCAACCCAGGGCTGAAACCTGGACCTCCTGCATTGCAGGCATATTTTTTACCGACTAAGACTACCTAAGGTTGGAAAGATAGGTAGTGGGACAGGGCAAGAAACAGAAACGCCAACAGATGAGAACGAGGTGAGAGGAGCTGGAGGCTCAGTTTGTTTTTGTTGTTATGTTACCTTTAACTCTTCCTCTGTGCTCTTTTATTCCACTTGCATTCCCATATTAGGTATTCTATTTAACTGAAAAATCTCAGAATACATGCCAGATACCAATCAAATCGTTGCCTAACATAAATGTATTCACAATAAATAACAGAATTGTAGGAATGACTCTTATATAGTTTGGTATGTGTGTTAGTCGCTCAGTCATGTCCAAGTCTTTGAGACTTCATGGACTGTAGCCCACCAGGTTCCTGTGTCCATGAAATTCTCTGAGCAACGATACTGGAGTGGGTAGCCATTCTCTTCTCCAGGGGATCTTCCTGACCCAGGGATTGAACCCAGGTCTCCTGTATTACAAGCAGATTCTTTAATTTTCCATAGATATTTTGTCTTAGGTGGTTTCTCTTCACTAAGTAAGTCCTATTCTATCTCTTTAATGAAATAGACAACAGTATTTACACACCAAGGGGGCTCTGTGAGTGGAATCCAGGAAAATAGCAGCTTCTTTTCAAGTTCCTTAAAAAAAGCCAACTTTAGAATCTAGAGAGGTAAATTTAAACTGGGACTCTGGTCAGTTAAAAAAAAAACCTTAGCAAATTCATGGACATAAAAGGGAAAGTACTGCTGTTTTCTAAATGTACTGGTGATATAATGTGTAGCATAAAATAATGAAAGGATACTCAGCATACTGCTATTCTCTGGCTGTTGTTTTAGAAGAACAGACCTACTAGGAAATATACTTCTTAAAAGAGGTTTTTCAACAAAGGCAGCTGAATATAGATTAGTTGGTTCACACACTATCCCCATAAGCTAAACAGAATTAATTGTGAACCTTAAAGGAATTTAATGATAGGCTTTTTCTTTTTACCTTAATTTTCATGGGATTTTGTATTTATGAGAGAAACTGTTACTTACTTACATAACTATTTTATTAGCCTGAAAATATAAGAGTAGCATAAAAAGTTGGAAAATGTAAATAAGATTATAACAAATGCTATAAGTCAAATAGAATTTCTGTAGGCTTAATAATTTTGTATGATTACCTCTGTTATTTTTTCCAAATACAAAAGTAATATGACCCCAAACGGAAAAATTAATATACTTCATGAAAGTTTTCAATGCTACCTCTAAAATTCAACTATTTTAGAACAAACTGTGGTACATGGAATCCCTGGCTGGAATTCTGGACTAAATAATCTCTTTTAAATAAATGGGACCTTCTAACTGATTCAAGTTTGTTTCAAGATATGATCAGAAATAAAGTCCAATACATATATTATACTTAAGCCAGGACTCATTTTTTAAATTCTCTAAAATTAAACAGACTTGTGGTTGCCAAGGAGAGGAGGAAGGAGGTATTGGGATTTGGGGATCAGAAGATGCAAACTGATATATATAGAATGGATGGACAATAAGACCTACTGTATAGCACAGGGAACTATATTCAATATCCTGTGATAAACCATCATGGGAAAGAATATGAAAAAGAATATATATACATATATATATATGTATAACTGAGCCATGTTGTTGTACAGCAGAAATTAACACATTATAAACCAACTACACTTCAATAAAAAATTTAAAAATTCTCTAAAATTAATTTTTAAATATGAGGAACAACTGCCCACCTCAAATTAGTGGGAAACACATTTGGCATGATAATGTCAAAAAAATCCTAAGGTTACTGTAGTTTCTGCCTGTTTTGTTCCTTGTGAAGGAAGCAAAATTTTGAATTAATGATATTCATCCTTTATAGCTGAACTCAAATGACATTTCTACATGGTCATCTTTTTTGATTCCATAGACTAGATTAGATCCCTCTGCTATATATTCTCATAGAAACTACTTTTCCTTCACAGGACTTACCACTAGTAGAATAACCTATGTAGTTGTACTACTAGTCAATTATTTTGTATCTTTTTCACTAAACTGTCAGCCCCTTGACAACAAGGATCATGTCTGTCTGGTTCACCCCTTTATCTCCAGTGACTCTCACATAGGTAGGTGTTCAGTAAAAATTTGGTGAAAGAATATAGAACAAAAGAGACAGTGTTAGTCGCTAAGTTGTGTCTGACTCTTTGTGACCCCATGGACTGTAGCCCGCCAGGCTCCTCTGTCCATGTCATTCTCCAGGCAAGAATACTGGAATGGGTTGCCATTACCTTATCCAAGGGATCTCCCTAATCAGGGATTGAACCCAGGCATCCTGCATTGCAGGCAGATTTTTACCATCTGAGCTACCAGGGAAGACCAGAACAAAAGTTGTTGCAATTACTGTTGCAATTATTTTGAAGCCATCCTCTTCCTTCCTCCTGCCTTATAATTGTAAGCACCAACTCTCACATATCTAGTTCCACAAACAAAATAGAAGGTGGTAAGATTTTTTTGTGCCCACTATTTGACACCCATGTTACTGGGATAACGTGTGGTGGGAAGGAATCAATAAGAAGATACGTGATTTTAGGAAAAAAACTAGTACATACAGATTTAGACATATAAATATTTTGGTTCCACCCCACCTAAAATCCTATTTTTCATTATATAAAATATTAACTTTAGGTGATAAAAGTGAGACTGTAAGTTCAAAAATAGGGCCAACTCCATACCTTCACCAACATACCGGCCACATTCTTATTTCACTTCTAGAAGCTTTCCCCAGATATTCTTCTAATTATGAGGATCTGAGACATATGGTACACAGATTGCTGACTGGTAAAACATAACCAACTTTATAATTGGTTATGCCCAAATTTCACTTCTTTGATGACTCAAAAAGATTTCCCTAGAAACAGGGTTAGAGAATTAGAATACCTTCAAGGAGAACTATAACCAAATAAATCTCTTCTATTTTTATAGTTCAGAGTGCTTTCCCTCCTCCACTGGTACTCATGCTTCACACACTAGTGCAGGAAGCCACATGGAGAGTAATAAACCTCAATTGCTCAAAAAGGAACTAAGAAGGAAGGAGTTAAGGAAGCACTTATCTTTCACTGAGTGATATGTGAAGATAATAAAGTACAAACTTACATTCTTAATTACAAACCTTTTAAAGTAATTAAATGAACTGACAGTGGCAACAGAAATCTACATTACCAGCTTCAGCAGTTAGAAAAGAGAATTTCCTAACTGTAATTCTCCTGCAAAACTTTCAAAGATTATGTGTATGACATCTGTATCTTTCATGGGGCTTGATTATACCTGGGAATGTTCATGGTTCTAATATATAAACTGTTATAATGCCAATACTTCTGCTCTAAGAGTGAATCTAAGTTAATACAAATTGGAGAAGGTCTCAGATCAATGAAGACCTTTAGGTCTTTAGCCTTGCTGTTCTTTTTGCCTGGACTCTCACCCTTGCCCTCTTGTACCTTTACCTCATTAAATTCTACTAATCACCCCTTAGATCTCAGCCTAAACATCATCTCATCTAAGAGGCTTTGCCTGACCTTCTGGATCAGATAGGGCTCCCGTGATGAGTTACCTCATTGCATCCTATACTTTTGTATCATCATACCTATGATTTTTTGTTATGATTACTACTTGACTGTCTGAATTGCCAGCTAGACTCTAGTCTAGACTCTAGTCCCACAAAGTCAAGAAGAGTGTCTATTTCATAACCTGTGTCCTGGCACATAACAGCTGCCCAATAAACATTTGTTGAATGAATTAAGAGGAAGGAAAATATTAAAAGAAAATTATTAAGCCTTAAATAGAGTTCATAAACTCAAGACAAGAGAAAAAGAATGAAGATATCTTTACCTGAGCATTCGGTGTAGTTTATGAGGTGTCATCCCACATCCATCATCAGTAAAGGTCAAACAAGTTTTATTCTTGACCTCTTCAACATCTATAAAGACCGTCCTGGCGGATACATCTGGATCTACAGCATTATCTGCAAAAGGTAGAAATCTGTGATATTAGATCTCTTTTTCTAATATTCTATTAAAATCTCTAGTTCAGTGCCCCTAAGACATAGAAACTGTCCTTTTTTCCCTTCATGTGAATGTCCCAGAAGGTGAGCAGGGAGCATTAATGGTATGGGGGAAGAAAGGTACGACAGCAGATGGGTTTATGAAGCTGATTTCTAGATTTCATATAATGACTGATGTGCAGTCTGCCTTTTTCTCTTCAAACTTCACGGATTATGGGAAAAGTAAGTCCTCCATATACAAAGCATTTTGCTCCATTTTTGTCTTACTTCTTATCTTTTAGCCACTTTACTGCTCACAGATATATACAGTAAAGGGTGGTTATGGAGAAGAGTCGAATCTGCCACTTTGTTACAAATAGATACACACCACACACATTAGAGTTTATTGCGAAGATTTTATTTTCTACTTTTCTTTTACATCACTCTTCCATTAAAGAACACAGATATTATCACCATCCCCATTTATAGCATGAGAGGCACTGAAAGAGTTAGAAGTTGAAACCAAAACACTAACTGCCTGCCTAGATCCAAAGGCTATAACAAGCATGCTTGGAAGAGTGAGTCTGCTTAGGTATTCTGTAATAGTCTTGAAGGTGAGACTGTCTAATTCTCATTAAAAGGAGAACACAGAATTAAAGTAGGGAAAAATATATAGAAAGTTTTACAATTCTTTCTGGGTTAGGTCTTCACAATGGGTTATTTATCCAAGAATCCAAAGACATCAAATATAGCCATATTCTAATATATGTGCCATGTCTGCAACCCCAGGGGATGACACTGGCTAAATAGTCACATCTTTTTGCCACAGGTGCCAGTTTACATAATTGCCAGTCATCGACACACGTGGTACAAAAGTCTCATTAGGGCTCACTTGCTGGAGTGGGAGGGCAGTTTGTGCAATCTGTTGGACTGGTGTCTCAAGCACTCCTGTCTTTCCTGGCTCTTTAAACAAAACAAAGGCCTTCCCTCCCACCCACTTCCCTTTCCCTGGGATCCTACATTGATTTACTGAAACCATGTGGCTGGGCTGGGAGATCTGGGTGGGGTTCTGGTTGTATACTCATCCCACTACCAATGTTCAAATCATGGCAGTTCTTTGTGGGGAACATCACTTACCAGCCAGAGAAGTGTTGTACATATTCAAAATACCAGTTTTTGTAACACAATTAACAGTATCAGTTACAACCACTTAAATGTGTGGAATGTCCATCAAATGAAACAAGGCAGATAAATTTCAAGGGCCACAATGGTGTTGCCAGAATTACTGATAAAATTGTCACTGACTGTAACCCAGAAAGTCTTAACAGCATTAAGGCATCATGGATAGCCCCAGAAGGGGATTAAAAGGTCTGATAGAGTCAATCTTTAAGGACTATGTGGGGCCAAGCCTTGTGTCATGTGATAAATCAAGTGGACCAACTTTTGGCAGGAATTGTTAAGTCTGACATGCAATAGTGCCTTTGTCAGAAAGACAGTGTTTTACTTTGTAATAAGAGGCAGCAGGTTTTTTTCTTTAACTGACAGGATTCAGCACTGTGAAGGCACCTACATTGTTTCAAAAAACTACTTGGCAAGTAGGCCCTGAATTGTTTTAGAACCTATCAATCATGGCTACTGGCAGCCAGGGCCATTGAGACCAATGCCCTTAACTTGTCAACCAAAAGGACGTCATTTCTACTTTGAAAATTTTGGACATAGAGGGATTTTTTTCCCCTAACACTTAATGAACACTTACAGTTCAAACATATAATGCATATCAATCCCAATTCTGCATTTATATAAACCGCATAGACAATGAACCAGCTTGCAGGTCTCTCACAAAAATCACTTTTTTTCCCCATTTTATTGTCAATTTCGCCCAGACTTTACTAGGTGCTTTTTTTAAACAGAAACCTACCAAAGAGTTTTAAGGTAACTACCAGGGGCAGCCTGAACTTTTATCTCTTTGGCTGGAAGCAGGTAGAATACAGTGGGGAGAGGGCACAGCAGAGGCTGGGGCCAGCTGGGGCAGCGGGGAAAGAGATCAGCAGACAGAGCGGCAGCAGCAAGCACAGCTTTGCACTTATTTTTGCTTTTAAGTGCCCTTCTACTTGGCCTCAACCAATGAAGTTGTAATAACAGGTTGGCCTCAATAAATGAACTTCGAATAAAAAAGGCACCAATCTGGCAGCTGGTTTCAATTTCTGTTTAACCTTTCCAATGTTATCAACACATAGCACATGCTATCAAATCCTACAGAATCTATCTTCTCCCGTGGCCCAGCCCACCTAGCCTATGACCAGGCAGGGCGGAAAGAACTCCTATTCAACTCCCTTGGCCCACCACTTAGGTGAGAGCTATACCACAAAATCCTGGGATGTCCTTATCCCCTCACTTGGCTCACACAGTCTCCTGTGCTCTCAGATCCCAAGTAATCTTATCTCTCTTAACCTAGCCCATTGTACCCTCAGTGGGAGGACTCTAACTCCCCTCAGCCACCATGTAGGTAACAGCATGAGAAACCAAGTCTCGGGGACTTTATGTTATCCCCTAACCATGTGACCCGTGGTCTAAAAACAATCATAACTGAACCTTCACAGCTCATTCTAACCTGGGAGGCAATGAGAAAGTTTCCCAAACAGCATCCCTGGAGAAACAGGATGGCAAGTGGGAGATAGCTGGTTTTGATATAGCTCTTCCCCCATCCCCTCCTGTTCCAGGCAAATGGCCTATGATGATTCCTGCAAGGTTGTCAGGGCCAAGCTGTGGCCCTCCCAGACATCCAGTAAGAATCTAAAACTGTTCTCATCTAAAATTAAGGTCATCATCGTCTGACACAAGCTTATTCTTCCTCTCTCCTCTCTCTCATACACACAAACACACACAGTGTCAGCATTCACATGACAAGTTTGAAATATGTCATTTTTTGTCCCTCTCTTTTTCTTACCCTATACATCCCTAGTCTCTCTTACATCTTCCTATTTCTATTTCCACTGTCACTTTCTTAGTTTACAGAGTCTGTTCCCTCTCATCTGCATTGTTGTGATAACCTCCTGCCTAGTCCTTCAAAGCTTTGTCCCTCTTTGCTCCAATTCATCTTATACAATGTTGCAAGATTAACCTTTTCTGAAGCACAGCTCTGACCACAATATTCCCTTGATCAGAAAACTTCAGGTTAAAAGCCCAAGTACCCAAGCCTCCCAGTCTCATTTTGGTCACAGCTCGCCATTCTAACCTCATTCCCTACTTAGTACTTAGGGTAAAAAGATCTGCATTTAAGTCCTGGGTCTGCCACTTAATAAACACACAATCGTGGAAAAGTCAACTAAATTCTCTGAGCCTATGTATCCTTATCTACAAGATGAGAATTATGATGACAACGGTGATGCTACTGCTGTTTACCCCAAAAGGTATAGTTAAAAATATATTTGTGAAAGCTCCATGTAAACTCTCTAAGGACCTATAGTTTTAACTCTTCATGACATCCATGTTCCAATTAAACTCAGCTACTCAGTATTCTTCATGACTTTGTTCATGCAGTTGTTCCTTTTGCTTGGAATGCCCTCCCCTCCCCACACCCATGCCCACATGTCCCAATCCTTCAAATCTCAGCTCAAATGTCACCTCCTCTCCAAAGCCTTTCCTAACTCTCCTTTTCCTGGTAAGCTGGATGTCACCCCTCCTTCCTTTGGACTCCCACAGTACCCAATGTGTCCATCTTTGCGGATATATCACTTTCTATTTTGCAGTTATACAAAGAATAAACCTTCTGTACATGTTTTCTCTCCCCTACTAGAAGATGAACCTATGTCGTACTCATTTTTGTATCCAGCACAGTGAATGCTCAATAAATATTTATCAAATGAATGGTTCACCAGAAAATTAATGCATAAGTGGAGAAGAAAACTACTGAAGGAAAATCTAAAGTGAAAGCTTCAGATTACTAGTTAACACTTTGCTCTCCCTTTTCTCTATTATTAATATGACAGATAGTTGTGATTAGGTTTTAATCTGTGTTGGTATCTACGTGTGCAGGCATGTGTGTGTATGTATATAATACACCTGTATACTTGCACTTGTATGGGTCAGCTTAGACCAGAATTAGGTTCTTTTAAGTTAATGCTTAAGGCAAGAATGATATATATTCGAAACTACAAATGAAACACTTTAAAGATCACCCATAAAGTTCAGTACACAGTATATAGCATAGGTACACATGGTTCTGCACAGTGCTACTGTGAGGGAACAAGCTTCTGTCTCTCATTTCTCACCAAGTAAATTGGTGGCTTTCCCCTCTTTTTCTCTTTTGTAAGTCACATGCACCTAGATCTCACTCCACTGTGAATTTCCCTCAAGGCATGGTGCAAAATCTTAAAAAGACAGTCTAGGATTCCAAACGGTCAATGTCAGTTTTTCTCCTTCACCTTCTAACGAACAGTCATACATATTGTAACCATTTTGTGTTACCGTGAAAATAATCACACTAGTTCCCCATCACCCCTGCAAGTAACTCTCCTGCTGCCCACTGACTTCTCGCTCAAGACAATTCACACTGCAGGGCCACAGCGATTGCTTAAGTGTAGCCTGGGGCTCATTTGGGGGAGCTTTGAAACCGTTTTCAAGATTCTGTTCTGTGCTACCTTGCCCCAGAAACACCTTGCCATATTTTAATTTTTGAAACATTTGCAATGTGCTTGGTGTGCTTCTGCCATTTTGTCCAGGAATGTTTTTCTTCTTTGCTTTCCACACAGTATTTAGCACACTACTGCAAAAGCTGGTGTACTTGGCTTCAAGGGATCAACTGAAAACGCTTTAAAAGCAAACATCGGTGGAGCGAGAGGTTAAGTGCTCAGTTATTCATTCCAGCGGTGCGAGGGCGCTCTTGGATCGCGGACCCAGCGCTCCACGGTCGCAGGGAGCCAAATGCACTCGTGTCATCTCTTAAGAGATGTCCCATCATTCCCAGACTCTCTGGTCCCAAAAGTTAAAGAACTCCGTTTTCCAGACTTTTCTTCATGCCCCTGTGCTAGCCTGGCGCCCTCCGTCTGTCGCGGGCCCCCGTGGAGCCCAGCTGCCTCAGGGCCCGAAATTTGTGTGCATCTCCTTTTGATTATTAACTAAGCTACCCTAAAGCGCCTGGAACGTCACGGGCCAGAGAGAAAAACCACACGGGACTAACTCTTGGGTCACATCTTGTTTCCTCAGCTTTATCTGTGGAACTTCGTCCCTGGCGACGGAGCCGACCCCCTCCGCTGCCTGCGAAGCCGAGACCGGTCCCGACGCCCCCACCCCTGCCCCGGCCCTCCCCGCGCGGCTCTGCACATTCCTCTCGCGTCCCCGGCACCACGTTGGCACCTCTGCCTCGGGCGTTCGCGGCCAGGCCCGCCCTCGCCACTCACCTAGCAGCTCCGCGATGGCACTGAAGGGTCGCGTGTGGCTGCTGGAGTTGCTCTGTAGGTAGCGAGGGCTCATCTGGGGGCGAGAGAAGGTCCCGTCCCGCGTGAGGCCTCGGCCCGCCGGGCCCTCCCCGCGCGCCCCCCGCAGCCCCGGGGCCCGCGCGCGCGCGTCCGCCCCCTCGGGCCCCCGACCTACCGTGCTCAAGCGGATCCCAAAGGCCTGCGGGCCGCTGCCCGGCCTGGCCAGCGCGCTACCCGGCGCGCCAGGGCCCGCGGGGGCCCCTCGGTACAGGAGCATTTTTTTGGCCGCCACGATACTCTTTTGCCGCTGCCGGACTCCTCGCCCGGCCGTCCGGGACTGGCTCTCGCTCCCACCCGCAGCTGGCGGGGCGGGGCGCGCTACAGCCACCTGTCCGGGGCGGGAGGGGTGAGGCCGGCAGAGCCGCGCAGTGGCCCCGCCCTGTCAGCACCTCTCCCAACCCGCCGACTGCCGAGCCGGCAGCGGGGCCGTACAGAAATATGGCGACCTCCTGACAGCCGCTCCTTGATCCCCGCCCCTAATTAATTCTTGGCGTTTGCCATAGGCCAGGACGCCGAGCGGGAAAGCGCCGGGGGGGGGGGGGG